>NC_085864.1:19304754-19322254 GCF_034702125.1 Engraulis encrasicolus | reverse complement strand
GTCACGCGATCCACACTCAACCCACCGGCTACCAAGCTAGGGTTTTAACACTGAGGTGAGACACAGCCTCGCAGGATACGAGTGTGTGAGTGAGTGAGTGACCATAGTACCTTCCAGATTACAGTAAGAGCCACTGATTTGGTACCATGCCTCCTTGACCGCACCATGCAAGGTCCTTGCAATGTTTGGACAATCTCTGTTGATCACCCACACATTAACACCTATGATGTCCCATGGAAGTCGCATGGTATGTGCATGACTGAGGTGGAAACAAGTTGCTCCTACTGTTCTTGTGTATACTGTAACCAATCCCAATAGCCTGGCCTTGCTATCCATAAGCTTCCACTCAATACTCATTTACCAAGGTTACGGAACGTCTGAGTTTGATCCTCTGGGGGCGCGATTACAAAAGCTGGTTTCCAACAGGGAGAGACAAAGGAGGGGGGTGAACACTGACACATTAGATAGGCTATGAGCAGATTACACAGATTACAGATTACACATCAATGACCAAATGTTCGCGAAACATCTCAGACGTCCACAGAGTTCACCCCACTTGCAATCGGTGCACAATTTCTCAGTCTCAGGCCCTCTGTACAAAACAATAGTACATGGGTATGGTAAGCAAAGTACAAGTACAAGTAAGCAGTCTATGCATCTCCATACACTATTATGTGCTCCTGGGATGTAACGTTGATGAGCATTGACACATCGTCGCTGAGCTGAGCGCTATTATAAAGTGCAGTATAATTTGATTGGTGAACTGAGAAACTGCTGATGTGAACGCAAGTGAAAGCCCTCCCGTCCTGTTGTTGGGCCCTGTTATTGAAGCTTGGCTTCACAATAACGATACACCCAGTTAGAGACACCCTGGTTATATGAGCGCCAATGCCAGCACTCAGAATATCACATACAGTTCTGTTTGAATACTCCCAAGAGTAAAATAAGGTTAAGACAACGCATAAATATACATGGCAGCATACCGCAAGTTTCAACATCAACAAACAAAGCACAAAGTCACATGTCAAAAAGACCAACCCAAGACATGCGACAGCCATTTGTTTGACGGAACCAGAAAAACTGGGTGTTCTGAAACTACACCCATTACCAAGCCCAACTTTGACATCCCCAAATAAGCGCTGATGTCTTTGAGGCATGTCTGTGTGTGTGTGTGTGTGTGTGTGTGTGTGTGTGTGTGTGTGTGTGTGTGTGTGTGTGTGTGTGTGTGTGTGTGTGCAATGCATGCACGTCTGTATGTGTGTAATGCATGTATATGGGTCATTTCACGTGAAATCAGACACTTTGGGACCCGACCGACCCGGATTTCAATCATACTTGGTGTGCCTTTTTAGTAGCAAGGTAGCACCCCAGAACTGCATTGGTTTGAATCTGACACTAATATTAAGGGAGAAACAGACAAGGAAAGGAACACTAACACTGACTGATATATTCAAGGCTGAATGTATAGTGTCCTACCCTCACATGTGAACCTTTCCTAGTCTGTTTCTCCCTTAATATTAGTGTTAGATTCAAACCAATGCAGTTCTGGGGTGCTACCTTGCTACTAAAAAGGCACACCAAGTATGATTGAAATCCGGATCGGTCGGGTCCCAAAGCGTCTGATTTCACGTGAAATGACCCGTATGTGTGCGTGTGTGCAATGCATGTGCACGCATGTGTGTGTGTGTGTGTGTGCGTGCATGTGCAATGTATGCTTGTGTGTGCGTGCATGTGCAATGTATGCTTGTGTGTGTGTGTGTGTGCAATGTATGCTTGTGTGTGTGTGTGTGTGCAATGTATGCTTGTGTGTGTGTGTGTGTGTGTGTGTGTGTGTGTGTGTGTGTGTGTGTATCCTGGAAAAGACACTCCTCATCAGATACTATGTCCTCGCCCAATGTCTCTGATGTGTCATCAAGAGCATACAGACACACCACCAGGACAAAGCGAGTGGGTGCACGAGATATGATACATGAAAGCTATGGCTTACCTCATCATCAGCTGTCCGTTCAGGCAAGGGGATGACCAATAGCCCACAGTCAGCGAATGACAGATACATGGAGAGAAAAAGAGAAAGGAAACAACTTATTGCAGAGCTGACAGAAATCATAGCAAATCAAGCCCAGCAAAGGGGGAAAACACATCTAAACACAACAAATCATGACGATTTACAGCATGTGGTGTTTGCTCGAAGCCGAATGGGCGATGACATATGCCTGGCAACAAACATAGCGAGGAGGGTGCCGCTTCAGATTTTTTCCGTCAACTACACTTCTTTCGATCTTTCCTTTTCTCTCCGCCTTAACAGGCAGCCGTCTGCAGATGTGTGCAGGAGTCTATAAAAAGCGCTTGGCATCGGGAGATGTGCTGTGAAGAAAAAAAAATGGGGAAGTGTGACAAGGGAAACTGAAAGGCGGGACAAAGGGGCCAGTTGTCCCAGCCAGGCCCAGGGAGAGGGGGGACCCAGACATGGGTCCCCATTATATTGAATCAGTATATTGAGGGGGGGTCTTTCAAATAACTTTGTCCTGGGCATGGCCAAAGCTGTCAGCGGTCCTGTGTGAGACAATGGTGAAGAGAGAACTGCACACATCTAGTATGCAACCAGAGGTCTGGCCCCAGGCTCGAACCTGCAACCTTACTGCAACCCTGCCTTAGGACACAGATGTGGTACCATAGCGAGATAAAAGCCAAGTCTACAGGCTACGTCACCAGGCTATCCTTTTCAGGTGTCAGAAGAGAGGTTTACAAACATTCAAAGGGAAGTTTACAGTTAACAGACGTTCTAAGGTTTACTAATGCAAGGATCTACTTTCTCTAGACAGCAATGGAATGGAGAGTGGGCTAAGATTTTTCATACAATATGGACTTCTAGGATAGAATAAGTCCAAGTTGTGCTTGCAAGGTATCCATTACAGACGCACATGTGCATGTGCAGTTTGAGACCATGGTACCGTAGCATGTGTATGGCTGGCCGGTACCTAGTGATTGAAGTCATGCTAACAGTCAGTAATCTATCCTATTGAGGCATCTGGACAGAGCTTAACTGACGTTCTAAGGGCACTTTACTGACATTTCTAGGGGAGATTTAGTCAAGTTTAAGGCTGAGCCATGCTTTTTAGATATTCATTTCACAAGCACATAAGACATGCATATTGTTGTGCAGGTTGAGACCTTTGTAGCATGCATATGAAAGGCCATTTCCTATAAAGGCCATTACCAGATAAAGGCCATTACCAGATAAAATTCAGGCTATTAAAGGATTGACTAGGAGAGTACAGTTTGAATTAATCATATTATCCTACTCAATCCTATTTGAGGCATCGAGAAGGAGCATTACTAATATTCCAGGGGAGCTTTACTGATGTTAAACATAAGACCAACGTTGAATGCGTTACACACATGCATACACATTATAGTACTGTACATGTGTGGTTTGGAGATCATGGTAGCGTGCGTATGGCAGACCACTATGGATTCCACATACTTCTCCTCAGCACAGACCATGGCTCCATGTCAGTGATGTAATTCTAAAAATGTAAAGCCCCCCTTCGCAGGAAATTGGGCTTGGCTTGAAATGCAAGAGGTCTACTTTGATCCCCTGTTGAAACCACGGGCCCCTTGTTTTTTCAACGACATGCACGCACGCATGCACGCACGCATGCACACACACACGCACACGCACACACACGTGCTCGTGCACACACACACGCACACATTCCCCGTTATTATAACAAAAAGGCCTGCAAAAAACTGAGGAAAGAATCTTAAGACAGGGGTGTTCACATAATAGGCAACTAAATATACACCTCCAAAAAAGCCTAACAGAGTAAACCACAAGAAAACGGTGGCTCAAATATAGAAAAAGGGAAGACAGAGATAGACACCCCATAAAAGACCTGTTTTTGGGTTTGTTTGCTTTTCTCATTCTAAGTGTGAAAACAGTTTTGTATCCATTTAATGTCAGTGCTGCGAGGATGTATGCAGCATGCTACCATGTCTTACAATAAACCAAAACCCATTCAGTGAACACTTTGCATTGTTTATAGATTTAATGTATGAGAACGCCTGCTAACAGCAGGGCCACTGACAGCCTTCCTTGGGCCCTGGAAAAAAAGGAAGAAATCTGAAATAATGCAGTGAGGGCCCAATTCTGCACCCCACCGCCCCACAAACACACACCCCTGGGCCCGGGACAACTTACCCATTTACAGTGAGTCCAATAAGTATTTGATCCCTTGCTGATTTTGTTGGTTTGACATAGTCAAAGTATTTGATCCCTTGCTGATTTTGTTGGTTTGACAGTCTCCAAATATTAACCCTATAGTAATTCTATGGAGGGAACTGAAACTCCCATTTGCCAAGTTACAGCCACAAACTATTAATGTTTTAGAGATAATCTGCAAAGATAAATGGCAAAAATCTTTTCTACTATATGCATAAGCATCTGACCTCAGTGCTAGACAACTAGGGCTTTGCCACAAAGCACTTTATCTTCTTTAGCTAGAGGGGTCAAATACTTATTTGCCTAAATTAAAAACAAATAAATTAAAATATATTAGTTTAAGTAATTTTCTGGAATTTCTTTTTGATATTTTGCCTCTCCATGTTTTTGAATACATATTATCATAAATGTATAGACTGATCATGTCTTTATTAGTGGGCAAACCGGAAAAAATCAGCAAGGGATCAAATACATATACTCACTGTACCTCCCTACCCCAACCCTGTCAGCGGGCCTGATGCTTAGTGACACGAAGAAGAGGAGCTCTAAAGAGACCAAGCAGTCTCTTCTCTCTCCCATTTCTAGACGGAGGACAGGACACGGTGGTGTGGTGTGGGATCCCCAAGTGTTTACTGAGGAATGTCCACCGCAAAAACTCTGCGATGACCAGAGACCGGACCAGAGCAGGGCCACTCCAGACCAGTTTGACGCACTCTCCTGCTCCCCTGTTGACTCAGCTGGACCCTTCATGAGACCATGAGCCTCTCTCCCTCTCTCTCTGCAGTGTGTCTCTGTCTCACTCTCTCATTTTTAGGGTGGCTGATCGATGCTCTTTCTACTTATAGCCTGGTACTGTTTGAACCATTTCCTCTTTTTGTAATTTTCTCTCTCTCTCTCTCTCTCTCTCTCTCTCTCTCTCTCTCTCTCTCTCTCTCTCTCTCTCTCTCTCTCTCTCTCTTCTCTCTCTCTCTCTCTCTCTCTCTCTCTCTCTCTCTCTCTCTCTCAATTCAATTCAATTCAAAAGTGCTTTATTGGCATGACAAAAGAAACTTTGTATTGCCAAAGCATGGTACATAACATATATAAGACAACAATAAGAGGAACAGTAAGACATAATAAAATTATACTGTGTGTGTGTGTGTGTGTGTGTGTGTGTGTGTGTGTGTGTGTGTGTGTGTGTGTGTGTGTGTGTGTGTGTGTGTGTGTTTGTTGTGTGTGTGTGTGTGTGTGTGTGTGTGTGTGTGTTCGTGTGTGTGTGTGTGTGTGTGTGTGTGTGTGTGTGTGTGTGTGTGTGTGTGTGTGTGTGTGTGTGTGTGTGTGTGTGTGTGTGTGTGTGTGTGTGTGTGTGCACGCGTGTCTCAGTTTGTTTGTGTGTGTTTCCGTGTGCATGCGTGGGTGCACGCGTATGTCCATCCACACTTTGAGTGAGTTTCAGTGAATATTCGAGCACATAAGCATAAGGTATTTAAAGAATACATATTAGATACAGTATGTAGGTATATCACTCATTGTCCCTCTGCTGGTGGCATGCGAAAACGTATTTGGCTGACAAGAAACAACTCAGTTCTTGTTCACCCATGATAAATGGGAGTTTGTTCTGGGTTGGGAGGGAAGTGAAATTTGGGTGTTTCTGCTCAAATTTTTGGAAGAACATTTCACGGATATTTTTAAATTTGTTGCATTCGGTTAGGAAGTGAAGCTCGGTTTCAACAATATTGTCAGTGCATTGTCTGCAAAAACGTTCTTCTCTGGGGAGCCAGTCTTTTTTATGTCGGCCGGTTTCAATGGCCAGGCGGTGTTCACTGAGTCTGTATTTCGTCAATGTTTTTCTCAAGATAGGGTCTTTGATTTGAGTTAGATAGTTTGCAAGTGCATACTCTCTGTTTAGGGACAGATAACATTGCATCTTGCTTTGTGTTTTAGTTTTCAATTGCCAATATTGATAATAGTTATTTTTAAAATATAAGAAAATTTGGTTTAGTGGAGTATGTTGTGTAATTTGGATCTGGTCTTGCAGGCCTGTAGAGTGTGGAGGTGTTAGTCTCTCTCTCTCTCAGGGGACCCAGGCCTCTGTCATCTGTGCTAGTCCTTGGTGCTGAAAAGCTGCATGGCCTCAATTAAAAAAGAGGCCTAGATTCCACACAAAGCACACTGCAAAAAAAAAACTAAAGACCATGAGAGTGATAAGTGGCTTATCGGTGAAAGGACGTTAGTCTCTCTTTTGCATTCCCCACTCTTAATCAATATTGTGAAAGGGAGTCCAAAGTTTTCTTCCTTCGTCTGACAGAGATGGCTTACCACATCCTAACAGAGGGGAACGCTAGACCACAGCTGAGAGCCAAATGAATTGTGGTCCTGTGCTGTGCTGTGCTGCGCTGGGGACATTTCTCAAAACCATAGTTGCTAACTATGTTAGCTACTCTGTTGTTTGCAATGCAATACTCCATTGGCAACTACCCAAGTTACTAACTGGCTAGTACTACGCTTTCGAGAAATGCACCCCGGTGCTGCAACACAGTTCTCATGGAATACAGCCTAATGTACTGTATGGGAATGCAGTAATCAGAATCACCCTTTAGCAGCACTGTAACAAACCCTGATCAGGATGGGATCAGGGGTGCACATGCAGTACAAGAGAAGGATTTACTGTATAGACCTGCTGACAAGGCTTGCTGTGTGTGCATAGTGTGTTACAGAGAGAAACGGTAGTATATTCACTCTTTTATAGGGCAAAAGAGAGACACACAGAGAGAGAGAGAGAGACAGAGAGAGAGAGAGAGAGAGAGAGAGAGAGAGAGAGAGAGAGAGAGAGAGACAGAGAGAGAGAGAGAGAGAGAAGGCAGTAAAGGGAAAGACAGGAAAATGGGAAAAGACCAGATGGAGACTCAGTATGCGTATAGTCCTCTCCACACACTGTATTCTGCTTCTGCAGGCTGGGGCACAGCCAGACAGCCAGCCAGTCAGCACAGCCAGCTCTCTCGGAAGATGCAGAAAGTCTTATTTTTAATCTCCCATCCCAAAAAGAGACTCTGACTTCTTTTCTTAACTGGCAGCGATTCCTATGGCCAAAGAATTCACAGTCGTAAACTCTTCTGTCTGTCTGTCTGTCTGTCTGTCTGTCTGTCTGTCTGTCTGTCTGTCTGTCTGTCTGTCTGTCTGTCGGAGTGGGCCGAGTAAGCAGTAATGCATTGCACGCTGTGCTGCCTGACCCCACCCTCGCTAGCCACAGGCAGGCCTGCTTATCGCATCAACAAGTGATGCTGGTGACATCACAGGAACACACACACAAACATGCAGGTCATGCCCTCCTCTGTCTCTGACTGAGGCTGTTTGAAATGACAGACTGTGAAGCGTGTGGAGCTGTGTGCAGCTACACAAGGGCCAGCTTGCATACGTTCTTGACAAAATGACATTATGGACCTTGACATTGGGATGTTATTTCAGGACAACCTTGTCTGAGTGTCACCATGTCATGATGCAGTATACTGTGACATTCAAGATGATGCTGTCCAGAAACGATCCTATTTCGAGTCATTTTAAACAGACCCACCGTTTTCCTTCTCTGATGCCAATTTACACACACACACACATTGTAGCGAAGGGTGCCCAGCTGGGCCTCGAACCCAGACCTTCTGGGGTAGTAAACTGGGGCTCTGATCATTACACCAAAGAGCCAGGCTCTCTCTGATGCCAATGTACTGCCACAAACACGTTACCAATCATGGCCATAATTCCTGATATGGGTGCCTATACGGTATGCTTGATATCCAATTTTGTGCGAGGCATGTTCTAATCACCACTCAGACTGTGTTTGTAGAGAATCTGATGAAGACTGTTGAGGTCAAAACGTAATCCTGCCATGAAATAATAAAATACAACAAAAAGGATTTTAAGTGTGCAGACTTCTCACTTTGAAAACTACAGTTGGCCTCCGTCCTGCACATTTTCCTGGGATGTGCACAATCCTCTCCTTCAACTATATCCAATTTTGTGCCATGGAGTACATTACGTTACACGACACTTAGCGGACACTTTTAGAAAGAGCCGTATACAAAAGAGGCCATAAAATCAATATACAGATCTACAACCTACAAGGCGGAGGAGAACAGAGAAAGAGCAAGTGCAACAAAGCGCAGGAGAGCAGTGCTGGTTAGTGAAGCTTCTGTATTATATGGGATGTGTGCTCCTGGGTATTCGCTTAACCACCCCAACCAAATGTTTTCCACACATGGTTTCCATATTCCTGCCATGCTTAAACTTTATTACAAATTGTTGGGCCGCCACCGTTGTGGAAGCCAAAGCCTACACCTTTACAGCCAGCCCAGTCCACTGAGATGCTTAGGCGGTGGAGGGTAAACCACAGTACACTGGTCCTTGGCGAATCTACCAGCCAGGACGGATGCCCACACACACACACACACACACCAGGGGCTGAGAGAGAGAGAGAGAGAGAGAGAGAGAGAGAGAGAGAGAGAGAGAGAGACTCTGTGCCAGAGCTGATGTCCAGCCAAACGAGCCCTCCAAGAGGGAATCTAATGCAATAGCTGGCTGAGGGCCTGAGAAGTTCTTATTGGTGCTTAATGCAAGACTAAGGAGTTTTTGTCAGAGATGCAGAGGGCATCTTGGGTCCCTGAGGACTGATCACAAAAATGGATAAATTGAAGTAAGAAAAGAGGGTTGCATTGCACAACTATTATCTCAGAACAAACTATGTGTATGTAAGCCTATTCATTTCAAGTGCTGAATAATCCGTTTTACCATTTCAACACGTTAGCATTCAATTCTGTTGGTAAAGACATGTTGTTGACCTTGGTTTGTCACAGTGTGGCAAGAGACAATAAACGAGGAGGAGAAGAAGGGGTGGGGGAGTGGGTAACCCCGGCAGACACTAGAACGAACTGCCTGCAAGATTATGTCTACTACTAATATCGAAATACACTTAATTCTAAAGGCACGTAAGCGGCATGTCGGGAATTCCCAGTGCTTTATTGTGTTAGTATGGAGGCATTGAGATTGCCGTGCATTCTTTTGGAACCTATAGGAACTGAACTGGGCACTTAATCCAAGTATGTATGGGGTTCTCAACAAAATGTAAAAGCAATCCATGCACTCCAGCCTATATTTAGGCAAATGTGGTCAGTCTCAGAAAGATTCTTGCATAACTCTCTCACTCACCCACCCAACCCTTTGCCTTCAACTGAACTGCCACAGCGCGCACCGTTCTCTTCCCAAACAGAGCGCGTTTAGGTTCGATTCAGTGGGCACGAGACGGTGAGTGTATTTGCACTGACTTCTATTCAAGCAAAGATTTGAACTAGTGTCCAAGTTTATTACGCAGTTTGGACACTCGTGCATCCCTAAACAGTGTGGTAGCATATCACGCCAAGATTTACATCCAGAAAGTAACTGACATTTCAAGGACGAGGCTGCTCTCTATCAAAAACGCTGCACACACAGCTTCCTCGCTCAGTTAACTACGGGACACTGACACCCACACCAAGCCATACTGCTGACATTATGACCAGAACTAAATAGATCTGTTGGCGGATACTTACCGTGATTGAACAGAGAGGATCTGAATCTGTTTGTAGACGAGTTTTCCATGTTGGCGAAATGCAGTGAATACTCCCCAAATCGGACGGGCCTGAGTGAGCAATCCGTCTTCTGTCGCTTGCATAAAAAGATTCCGCTTCAATTGTGGGACAGCAGATGGGAGATTATAAGAGTGCGACGTTGTATGAGATTTACTGCAAACGGCACAGCCTTGACTTGGGGCACTCGCGCGGCGCAAACCCACCGTTGAATGACTGCATTCGGAGCACCGAAAGCGCTTTAAACCAAGCTCCAGTCAGCTTTGGCAGACGCAGATGACGTCACGAGGCATAGCCAGCACCGCCACTAGAATGAAAACAATTGCACATGGGACGCACATCAAGGATACACAAGCGTCACGTGCGCAATGAAGCTGCAGCTGCCACTTCATAACAGTAGCTTATAATAGCACAGTACCACCGGACATTTGCTTCGTTTAAATTGTTTGTTTAAATTGAGAGTGAGAGGAGGAGGAGGAGGAGGAGGAGGAGGAGAGAGGTACTGCTTGTTATTTCATATTTTAAATACCAATAGGTTACTTTGGACGCAGCTTATTTGATGCATCTTTGTATTACAATTTCATATAATATTCATTTTAACTGCTCTGTGTTTTCGCTCTCTCTCTCTCAACTCATGTCCTCATTAACAGACAGATGGGTAAATGTATGCTTGTGTGGGGATCAAAATGTGGCAATTTGGGGATCTAACTGTTGGCAATGTTCTTGTAACTGATAAAACTATGTGCTAAAACATTTCTTTGTTGACATGTTGGGGATTGTTTTGGTCTGGACACAGTTTATTTTTTATTTTTTTTAAAGATGGGAGTCAATGAGAGATCCTCATTAGGATAGAAATATGAGTTTGTGTGTGTGTGTTTGTACATGAGAGGGTCCATTTTATTTTTGTTTTATATATCCTACAATATAGGGCAGTCAGGGCACTTGTAGCCCAAAGGTTGCCTGTTCGACTCCCAACCCGCCAGGTTGGTGGGGGGAGTAATTAAACAGGGCTCTCCCCCATCCTCCTCCATGACTGAGGTACCCTGTGCATGGTACCGTCCTGCCACACTGCTCCCTTGGGGCGCCATTGTGGGCTGTCCCCTTGCATGGGTGAGGCATAAATGCAATTTTGTTGTGTGCAGTGTGCAGTGAACACTTGTGTGCTGCGGAGTTCTGATTCACAATGACAATGGGAGTTGGAGTTTCCCAGTTGGGCTTTCACATTTCTTTCTTTCATATACCATGTTTCTCCCAGCTAAGTGGCCAATGATGGTCTGAGGTCTCCCTTGAAAAAAAGTATAAAATAATAGACACACACGAAACACATTTTCTGTTAAGGAGCGGCAATTTTATTCCAGCTGCAATGAAATACAGTCTTCTCCTTGGATTCTCAATGTCCACAACTGGAATTAAAGTGCAGATTTTTTCACAGCTTGTGTAAAAAATTAAATTAAACAAAACAAAACAAAAAAATCATATATCAAAAAAATACCCCAAAAGACAATGGAAATATGGAAAATATAAATATAGAGAACAAGAGGTGAATCTCATTAAAAACCAATCAGCAATCAAATCAAAATGAATCAGACTTACAACCTTTTTTTTCTATTTTTCTTTCTCTGTTTTTTTTCTTACAAAAATCATTTCAAACACGCTACAAGTCGTTGGCAAGGCTAGCTTAAAACAAAGGCACAGCAACGTTCAGAGGTATAGATCCTTTGAAAAGAAGTACTGCCGCAACATCCGCACATGCATCTGAATTGGCTTGAGTGTCGGCGAAAAACTGTGACGATTTCTGGAGAAGTCATGCCTGAAAGGTACTGAAACAGGCAGTCCATGGTGACAGACATAAGTCCATACTAGGCAGCAAAACTCATTATCGTGATTGTATTCGTGACCTGCACTGACTTATTTTGCGAGTTGAGGTTTTATCTCAGAGATAATCAGTTAATAAACATTTCAGGAGTGCATGCTCTTCCTGTTATACACTACAATAAGTGGTGCACGACACCCTTTGAAACCCGTGCTCTAGTTATTAACATGTGGCATTCGGTGAAGCATCATCGGCATCACAAGCTCCAGTAGAGCATTGCCCTGAGCTGGACTGTCATATTGAGGAGTATACTGGAGTTGGGGAGGAATAATAAGTGCTATAACAACAGAACCGGTTCATCAATGGTCCACCAGCAAAGGTGTTGTTGGACCAGTGTAGAAAAGAGAAGTGATGTTGAGGTCATTACAACCAGGACCTCTTTCACAAAGGATCTTTCTGTAGACAGCAAGGGTCTCTCTCGTGGTTTCCCTCCTCCTCCCTTTGTAGCAAACTCGGAAGATATGTTTCAAAAAAGTGAGGTGGATAGATCAGATGATGTAAAGCTATGCTTTAGTGTGTTATCAATATATATTTTTGGTCATTCACATAAAATGGTAGTGTCAGTGATATTAAACGTGATGGGAATGATGCTGGTCAAGTTTTTGGACAGTGGATAATTTTACATTTGCACAATTAATGTGTGAAGAATGCACACGCAACACATGTAACATCAGTGCAAAGAGTAGTACTAAGATACTGTTACAGTACAGTGCCGTTAGAAACAAAGCCATTTCTCCACAAAAATAACTTCCAAAATCACAAACGGTTATACACTGTGAAATTGTGTGCTGATGTGCGACGATAATAATGCACGTGCATATTTCGGCGATGGCAGAGAAGTTAGTTAGGAAAGACACTATTTTTTAAAAGTTTGCTACTCAAGAGGAGAGGATCCCAGAGTCTTCCCTTAACATTTCAAAAAAAGGCTCCTTCTGTGACTTGCATTCATATAAGAACCATTGCAGTATTTTTTTTCTTTTTTAAAACTAAGAGACAAACATAGGGCAGCCATGTCCTATATAGTGCAAATTAAATGACTTTAAACCTCTATACAAAAAAAGAGTTTAGTGGTTCGATATAATAAAAGAAAGAGATGCTGTGTCCATTCCCACTCCCTCTCAGCCCCCTTTCCCCTATGCCTTTCCCCCCTGGCTGCATCACACAGCCAAGGCCCCATTTCTCGAAAGTATCGTTGCTAACCAGTTAGCAACTTATTACGTTTCCAATGGGAAGTTGCATTGCAACTAAGTAAGTCGCTAACTTAGTTAGCAACGATGTTGTCGAGAAACGCAATCCCCCTGCAATCCATCCACTGTCTCTACTGTACATGCTTGTCTACCAACGCAACACTTCCGCCATATTCTCCTTTGCGACAGACACAATATTTGTTCCAATGTTACAGGAATAACTCAAAGAAGGTTTTTCTTCTTTTCTATTTTCTTTTTTGTCAAAGCAAATAACTAACACCTAGCCGATGCACCACGCAGTGCTTTGTTGTGTCTCCCTCCATCACCTCCAGAGGGAGAGATAGAAACAGAAGAGAGAAGGAAAAGAGGAGTGAAGGAAGATAAAGTCAGGCTTGTCGTCAGACAGAGACGTACACACATACACGGATATTTACAGCCAGCAGAGTTTGTGTAAACAGGAAATATAACAGGTCGCTGAGACAGACACACACGCACACACACACACAGGCACGCACACACACACAGTCACGCACGCACACACACACACACACAACCAGTGACTATGGCGAAGAGTGGTGGCCAAGCCATGCGGCCTGTCGTTGTGGGTGGTAAAACACAAACAAACCGCCTCTTGAATACTAATTTGGAATGCCATGCAGTGCAGTGTGCCAATGGGGGCAACCAGAACTCTCGACAGCACTTTTAAATGGCAATTAGAAGCAAAGAGGCTGGCTGGCGAGGTCTCTGTGCGTTTCGCAGAGGCGTTCACTTGAGCGTGCACACAGCAAACGTGAATGATTGCATTTTGAGGTTTTTTTTCGCCCTCCACTTTTGTTTTGCTGGTTTTGAATATATATAAAAAAGAAATTGATCGGCGATTGCTAGCATTTCCAGGGAGTGAACTCCTTAGACGGAGATGGTCACGAGAAAAAGGCAGACACTTGCCAACAGACAAGAAAGACAGACAAGCAGACAGGCAGACTAACAGACAGAGAGACAGACGGGCGGGCAGACAGACCGTAAACAACATAACTCGATCTGTCGCTGGGAATGGAGCAAATGTAACACACATGAGAAGCACAGGGTGGAAGTGGAGGGCCCGTGACCTCAGATGCACCCCCAGGTCACATGACACACCGTTCCATCTTCCAGAATCAGGAAGTCAACAAAGGGCCACAGCTGCCACACCGTTGCCATGCCAACCATTTACAGGTGGTTTTTTTTTTTTTACACAGGCTGTTCTGCTGAACCTTTTTGCTTTAAACCATTCGAATGTGTAATCAATTAAAAACATGGCAATGCTGCATCAGTATACAAAATATGTCTGTACATTTACAATATTTAAAACATTTACAAGTAAATTCTATTAGATAGTTATGTACATCTGATTAGAGTTGGACTACACATGATGAAACGTCAAAGTACTCCAATGCAATGAGAAAAAAATAAACAATGTACCATAGAGGACTGTACCATTCGCCACCAGGCTAAACATGATTTTCAGTGCTGCAAAAAAAAAACAAGGGGGGAGAAATATGGTGCCAAAATGATTCCCATACTCAGTACCCTCTCAGGAGGTCTGTGGTGAGACACAGAATTGCCCCGTTCGCACTTCGCAGACTTAGCGCTCGACGGGATGCCATGGACGTCAGTGGGGTGAAAAAATAACCGCAGCTAAGAGGTGTGAGGTTTGAGGCATAAACAGCCGCCAAACTGTGTGAGCCATGCTAGAAAGAGAGAAAGTTGGAATATGCTGCTCTCTTAGCTATGGGTAAAGTTAGTATGCTATTCTCCCCCGACTCTATCAGATCTTAAAGAGTTAAGATGTTAGAAGAAACAACAAAGAGGGGAGAAGGACTACATACTAGTTATTTACAACCATGCGCACCATTCACGATGTTTCCTCAGTACACATCTTGTTGTCTATTCAAAAAAGCAAGCTATCACTGTAAAGAAATGAAGTATACTGTATATATTGATCACTGGTCACCAGGTTATACTACAGACATCACTATATAAGCTAGCATGCTGGTGCAGTGCCACATGGGATACTACTACTTAGTGCTGTGGGAGGTGTTGTAACTTGCAGAGAGAAGATTGTGCGCAATCGCTTCAGACTATTAGCATAAATATTAGCGCTCCACGGTTTTAAGTTAAAGCATGAAACTGACAGCGTTTTACGGCTTGTGTCAACACGAGACCTGACTGTGAAAGCGCAAAACAGAATGAAAGCTTGCTTTTTTTCCAGAATCAACTTGTGATGGCGTTACGTCTGAGGAGTTCATATGAAGTAGATTCTCAGCACGTTTTTCTTCATAAGCTCACGTTTTTTTAAAGGAATACCACTCGTCAATCACTCGTCCAACCCAAACCAAGTAAAACCAGTTAACATTTAGGTAGAATCGCTATATGAAAGATATATCACATAGAGCTCAACACTACCCCTGAAGCTGCCAGTACGTCTCAGAGAAGATTGTGGCTTTTTTTTCTTTTCTTTTTCTTTTTAAAGAAGACGAGATGCAAATATATCACTTTTGATTATGATCCGACAATGACTTTCCTCTCTCCTCACTGGCTTTCAGCCTTTAGAGTCACATTAAACACACAGACACACACCAGTGACGTGGCGATGACTGAGGGTCAATCAGCCATCGTCAAGGGCCGTACATTGAACAGGGGTCACATAAGCGATGGTGGAGAGACACAAGAAGAGATGATTCAATAGGTGCGCCCACTGGGGCAGCAGTGGTAGGGACAGAAAGGGAAGTGTAGGTTAACGTTAGTCGTAAGGAAGATGAAGGCTTGCAGCTGGGAAGGGCGCCTCCTTGTGGCCACCCCTTGCAACGCGACATGGCTGGACTTCCATCCCTGAGTCCACAGCGGTTGGCATCCGTGCCGACTGGACTGCGGGGCTCCCAACCACAGAGAAGGTACTCACAGTACAGTACATCACGTCCGCCAAAAGGCGACACGCGTGTGTGTGTGTGTGTGTGTGTGTGTGTGTGTGTGTGTGTGTGTGTGTGTATGTGTTAGGTATCTGTTGATGTGTGCGTGTATGTGAATCTGCAAGTGTGTGTCCATGACATCACTGCCTAGCATAGAGGAAAGGGTAAAGGATAAAGACCTTTAAAGCCATCCTCTGCTCTCCACCACCACCTACACCACTGTGACTGTGTGGGAGGAGGTGGGGCTCTCTAAAGCAGATCCACCACACCACACCCTCTCTGCTTCACCCTGCTCCTGCTCTGCTCCTACTCGGGCTGCTCGGGGTGTGTGTGCAGGCCGTTCTCGGAGGGCGGGTGCCTCTGCCAGAAGTCCCGGCTGAGTTGCTCTAGCTCGGACACCAGGGGCAGCCGGATGTCCAGGTCCAGGTGCATCTTCAGGTTCTCCAGCCACTCCTCCAGCTTAACAAAGGACGGCCTAGGGGGAACAGAGAACAAAGTTACATTGAGATAAACAGTGACAAATCTAAGCCTAGTTCTGAAACTCCAGCAGCTTAGTTGAGGATGGCCTGGGGGAACATAGAACAATGTAACATTGAGATAAAACATCTGACAAATCTGAAACTGGTTCTGAAACTTCTCTGCAGGATAGGTGAAACTGATTCTAACTTCATACTTCAAGCTTTTCTCTCAATCGTTGAACCACAGTAGCAAGCCGCATGATAAATTTAAGTAACATGCTGAGCTGCATTCATTTGACCATAAATTGCTATTCTGATTAAATATTGACGAAGTGCAGTTGAAACGCCCTGCTTCATACGCATTACATGGTTTGTGCTCACCTTTTTTCAGCGTCTAGGTCACAGCACAGAGCAGCGATGGGGAAGAAAGCAGGTGGGCAGTCTGGGGGGCAGAAGGTTTCCAGGAAACCCTTCACGTTCAGCCCAAAGTCCATCGCCCTCGGAAGGTAGTCTGGATCGGCATTGACCCGCCCGATGATCTGCATGGAGGGAATAGTAAAGAAAAGGGAAAATGATGAAGTGAGTGAACTTGAGCCCGAACGATTAGGGGTCCATGCTCCATCTATGGAGTGGGACTCCATCAAACAGTACTGTACTTCACCTTCGTAAATTGTACATCAGAATCTCTTTCCTTTGTGTTATCCTGTGCCACTCCTGTCACATTTACTGTATAACTCTTGCAGTGTTTTATTATTATTGTAAACACAGACAGTAAACACAGCTGTCCAATACAAGAAGTCATTTTTCAGACCCTAACAAAGGCGTTACCTGCAATTTTGGTTTACTGCATCTACGTACATTGCATCTAGTGGTTCTTAGAACGTGTAAACATTGTGTTTTACTTGACAGTTACCGTGATTAGCACGTTATACAGGCTAACGATGTTAACGTTACGTTGCAGTCACATCATGAGTGGCATAGGATGTAACAAAGTTTCTACAAACGTTAATTCCCTTCCATTCTGTCTTGGCTGTGTTTTCAGGGAGCCCTGGATCAGACTGGCACTGGGGCCCCGCAGGAAAACCACACTGGTCCCACAAAGCTAATCCTGGACCCGTTTTAACCTGGATTCAAGGACACCCGTCTGCTTCCTCCACGGCGGGCCAAGCATGTCATTTTGGTGGGCAGTTTATGGCACTAAACTATCAGCTGAAGGCTGGAGAG
>NC_085864.1:19267254-19299754 GCF_034702125.1 Engraulis encrasicolus | reverse complement strand
ACATGAGCAATTCTGTTCTCATGACTGACTGTGTTCATTTTCCCCTTGTAAAACCTACTGTACAGCAGTGTTTCTCAACCTTTTTGACCAAGTGCCTCATTGACCGCATCATAAGCCTCCCAATGCCCCCTTTGCCTCACCATAAGCCTCCCAAAATCTCCTTTACGTTACAATCACCTGCCAACGCCCACTTAGTATTAAAAAAATAATCACACAAATTTCCCTCAATGGCAACTGAGCACCGCCGATCTCAGCTGTATCCTTCTCAATGCCCCCTAAGGCTCCCTAACGTCCACAAGGGCCCCCTAATGTCCCCTTGGGAGCTGTAGAGCCCCCGTTGAGAAACACTACTGTACAGTGATGGGTGCGAGGGAATCACTAGACTCCCACCCAGTGTTAATTTCGTCAACCATGACTATGACTAAAATATTTCGTCAATGCCCTTTTTTGATTTTCGTCATTTTGACTAAGACTAAGACTAAATTGGGAAGGCAATGACTAAAATATGACTAAGACTAAAATTGATTTTCGTCATTGTGACTAAGACTACGACTAAATTTTAAAAAGCTGACAAAATTAACACTGCTCCCACCTGTGGTGACTATTGCACTGTATGTTGTTATTATTATATTCTATATAACTATTATATTCTGCTCTGTATACATTATTCTGCTCTGTGTATGTACACATGTTATGTTAATCCCATTAGAGAATGCAATACATGCAGTGATTTTCAATTGTTCGTCTTGAAATACAATGAATTGGAATGTTCAGAACGGAATTGAATTGAGTTTTCCATGGTTCCCAGAGCAGTCACCCTGTTTAACCTTGTCTTTATCCCCATATGGTTGCCATGTGTGTGTACGACGTGTGTGTTTACTGTACATGTGGTTGATGTACAGCATTTCAAAGAGTCTTTTTTTTTTTCCCACCCCGCCCTCTGAAATTAAGCCATGCCTGGGAGCACTTGGATGCATGGATGGACACTCCTTGTGCACAAACAATTTCCAGAAAATTACAGCCCATTTCTTTCTCCACCATACGGCTGTGCGGTCTCTTTCACACCAAAACATTTACTGACATTAGTAAAGGTCAGTGGAATAAGAAAAAAAACATTGTATAAACAAGTCTATATCTTAAGAGACTAAATATATTTGGGTTGTGCAATTTACAAGCTCACCAAAAGGCACACTGAGGATAAAATCACTCCCATCTGTTAAACATTAGGCAGGTTTTTTTTAACTTTTGTATCTAGCACATTGCTGCCATCTGCTGGTCAGAATGGGAATTGTGAGATTGTTACACAGACACACCAATGTGCTGGTGATGAGGTATTTACTGAAAAATCACAAGCCACTCAGTAATCACACTATTGATGCAAACAGATCAATACGAGTCAATATTCAAACTGATTACTGATTACACAAAAATGCACAACACATTTTTTTACAGAACATACAACACTCTATGATGTAAAAGTATGGATTCATTATAGCACCAATATGGATTCTTCCCTCTGCCAATAATAAATGCATACCTTAATGGCCTGACCAAAGCAGCCCTTCCCTAGCACCTCTCCGTGTATGAGGTCAGAGGGCCGGAAGATGCGGTGCGTGTGATTGGACACGACGCGTAGGGACTCGGAGCGGCCGATGTCCTTGCGCTGGGACAAGGGCGAGGCGGTGTTGCTGGAGCATGGCGATTTGTCAATGCTGTAGCTGCGTCTACAAGGGACGGAAGGAGGAACACATGCACAAGGGGGTGAAAAACTGTGTTCAGACAGATAACACATTGCAGGTCACTATCACAAAAGAAATGTTTCACATAGGGTGCATTCATCTTGTGATTCTTTATGATTTTATTGTTTTTGGCAAGTATAAATGTGCAAAACAACTGTGTTCATAGATCGTATTTCGTGTCACTATCATGAAAAAAAAATCACGATTTCACAGAAAATAACTGGGTTAGCGCCTCTGGTGATTCTTTAAAAGGTATTTGTTTCAATTTGTATGAAGGTGAACAAATGTGTTCTGAGACCGTGTACAAGGCCTCTAATGAACATAAATAAAAGCTTAAGTAAAAGCATTTGCCATTTTATGTGTTTTATTATGCTACTAATTATGCTACACAGCATGAACAAATCTATCTGATGTTTAAAATTAGCACTGTCGTCCATTCAACACAAACACAAACACAGTACTAAATCAGCTGCCACCAGCAGTCGGCAGTCAATAGTCTTCCTTACGTGATCATGCGTGAGCGGAGGTTGTTGACGTCCTGGTTGGGAGGCGATGTGATGGGGGAGACAGGGCTGGACACTTGAGACAGGGGGCTGGGGCCGTCCACCTGGTCCACTGGGCCTCCCCCTCCTCTACCTCCACCACCGCGGTCATGTGGGTCGTGCTCTATGGTCAGCTGCAGCAGACGACTCGTCTCTTGGATCAGGAGGTCAATCTGACAGAGGGAAGGAGGGAGGAGGGAGAGAGAGAGAGGGATGGCAGGAGAGAGAGAGAAAGTAAGCAAGGGGGTGTTGAGACAGAGAAAGAGAGAGAGGGGGGGTGAGAGAGAGAGAGAGAGAGAGAGAGAGAGAGAGAGAGAGAGAGAGAGAGAGAGAGAGAGAGAGAGAGAGAGAGAGAGAGAGAGAGAGAGAGAGAGAGAGAGAGAGAGAGAGAGCAAGAGAGGGAGGGACAAACCATGTTACAGCATGAAGGGAAATACACCATGAAGGGTAAAGAAGGAAAGGAAAGATAGAAAAGGAAATGGAAAGAAACACTCAAAGGCAGAAGGGAAATATATAATAGGGAAACAGACAAAGGTAGAGAGCATGAGGAATTTGAAATAAATACAGACTGGGCTCAAAGCCATATAAATCGATTACACTTGAATCCCTTGAATTGAATGGGAAACAAAGTTAGATAATCCTGAGGGGTGTTTGCAGATGAGTTTTCCATTCCACTCTGGGATCAAGTGGACTTGCGAGGAAATGTAATGAAACAGTTTGTGTGTGTGGAGTGTGCAGACTCATTCCCTTAGGCGGTCAATATTATTTTGAAGCACAAAGTACATTATTTGTGCGTGTGCATGTGCGTGTGTGCGTGTGTGTGTATCTATGTCTGTGTGTGTGTGTGTGTGTGTGTGTGTGTGTGTGTGTGTGTGTGTGTGTGTGTGTGTGTGTGTGTGTGTGTGTATCTATGTCTGTGTGTGTGTGTGTGCGCGCTGTGTGTGAAACAATAATCAAAATAGCCTCAGAGAAAGAGAGACTAAAAGACTAACGACTTAGATTTAGGAATAGAAATGGGAAGTGGATGGAAATGGAGTTTTGTTGCACAGTGCAGTACCTCATCGAGAGGAACATTCCGGATTGGCGTTCCGTTGATCTCGAGGATCCGGTCGCCCACGTGTATGGAGTTCTTCACGTCAGGACTTATGCATTCTGAGTCCACTCTGAAAAAGAGAATTAACACTTCACGTCAATTTTGTGAGGTAATAATCAGAGATGTCAAAAGAAAAAGTAAAAAAAAGAAACACAGTTCCAACACAGGTCACTTATCCGAGTAGCATTAGACATGTGTCTTATGATCAACTGTGTGGGATCTAATTTGCAGTGGATTCCTGTTATGCTTTTAATGTTTTTCAACACAGTCTGTCTACCTCATTAGGTACAATGAAGTAAATGGTGTAACAGCTATGTTATATCATGTGCTACTGCCATAGCTCTACTAACACCATGAATTTACTTTTACTTTTGACACCACTGGTAATAATAAAGTACTGCATACTACTGAAGAGAAAATGAAATACAACATACAGTAGAATCATATACTGAAGCACCAATGAAATTCAAATGATTAAAATGCTACATGGAATCCTTCACATCCACAGCATTATTTATTTATTCCCTTAAAATGTTTTAACTCCATACAAATGGCTACCATTGCGATGCCATACAGAAGTAAATGCTTTTTTGAACCTTGAGTCTCGGTAATGCAATGAACACTACACTGCTAAGTGTGCTGTGTATAAATAGCGAAACCTGCTGAGTTTGAAGAGTAGGCATTAAACTACCTGAAAATGGCTTGTGAAAATGAAAAGCTGCATTTTTGAACACTGTGTTCACACACAGTAGTCCAGCATTTGAGTAAAAGAGTAAACCATGAACCATCATGTTAAGGTATACTCAATGCTTGCTATATGAATCTCTCCTCTGTTTTCCTTTGCCAGAGCGTGAAGCATATTGAGCTCCATCCTTTGCATGAAATGTGATACACAAATGAAGAGGTGTTAATCTCAGTCAAAGTGAAAACCCTGCCACATGTTTAACACCTCTTAACACATTTTGTGGCAGGTCTTTTACTTGCGGACAAAAACTTGGAAAAGGAATACTGTGGGTCACCTCTAATGAAGACTAATTTGCCAATGAGGGAGCCTTGTGCTCAGAGGCGTTAGGGGTGAATTGATGCCAATGGGTGAGCTTTGCACGGGATCAGGTGTTCACTAATTGGGGTGAACATGAAGAGACATTGGATCCTTGTGTTTATAAGTTGTAAGATGACCAGTCGGCCGGAACGCCCCTTGAAATAAAACATGGAGCAGAGCGTGCGGCATCTTCTTCATTTTCTTTGAGGGTTTTTACTTGAACCTGAACATAAGACCACAATAGAAATGCAGATACATAGTACCGTATTACTCACTCGGACACTCGGACTGTGGGGTTGTGGTCGGGTCCGAAGCCGTTGGGGCTGGGGGTCTGGTCGATGGCGACAGAGAAGCCTCGTTTGCCGTCGGTGGAGGCGGGAATGGAGACGAGGGTGACGGTGTGGGGGATCTTGGAGCACGGCGAGTCCGGCAGGGTTACTGGGGTAACGATGGTCTGGTAGTAGCAATGGCCGCTGGGTAATAAGAGAACACATCAGACTTCATGTGAGAAGATTGATGACTTTGAAAATACAGTTTTGTCTACTTTTTAACATGCATTTTATCTACTTGTGTTTCCCTGTTTTATTTATGTTTACTGTATTTGCTACTACTATGTGTCTGTGAAGTAATTTGGGGTGCAACTGCGTTCTACAGATGCCACAGAAATGAAAGGACTTGACTTCACTTGACAAGATGTTAAGTGGGACATGGAGGATTGTGGATAATACGAATAGTGCAAATAGTGATATTGCATATTTCGCTACTGGCAAAACATCAACACATTGAAAGGAATATGTTTCCCTGTTCTCTGCGTGTTGATACAGCGGTATATAGGGTAACTACTGTGTCTGACATCGGATCGACAGAATACAAACAAACAGAACTCAGGTTCAGTAAGCATGATTCTATATTTCCAGCACATAAACAAACTATCAAGCTGGGAGACAAACAGTAGGCTTTAATGCATGCATGTGATTGTGACTCACAACCGCAATGCAAAACAGAAATGTTTATCTAGTGAAAGAGCTAATGGGTAACTTTCATAGCTTGGTCTGACATCATTTTGATGTCAGTGACTCAGCCGCTGCATTTTTTATTTTTATTTTGACTGGTCCAGCAACAAGCCTAGGCCACTTGTGACATTAGGGTTTCCCTTTTTTGCAATGGCGTAATGTGACATTCTTGGTCTGTGGTTGTGAATCTTGAAGCTTGCTGTTGCCACCTACAGTCAGGGGAAGTTTTTTTCGTGACCACATAAAGCTTCCGTGAGATGGAAGCTAAATGGCAAAGTGGGGAATTACGCTACTAATCGAATGGCCAGTGAACCGCACTGTGCATGTGTACTCTGCTTGGTCCCTCCGTTGCTTGTGAGAGACTTGTTTTTCATCTTCAACTGAAACCGCTGCCACTGAGGAACACAGAATGTGGCTCAAGAAAAAAAACAGAAGAATGGGAAGTGCGATCAAATTTGATTTTGAAAACCAATCCTCGATGTTATGTGCTCTTTTTAAGTCAAACACGATACTTTTGTAAGCTAGGCCGAGAGAGTCCTGGCTTTTCTTCTCTTATATCCACATGACTTTACGTACCAGTAGAGCTTGGAGCGCTCCACGAGTGCGTACGTGTCCCCATCGCCGATGAAACTCCGGCAGTTCAGGCACGTGAAGCACTCAGGGTGATACTTCTGTTCTCCTGCAACCTGTAAACACAAAACACCACAAGACAAGCCGGGATTTAGCAAAGGAAACAGGCATAGGTTACCGTCAATACAGTACACAGACAACTGTAGCAAGGACAGGTCATGGTTGGTTTAAGACTTTGAGTTGGTGGATTACTGTAGTCATGTTCATTCATGTTGACAACTTATGACCCAGTTATGAGTATGGCAACAGGGCAACATTCGTTTCAAAACTTGCTGATAGAAATTTCTTTTCACATGAAAAATGCAAATGTGTGTGTAGGCCTACTCCTGACTTTGACTATGAGGATTACTCATGTTTATCATGAGCCTGTCATACAGCAAGAGATGTTGACGACATGTTGACCCGTGTGCTGTATGAGTGTGACAACAGGGACTCACAGTAAACACGTTGCCCATAAACAAACATTCCTTTCAGGACCTTGCTGATAGGAATCTCGAATTCACGTGAACGTGTGACGGTGACGTGATTGGACCTCGCTGGCCTCCATGACTCGAGGCATGCGCTTGGAGGGCAATAATACAAAACTGAAAACAAGTCCGGCTCCCCGCGGCTGCCTTCAGCAGCTCGCTCCGGGGGAGTTTCTATGGAAACCGAAGGAGAGCGCACAAAAATGCCACAAAGTTGGATTCCAACGCTGCCACAGTTATACTGTCAGAGCTGGACCTCTCAATTTGACAAAGCGGTATTAAGTAGACAAGACTTTGGAATGCAACCTTTGCTATGCTGACATACTACACTTGCGAACCATTTGGAGGATTTCAGTAAAAGCATAGGCTGTAGCCTACTATATGGAACTAGACTGCCTGTGCAGTCGCCTTCGACTGCTTAAGGTATATCCCCGAAACGCGACGCTTCCAGTCCCCAATCATTCCTACCACTCCCGTCCACCTTTTCATGAACGTTTATGATAAATACAAAATATAAAATAAATATATTTAATATCTATACATAGATCAATGACGTGCATAGGCTTAAAACCAAATGACTATTGTGAAAATGAAGGAAAAAATGGGGCAAATGGTATCACTGTTTTAATGGTTCACTATTACAGTGGATATACCAGATTAGGTACAGTGTAATAACCAGTGTAACAATATTTAATACCATGTCATACCAGTGTGACACCATGTACCAATTTTCTACTTATATCATGTAGGCTATTTGTGTATAAGTGGTATTACATGGTATTGCATATTTGTACACTGGTACACTAGTATTACATGGTATTACATATTGTTACACTGGTTGTTACACTGTATCTGGTATTGCCTATTTTTACACTGGTATTACACCAGTATTACATGGTATTAAATATTGTTACACTGGTTATTACACTGTAGGCCTACCTGATATGGTAGATTCACTGAAATGGTGAACCATTAAATTAAGGAGTTACCGGGCAAATCAATCCACCCAGTCAGAAGTTATGGGCCAAATAAAAATTCCACCATTTTGAAAGTGTTGACCTCCAAACTCGAATCAGTTCATGAACCTACCCTGCAGCATTCACACACCAAATCTGGGACAAATCCATCCACCCGGTCAGAAGTAATGGGCCAAACAAAAATTCGGCCATCTTGAATTCGGCCATCTTGAAATTGTTGACCTCCAAACTCGAATCAGTTCATGAACCTACCCTAGAACATTCACACACCAAATCTGGGACAAATCCATCCACCCGGTCAGAAGTTATGGACCAAACAAAAATTCGGCCATCTTGAATTCGGCCATCTTGAAAGTGTTAACCTCCAAACTGTAATCAGTTCATGAACCCACCCTAGAGCATTCACACACCAAATCTGGGACAAATCCATCCACCCGGTCAGAAGTAATGGGCCAAACAAAAATTCTGCCATCTTGAATTCGGCCATCTTGAAAGTGTTAACCTCCAAACTGTAATCAGTTCATGAACCCACCCTAGAGCATTTACACACCAAATCTGGGACAAATCCATCCACCCGGTCAGAAGTAATGGGCCAAAAAAAATTCGGCCATCTTGAATTCGGCCATCTTGAAATTGTTGACCTCCAAACTCGAATCAGTTCATGAACCTACCCTAGAGCATTCACACACCAAATCTGGGACAAATCCATCCACCCGGTCAGAAGTTATGGACCAAACAAAAATTCGGCCATCTTGAATTCGGCCATCTTGAAAGTGTTAACCTCCAAACTCTAATCAGTTCATGAACCCACCCTAGAGCATTCACACACCAAATCTGGGACAAATCCATCCACCCAGTCAGAAGTAATGGGCCAAACAAAAATTCGGCCATCTTGAATTCGGCCATCTTGAAATTGTTGACCTCCAAACTCGAATCAGTTCATGAACCTGCCCTAGAGCATTCACACACCAAATCTGGGACAAATCCAAACATCTGTTCAAAAGTTATCGCGTTAACACGAAAGACCTTACGCGGCGGCGGCGGACGCGGCGGCGGTGCACGCAAAACCATTACATCCCCGACGCTCCGCGTTTCGGGGATATAATAATGCAAACAATTTACAATGGCAGACTTTTATATGAACAAGAGCTGAGAATTTTCATCTTCGTATATTCACACTATCGAGAAGATCTGGACTATCAACAACACACACACACACAAGTTCATGAGATGAGATGAGAAGGCCCAACCTAATAAAATGCATTTGTAATGCTCAAGAGAGAATGTACAGCGATATGCATGAAAGCTGCAAAACCAAAACATTTGAGTCTTTGATGGCTTCTTTGATGTGTTGGTGGTGTCTGGCGCTAAGCATAATTAGCTTGTATACGTCTGCAGGCAGTCCCCGCCTCCCTTGATGATCTCGTTATGGGATTACAGCACTGTGTCTTTTCAGAATGAAAACTCCACAAACTCTCCAGTCTATTTAAAGCGTCAATAAACAAACACAATAACATAAGAGCCTCCGACTTCACTTGGCCTACTGATTATGCTTCTTTCAAACGTAGACTAACAACTGTCTTGTGAGAAGTGATTATAACACGACATGCTTTAACAATAGTTGACTACGCAGTGAGTGCAAAGCTAAATTTATAACATGACATGTTTTAACAACCGTCGACGATAGAGTAATTGAGTGGGTTAAATTGAGCTGTAGTATGACAAGAGTGCCGTATAATCACTGGTTGGCTACTGCTGTCGGGTGGTCCCATACATCAACACGCGCACAATACATTCCCATATAACCGTCAACAAAAACATTTTTCAAAACACCAAACTGGGTAATTTTCGGGTGACATGTTGAAAGAGTGAATTGGATGGGAAATTCACAAACTGTCGTTGAGGGACTGCACATTATGCAGGCTATGTTTAAGTGATGTAAATGGTATATTTTTGTTTTATACTAGTAGTATGATTTGTCTAGTACCATACTTTCATAAAATACATGTATATTTGAACTCTCATTTCATTTGTATCTACTGTGACTTTTTGTACATCTTGAAATTGAAACAGTTCCAGGGTACATTTCCCTACTATACTTTGCATAGTAAATACACTTTATTCCATATAGTGGAACTATAGGACTTTCATTTCCACTTCTAATCCTAAAACAGTGTCTGAAACCTGTGTGGGTGACGGGAGGCTGTGTGTGTGTGTGTCCGACAGGACGCGAGGCTGTCTCTGAGTCAGGAGAGGAAGCATATGGCGTGGCCGTTTTACTCCGAGTGGGCATCTGGTGACCTTTTCAGGTGTGACACTCGGCGGGAGCGTCCTTGCGAGGGGAAGCAGAGGTGACGCTGCTGTCACACTGTGGCAGTGAAGCCGCCATTTGCCTAGCGCCTACAGCAAACCACAAAGACACGCACACACGCCAGCACACACACACACACACACACACACACACACACACACACACACACACACACACACACACACACACACACACACACACACACACACACACACACACACACACACACACACAGGTACGTCAGCACACATGTACGCACACAAGATTGTATGCATGCATACACACACACACACACACACACACACGCACACACACACAAATCACTTTATCTCTTCCTCCCTCACGGAATGGAACAACTGCGTTAGAACAGAGTGACACCCCTTCCCCCGAAAAAGTCCCACCGCAGGTCTCACACCCTTACACACACATTCTCACACACACTCACACACACATTCTCACACATGCACGCACACACGCACACATACAGACACCCCTCTATACACACACACACTATTTTATCTACTGCCTCGATTGCCTTAGAACTCAACAACTGTGCCAGAACAACACAATAGTTCCACAAGCACTCACTGCCCCCCCTCACACACACCCCACCCACTCCACACCCACTCTAAGAAAAAATTCTCCCCTCCCCAAAAACCACTTCAGAGAGTGACCAACTGTTTCCACAGGTCCCTGGGGGAAAGGGCTTTCTAAGAGGCTCCAAGGCCATCAGGTGATTGGCTAGAGGGGGAGATTGACGGGGGTGCTGAAGAGATAGCCACATTCTTCAGCTACCAACACTGTTACTGATTGATTGGAACCACACATTGCTTAGCTAAGGTTAGCCAAATAAAGCTCCTCCGAAGTGACCTCGGTTCAGCCAAAAAATATCAATATCTTGTTTTAGTTACATATAAGAGAGCCTCGTCCACACTGACCCCTGGTCCTAACCGTTTACATCATCAGTAGGGGTAAGTGACATGGTGACATCAACTGAAATATCAATATCTTACATAGTCGCATATTTGCGTAACAACACACAAGATCTGCTCGCCTCGCCTCAAGGTCCTGTCTGTCATAGGGTCTGTGACTGCCTGTGTTGCGTAGAATTTCGTGCTGTCAATATGTCCAGTCGGGCCTATTTCAGGCACTTCCTTTCTTCTTGAAATAGGGAACCAATGAAACACGAGCTTAGGCATAAGTCATTGCAATAGGTGGTTTTCATTGGTCGCGCTCGCTCGAGTACTACACAGAGGAATTCGATACGCGCCCATTGATGTCACCCCTTGAGAACTTCCAGTGACTTGTCCCTGAGTGAGATGTCTGGCCACAGCAAACTCCGTGCATACATGCGTGGCGCATGACAGCCCAGAACAACCCTTATCATGGAGCTGCTCAAAATATCCCGCAGTCCACCGTCTACCACCATACCACGATATTGGGAATGTACTCTATTCGGCGTGTGGGAGATTCCAGGAGATAGCTGAGGCGGGATGGGTGGGGGGTAGAGAAATCCTTTCATTTTCCAAAAGGAGCAGCTCTAGCTCCACTGTGGCTTTCCAACATGAGGCATGAGATGGTCTCTGGTGAACCGCCGAAGGTCTGTTAGTCATCAGACACAAGGCAGCAGGAGGCCATGGGACGTCTTAAATTAAGCACATATTGTTCTCAGAGGAACCGTAGGGGGGGTGATGAGTGGCTGTGTGGCTGTGTGTGTGTGTGTGTGTGTGTGTGTGTGTGTGTGTGTGTGTGTGTGTGTGTGTGTGTGTGTGTGTGTGTGCGTCCGTGACGGTGTGTGCGTCCGTGTGCGTGTGTGTGTGTGTTTATGTGTGCGTCCGTGAATGTGTGTTGTGTGTGTATGTGTGGTACGCGTGCATGCATGTGTATGCGTGCATGCGTGTCTATGACCTCCATCTGGAGAAAGTAAGTTTGTGAGGAGACCCCTTTCACACACAACCCCCAAACCCCCCCCCGGTGTGCCCTCTCACATATTTACCTCCTGACCTTGGGGCAGGAGTGAACTGACTCAAATGACACTTCCAGCGACATTCCTTACAAACCAAATAAACAGCAGGCTAACAGGCCGGCAGCGCTTCGGTTTCAGCAGGCAAAGGCAACGGAATGTGTTTTCCCCATGGATAACAAACCAGGCGCACACAGCACACATCCACATACAAAAACACGGGCAGGTTTGGCAGGTTAGGCGACTATCCGAAACAACAGAGCTTATTTGAATTTGGGGGGGATATGTGAACGCCTGGCATGTAAATACACGTCAAGTGGACAGCATTCGTTTAGCTTCCTGCTGGTGCTACCTCTGCTTCGCACAGCAGGTTAGCTTTCACTGTCAAGACCACGGATGACATTTAGGTTTGTTTATTTTATACTGTTGACATGGCTAATAAACTTGAAAATCATCATTTTCAAGCAGGGCTTTGAACCGGTTCAAGGAACGAAAACGAAAACCGGGAACTTTTTGTATTTTACAGGGAACAGAAACGAAACCGGAAACGTTATTATTTTTTATGTTCTGGAACGGGAACACTTATTTAAAAATAATGGTAACCGGTTCAAACCGGTTAACCCTCTAGCTACCATAACGGCCGTGAACGTCCGGCTGGATCTGTACCAGAACGGCCGCGGCCGGCCGGAATATTTTCATATGAAAATACGGCTGAACGGCCGTCATCATGCAGTTTTTCCAGCTTTCAAACACTTTAGCTCAATATTACAGACCCTCCTCGATATACTTTCAGTATAAAAACAATATGTTTATATTATATTATTTTTCAGTATTTTAGATTTTATTACGAGATGCGCCGCTTTATGCGATTTGGCAATCTGCGGTCAATTCAAATGACGGCCGTCCGAGATTGGATGGCTACAAACACAACCATTCTGTTTCTACAACCAATATACACTAAATATGAAAACTTCCAACCCTCTTCGATCTATTTTCATGGTCAACAGCACATGTTTATGACTATTTAGGCTATTTTTAGATCATGTTGTAGTCTGTGATGCCTGGCGCGTCTTACCTGTGCCAAATTGGGAGGGGAAACTTCCTTACAGCTTCATTCATGTCCTGTCTGCTATCGCGGACACTTCTACGGTTATCCTTACACGTCTTTGGCATGGTTTAGTTCAAACATTATTAGCTAGTGTAGTCCATTACCGTTATACCGCTTGAAACCGCTTGAAAACAGGACTTTTGGGTGAGCGACATTTGTTGTCGTCACATGATCATTGTTCAACTTTGACCCTGGATGGATGGATGGATAGACGAAGGATAGATAGATAGATGGATAGAGAGATCGATAGATAGATAGATAGGCCTAAATATATAGATATATAGATAGATAGGCCTAGATAATATCGGATTTTATCACATTTTTATCATTTAATCCACATCAAAGGCACTCTATGAGAATACTGAACAATTAATTATCCATAAATGATATACCATTTGAAAGTGTGTTTTCTCTACTTTAATATGAAAGTAACTTGTAATTGACACTTTTCATTTCTTTTCAAGTTATTTGACATTATTTAAATTATGACCAAAATGATAATTTTCCCTTAGAATTCCTGGTAGAATTCTGACCTATTCAAAAAAAATCCTGGTAGCTAGAGGGTTAATACCGTTTAATACCGTTCCTCAAACAAAAAAAAGTAATTATTTTCCTGCGCACGTTACCATGACGGCTGAGGTGAGTGTGACATCAGACATTCTCTGACTGAATGGAGAGAGAGCTGTGGATTACAAAATCTCCACTCCACATCTGAAATAAGAGAAACCACTGTCATACAAAAGGGCAGAGTTTCCATTGCATCATTGTAAGACATTGCAGAGAAGCGCGTGTAAAACACACCGAGAATGTTCAACGTTATTGGGCATCCATGGCCGCTTCAAATATGCACAAACTCACGATGTCCATCATAGTGCTCCCCGTGACCCAAGTCAGCGTGGAGCGATTTTCATCATTGTGGTTTATTCTCTGCTTCTACGCTTAGGTCGTCCCTGAATGACAAAATTCTGGAGGATATTCCTTTCATCCACTTGAATAAACAGTTTGGAATGTAGGCTGACTCATTGCACTTCCGTCTTTCTGGTTAACTATGGGGAGTAATCATCTGACAGGAACGAAATTAACCGTTCCGGGAACAATATTTTTTTGTTCTAACCGGTTCGGGAACGTCAATTTATTGGTGGAACTCATAACCGGAAACGTTATAATTCCGTTTCTGTTCGGAACGGAACGTTTAGAAAAAAATAACGGTTCAAAGCACTGTTTTCAAGTGTAAATAGGCAACATTCATTCATTCAGAGTGCTATTTCTTGATGATACCTTTGTTTCACAGTGATTTAGTTTTCACTGTATGTGAGAGAGGCTTACCTCTGTATTTTTGTTCGTTAACTTTCTATGTATTTTTATGCAACCTTTTATCGTACCAGAAGTACCCTTTCGAGATCCACTATCTCTTTATCTCTAGGCTGTCGATGTGGTAGCAAACATGAAAGTTCCACCATACTACATGGACAAACACACAGATGCATGAACCACTAAAAATAAAATGTCATGGTGAAAAATTGCAATGGGAATAAGGCAAAAAGGGGGGTCTTAAAGCTACCGGATTTATGGTTTCAGAGCACCTATACTCCCTACAGGGACGTGCACACACACACACACACACACACACACACACACACACACACACACACACACACACACACACACACACACACACACACACACACACACACACACACACACACACACACACACACGACATGGTGGGGAAGATGGAGGAAAGGAAAATAAATGATTGCTGGTCCCCTACGCATGCTTCCACAAAGGACCAACTCCACTAATCTTGTCTGGCAGAGTCTCCAGCGACAGAGCGGATTCATCAGGCCGAATATATATCAGAAGCAGCTGGAATGCCTATGACTCGTGTGATCGCAAGTTAACCGGATTACATTCTCTCATTAGCGAACCATTGCAGTGGCTTTGAGTTTCCGTTTGGGTTTGGGGGGACTGAGACAAATGCGGACCAGGTCTAGGGTCTAGGGACCGGGGCCCATGGATGCCTGGGGTTTCACTGATATAATACATTCTCTCTCTCTCTCTCTGCTATAATGCACTCCATGTGTGTGGGGTTCGCCAGAAAGCACAACCCAGAGACCCACACGTGCACACTCACACACACACACACACACACACACATGCACGCACACACAATAACATGGCCATGACATCACTTCACCGCACCGCTGCTTTAAAAATGGAATGTTGACCTCATTTCCAATCACCTTAATATGACCAAAAAGACTTGTGCACACAAACCAACATACTAGACGTGTGTGTGTGTGTGTGTGTGTGTGTGTGTGTGTGTGTGTGTGTGTGTGTGTGTGTGTGTGTGTGTGTGTGTGTGTGTGTGTGCATGTGCATGTGTGTCTGTGTGTGTGTGTGTGCGTGCGTGTGTGTGTGTGTGCATGTGTGTGTGTGCCTGCGTGAATGCTTGTGTGTGTCCCTGTGTATCTGCATAGATGTTTATGTTTGTCATGTCTAAATATAATGCAAATGACAAATTCAACTTTTTGCGTTAACAAGATAAGGCGCTGGCTCCCCAACCCCACTCAATTGAATTGAGGTCTTGGCACTCTCCAACCTGGCTTAATCTCATCAGAGTCTGATTGTTAATTTAAACCTGTTAGGGTCCACTGGGAACATTTCACCTTCAGTACAGAGTCAGACCCCCCCCTCCCTTCTAAAACCGAAAGTCAATCCTCACTAAGTCAAATGATTCAGGCAGAAGCTTGGTCAATGTGGTAATGTTGGTAAATGGTCTAGAAGCTGAAGGAACCAGATGAAAGTGTGTACACTAGAGAGAGAATATAGGATAAATCATAACTTATTATACAGCTCTTTCTATGATCTGTGGATTGTCATTGAGTCTTTTTTTCCAGCTCTAATTTATTAGACTCCTGCATCAGCATTCTGTGTACCTGGATGTGCGTGATTTAAAACCTGGGATGTGCGTGATTTAAAATCTAACTGGTGAGGTAAGCTAAACTTGTGAAAAAAACCCACATCTCTGAGCAACACTGAAAAAAATATTCCCAAACTGCACACACAACCTGGCACAGCAGCAGGAGCACTTGAGAGCGATTACAAGCGCAGCAAACATGATCAGACATGTGAACCGCATGAGCTCAGCCAAGAACCAAGACACCCAAAATAAGAAGAGGCGAAGAGGGGGGAAAAGAAAAAAAAAGACAGAGACAAAAAAACAAGAGAGAAAAAAAAACGCCACATGAACCGCTCAGTTAAAACTTCAGCCACTTAAAGCCTCCTCAAAGCCACCCAAACATACAAACTGCAGATAAGACTTTAGCATGCGCCGGGACTGGTGTCTGTAATTAACATCCCAACTAGCCGACATCCTTTTTTACCTCCAGGCTTATCAGGTATTTCAATCTACCTTGGAGGCATTGGGATAAATAGCCGACAAAATTAGGGGTTCTTTAACAGTTTAAAAGGAACAACATGTTTGACATTTTTCCCAGGTCGGTCCAGTTGAGGACAACATGCCATGTAATGTATACAGTAGGCTATAACAGTGGATGTAACTGGAATATTATACAGTAACTGATCAAAACCAGTGGGTCAACATTGACAAATGGCAAAAAAAATTAACAAAATAAATCCTAAATCCTAAAACGAATTATATATTTCTTTAAAATCCGTTTTCCGCACTACATGAATTCTTAAATACAGCAGCCGGCAGATGACTAGAGTGAGCCTCCCACGACCACGGCACGCTACTGCAGAAGCCGGAAAAAAAGGGGGTCAAGTGAGATGCGACGCCAGCCATTGCACTCTCCACTACCCATCCATGTATTGCTTCCGACTACAAGCAGCTACCATCCCTCCCTCCACCCATTTATTGCTGACCATACTGTAAGCTGCTAACATCCGTGTATTGCAGTTGACCATACGCAGATAACATCCATCATCTTTTGCTGACCATACAGTATAGAGCTGACATCCATCTATTGCAGTTGACAATACTGTATACACACAGCTATACAACATCCATCCATTGCTGAACATGCCAATAACATTTTACATTCTATTCCTCTTCCTGTATGCTCTTTAACCATACTGTATGCTGCTAACATCTATCCATTGCTGCTGAACATACGCAGCTATCATGCATCCATTACTGTCCATGGCCATACGCAGCTGAGCCGGCTCCATGGAGCCAAGCCCTGGAGCACTCCCAAGCCCATCTTCCCCTCCTGCCTCCCCCCCCACCCTGCCTCAACCTTTCCCAGGCAGGCAGACACCCTCACATCCTCTCTCTCTCTCTCTCCTCAATTGCCCCTCATCTCCTCCTCACCTTCTTGTCCCGGTTCCACAGCCTCAGGCAGCAAGACCCCCAGAAAAACAAGTCTCCCACCATGACACTGGCTGGAGTGGAGGAAGTCTACTGTATTCCCGTGGTGATGGTAGTGGCCAGTGCGATGGCAGTGGCACTGGGATAGCTCTGTGCCGGTTCTCTCGTCTCTGTCTCTCTCTTGCTTAGTTCATCTCGGTCGGTGAGCGATCTGAGCCAAGTGAGGCTTGTTCAAAACATCAACAGGAGGAGTAGCTGAGCAGGCAGGGCAGCGTCTTGGTGCCGGTGAGAAGGAAGCACACTCCTCTCCTCTCCTCTCCTCGCTAGTTGCCTCCCCTTGCTGTTGCCACCACCACCGCCGCCGCTGCTGCTGCCGACTTCTCTGCCCACGCCCCCAACGCTGAGCTCATCTCTGAAACGGTGTCACTGCTACGCTGCGCTCCCCACTCCCTCCCTCCCTCCCTTCTTCTCTGCCTGCCTAGCCCACACTCCCCCCTCCCTTCTCTCGCTCGCTCTCCCTCCCTCCCTCTCTTACTCGCTTGCTTTTTCTCAGAGTGACCTCATCACTTCCTGCTCAGCCCTCCCTTGTGCCTGCAGTCGCTCTCTCTCTCTCTCCCTCTCCCTCTCTCTCCTTCTCTCTTTCTGACTATCTTTCTCTATTTCTCATTTTCTCTCTCTATCCCACTTTCAATCTCTCTCTCTCCCTCGCTCTATCTCTCTCTCCCTCTCTCTTTCCTCTCTGTCTCTCGCTGTCTCCCACTCTCGCTCTCTCTCTGTGTCTTGCCCATCCCCCACTGCCGGTTACTGCGACTAACCCAGACACAGCAAACAGACCATCTCCCCTTCTAATCCCCCTCCTCTCCTCTCTTCTCTCTCCTCTGCTCTCTCCTCGCACACCACAATACTAACTATAGGGCTTTTTTCAGGGAGGATAAAATAAGGTTTAGTCATATTTACACGCACATGCATGCACACATACAACAAAACCTCTTATAGTCTCCCAGCCGAGCGCAAGAGGATAAACGTCCCAACAAAAAGGGGGGGAGGGCAAAAGATCAACATCCGCCAGTGACTATTGACCAGTCACTTATTGATCTACACAGATACAGACCTATAACTTTAAAAGTCCTCCACTGCAGTGCAAGCATACATCTTTTATCAGCAATGCAAACACACCTCCCCTACACAAACATACCAAAAAATAGTGCTTTTCCTCATGAAAATTGTGTTAAATCCAGAGAATAGTGTGTTGTGTTTTGGAAAAGGTGCGTTTTAGAACTGAAAAGAGAGTGTAAAGAAGGAATTGTGCTTGCAGTTCAATGGCATTTGGTTCATGGGTTTGGTAGATGGGTGAGATGTTTTCAGAATGGTCTGCCAAGTACCAGAATTGTGTGTGAACAATCGAGAAAAAGAGCAATGTATAAATATGTATACAGCAGTTTACATTGTGCAGTAGGTGCCCATGATTGGGTTCCATGTTTTCTTCACTGCGCCATGCAAGGTCCCTGCCAGGTCTGGGCAACCTGCTTAATCCCCTAAATATTAATACTTTGGGAGTCCCATGGAAACCGCATGGTATGAAGATAGGACAGGAGAAAATAAGTGGCACCTACTGTGCATGTGCAGCAACAAAAGGAATTCCCATATAGTCTCATCTATTCTATTCTATTCTATTCTATTCTATTCTATTCTATTCTATTCAACTACTGCCTCTAATGGCAGGGACGAGTACATGCCAATTTGACCAAGGGAGGCAAACTTCACCATTCATTCCTATGAGAGAAGCAAAGAGAGGCGAACAGGAGTGAAGTGACATGAACATATTTATCAAAAGAAGCTTAATATTATGCAAATAAGGAGCGCATTTCGTCTGCGGTGGCCAACCGAATCAATAAAATAAATGCTCTGATCTATTTGATTCGCCACGATGACCTGGTGACCGTTGAGCTGGCAGAATGGAACACTGAATTTCGCCTCTCTGTGCCTCGATCGTTTCGCCTGCATGTGTCCCTGGCGTAAGACTCTAAGAGCACTGAGCATACTGCCATGGTAAGACTGATAACATTGCAGAGTAGCTGCGCAGCCAAGCAGTTCATCTGCTGTATATCTAGATGGAGGAGGAGGACTGGAGTAGCATCATTTATGAGCAAGACTAGCTCTGTGTGTGTGTGTGTGTGTGTGTGTGTGTGTGTGTGTGTGTGTGTGTGTGTGTGTGTGTGTGTGTGTGTGTGTGTGTGTGTGTGTGTGTGTGTGTGTGTGTGTGTGTGTGCGTGCGCGCGCACGCATGTGTGTGTGTGTGTATGGTGTGTGTGTGTGTGTGCGCTAATCAATGGCTTCCGGCCGGCTGTCCTGCTCGGCCCTCCCCAGCCACAAGCCAGCCAGCCGGGCAGGCAGGAGCGAGCACACCACACCACACCACACCAGCCCCAGCAGCCCCACCAGCCCCAGCAGCAGCTGCAGAGAGCCATCTGACTTTGCAGATATTAATAGAGGCAGGCGGGGAGTCTGCAGCACAGCCTGCTAACCATCTAACAAACAAGGGCCATGCACAAACGTGTCCACACACGCACGCACGCACACACACACACACACACACACACACACACACACACACACACACACACACACACACACACACACACACACACACACACAGACACAGACACAGACACAGACACAGACACACACACACAGACACACACACACACACACACACACAGTTTGCAAGTACTATTTCTCTGTCCACACACAACACAGACACAGACACAGACACACACACACACACACACACACACACACACACACACACACACACACACACACAGACACAGACACAGACACAGACACAGACACACACACACACACACACTTCACAAAAAAGCCTGCTACCTCTGAGTGGGAGGGAAGGAGGGAGGCAGAGGCAGAGGAAGAGGAAGAGGAAGAGGGACTGCTCCACTGGTGCGTGGTCAGACAGCCCAGATCGTCCCCCGAATGCGATGAGACAGATTTATCATCCGAAGCGACGACAGCACTGAGTCACCAAAACCACCGGCGGCAGAGTCGAGTCTTCTCCAGCCAAGACCCACAAGAGAGTAGATTACCGCACTGTGACATCTCTTAATTGTTCCCCAGATCAGAACCAGTTCTTTTTGTTTTATGAAACAGATGTGTCTGTCTTCAAAGCTAGTTTCTTCGGATGATGGTAATATAGTTATGTGGTAAGACAGTAATGTGAAGTCGGACGAGCATGGTGGACAAGTCTTCTCCATCCAGATCCAGAAGAGAGTAGAGCACTGCACAGTGACATCTCTTATCTGTCCCAGATATTACAACCCCTATTTTGTATAAAACCCGATGTGTCTGTCTTCAAGGCCAGTTAACATCAGATGGAAGATAATAATGAGTATATGAGCATGATGAAAAGGCCAAGTATGGCGGGAAAGTCCTCTCCAGCCAAGAAGACCCACAAGAGAGTAGAGTACTACAATGTCCCATCTCTTAAATGTTACTGAGATAAGAACCAGTATTTTGTTTTATAAAACAGATGTGTCAGCCTGACAGGCCTGTTCCTTGAGATGGAAAAAAAGCAATGTCAGTCGGATGAGTATGGTGGTGACCGAGTCTTCTCCAGATAAGATCTCATGTTGCTTGATATAGGAGATAGTGATGTGTCTCCTAACTGGAACTAAGCCTTATCACACATTCTATCAAGGTGAATTCACAGTCAAGACGCAGGTGATTCATGGTGCTAGCAGACAACACCAAACACGGCATACAATGCAATCACAGACGGCTAGTAGATATGGCTAGCTTGTTTGCTGTCTTACATTGTGCGCCGATGTACCTAATGTATTTTTTAAAGTCTGTGTACATATAGATAACATGGGTGCTGTCTGTGGATATTGTTAAGTCACTAATTGACAGATCTTGAGAGCTTTATTGTGTGCAAGAAGGCTACATAGCTTAGCCTCTTGGTGTATGCTTTTGTTGTGTCCCTACAACTAGCTGGCTTGTCGTCTTCAGGGCCACTGGTAAGGGTTTTGGAGGCCCTAAGCATAAAAAACCCCCCTCATGATTAAATAATAATAATAATAATAATAATAATAATAATAATAATAAGCATAATAATAATATTAATAATAATATTAATAACAATAATAATAATAATAAAATAAAATAAATAATAATAATAATAAACACATTTTTTAGCCAATCTCAACTTAGGAGGCCCAAGCCCCTAAGCGTTCTGCTCACTTCTTTTTTTGTGTACACATAGCTTTAGTAACTTGCTTGTTCTGTGTTTTGGTTGTGTATTCGTCTACACAAAACCGAACAGTGCATAAAGTTTAATCATATCTGTGGCTAGCAGATAGCACATACCGGTAGATATCAAGATGTCATGTCAATCATCTCTTCTGCCGACATAGTGACGGAATCCTTCTCTGGAATGACTCTTCACAGGCCGTTGTCAGGAGTCAAAACAAACTATGTCATGTATGCCTATTGACAGCCAGGCCCTCAACAAAAATGTAGAAAAATGAGAAGTCAATGTCTCTATGCCTCAAAGCAGAACAAAAACACCATAATTTTAGGTAGTTTCCAGAGAGGAACTTCTCATATCTAAACAGGTTTTGTGAATGACGTTTCAGATATTCTGGTTCCTCTGTTAAAGTTAAACTGTTAAAGTTCTGCGAATGACAGATCACTTGAATCACTCTCTCAGTCGGGTGATTTGTTATTAATATAATCATCCCGATTAATATTTAATGTACTCTCTGAATGTGTAAATAAATCATTCAACACAATGACACCATTGACCAATTACATCATCTTTGCTACAGGCAAAATCATGTAGCCTAATCCAAGTCACATCTGTGTTTGAAAAGCACACAGGTGGCTGGAAGCTCAAGAAGTCTTCAGCGTGTTCATTTGAATTTGTTGGGTGCTCTTGGATATGGGGGATCAGTTCATGCAGAGAGTACAGTTAGTCCAGGCACTCCAAAACAAGGTGTCCAAGCGGGAAGTTACATTAAAAAGCCGTTAATGGTACTGTTGGACATGTTTCGACCTCACATAGGTCTTCATCAGGGCTAGATTCACCTGTGTTTACCAAAGAGAGTCTCTCTCTCTCTCTCTCTCTCTCTCTCTCTCTCTCTCTCTCTCTCTCTCTCTCTCTCTCTCTCTCTCTCTCTCTCTCTCTCTCTCTCTCTCTCTCTCTCTCTCATTCAACCACCATAGGACAAGTTCAGACTATATGACTGTTTGCATGGATCACAGTTAAGTCACTAATACCCAGCCCACCTTGTGTCTTAACACTTTCCAGAGAAAACAGCAGTCTGACAGGTAAACATCAGGCTCATTTTTCTGTTGGGCAACGCAAGCCTTACTCTAAGTCATGTAAGACAGGCCCACCTTAGTCTCAAGATACATTTACACAAGCACCCACACACCAAGATACTGTGATTCCACTGAATAACACCCACCCACCATGACTGCTACAGTCACTGGATTTGTTGTGTTTTAAAAGTGGTTATTTCCATGGCTATGAACCACAGGAGGAAGAAACAAGGTATTGGCTCATATTCTCTCCTCTACAATATTACCGTGCTGGCTTTGACCCAGAGGTTGGGTGGTTGGTTTCGTAAGGCACATGTTGAATGCTAAAAGTCCAAAATTAGCAGCATGAAGACGAAGGAGGATGTGGAGCAATCTGGGGGCAAAAGGTCGAAAGGTTACATGCCGGTTGACAGAGTGTGAAAAAGTCATACTGAAACATTTACGTATCAAGAGCATTGACTTCCACCAAGCAGTGCTTTCTTAATTTTCAGAGCATGAAGTTCATAACCTTGTTCACTACTTCCTAACAAACAGACATAAAGAAAGGCAGATAAGCAACAGGGAAGACATAGTGTCCTTCAACGGAGTATAGAGCGTCTTTTGTACTGATTTGTACTGTTCTGACTACGATTTGACCTGTGCAGCATGAATCGCTATCTCTACTGGTACTTTCACTTAGACAACCTTCCATCACCCAGTATACTTCTTTTTACTCTTTCAATTGCATGTATATTTGTTTTATTCATCTGACCTTTATTTTACCAGGAAGGCCGTGTTGAGATATAAAACATCTCTTCTCCCATTAAACCTTGATAGAACATCTCCCACTGGAGCAGTAACGTATCAAACAAGACAACATGTCCACCATAATCTCCTTTGAGTCTTTTCAAGGTTTGGCAAAAAAGAGAGAACTGCTGTCTATATATAGCTATCAGACCTTGCCAAGACACCAGTTGAGGGGGGAAGCAGCATTCTGCAGAAGCCTCCTCCACATCACCTTTGTCATCTGGAAAGGTTCTCTGCATGTGGGTGGGCTGCAAAGCATCCTTCACACTAAGTCCTAGTACCATACCAAATGGATAAATACAGCATAATAATATAACATGACAATATGTAGTAATGATATGTAACAATATTTTGCAGTAACACGATATCAACCCACGTCAGAGTAACCCACTCACGTCCTTCTGCTCTCTATGTGTCCAAACGGCTACATACTGTGTATACAATGCAATGTAATACAATGTGTGTGTAATATCTACAGTAGCAATATGTGTATGAAATTATAATATGTAATAATGACATGTAATAATAATTGCTATGTGTAATAATAATTGCACCCAGTCAGTTGCCCTTGCCTCGAAAGTCTTTTTGCTCTTTAGAGACTCTATACACTATTGTCAGTTGGTTAGTCCTTCTGAAAACATTAAGATGGTTTGCACAGAACACACAGTACTGTGGATCTGTTTGAAAAGGCAGCCTCCACAGTAACCCACTCACAACCAAGGCTACTCCTCCTGTCTTAGTCCGACCCAACGGCTGTATATAATCATCTCTCTTAGCGGTGCGCTGCACCATCCTGTCAGAGCCGCTATGCCAGCCTGACCTTCCCATCTCCAACTGCTGCAGGAAACGCCTGACAAGACAGACAGAGCGAGCGAGCGGTGCACTATCGCTCCCCATAATGTGATTGCATCCCCCTCCGTGTCTCCAGCTTAGCTCGCAGCGGCCGTCAATCAAGCGACCCTTACAGTGTCTGATAAATCCCGACCTACTGTAGGGGAGGGATGCGAGAGGGTAAAAAAGAGATTCAGCCCCCTTGCTCTGCCGTCTTTAATTCACTTTGTCTGAGTCCTTGGAGGTTTAACTATTGGGATTGCACTCAGGAGAGACAGTAGGAGAGAAGAGAGAGAGAGAGAGAGAGAAAGAGAGAGAGAGAGAGAGAGAGAGAGAGAGAGAGAGAGAGAGAGAGAGAGAGAGAGAGAGAGAGAGAGACTGCATGGTAGTAATCCACAAGGGCCAGTGCTCTCCAAAGCATGATGTGCTCCTTCACAATTACCAGACTTGCAGGGTGGGTCAGGCAGAGCAATGGTATGAGTGGGAGGACAGCAGCAGCGGCCCACACACACACACACATACAGTGCATTGGTCATCATGGTCATGCATTTAGCGTGTGATTTTACTAAATTGCTTTCAATTTCTTCATGCTCTCCTGACTACAGGTTACTGCATTTCAAAATGCGGTTGATGAGACGACGATTTCTCAACGTTAGAGGGTGACATGCATGTTGAGCAATGTTCAGCAACAAGTCGGGCCAAGATCTAGCACCACAATGTCTGTCTAGTCATAACAAAAATACAGCGGTTGAATTAAGAGACGTGATGAAAACAACAGGCGACCATAACAAGACGATCAATGACTTGGCTCCTCATGCTCCTACACCGAGATAAGACACAACTTGTACGAAACCGCTAAAACAAAGGTGCAACAAAAGAATGCCGAAAAGAATTATCTTATGTAACGGAAACGTTTATTATCTTATGCAAAAGCCAAAGAGGTCGCAGGTGAAGGTTAATGAGAATATCCATCAAGTTTGGGTGAAACCCTCCGAGACATTCTGCACATTCCAACATGTTCAGGGTGCGTTTCGACTGCCTGACAATGCACAGTCACAGAAGAATCTAGAAGACTCTCACCTTTAGGTGAACCCTTGCGTTCTCATCCTCCCTCCCAAACCCCACCCACCCCCACCCTCTTACTAACATCACCCCCGAACCCACCCACTAGCATTATCATCCCCATCACCATCACTTCCCTTTCAAGCTCTTGCTGGCATGATTCAGGCAATTTACGATTCAGAGAACTATACACCGCTAAAACACACAGAGAGACAGACAGACAATCACACCGCGATAGTGATTATGAGAGTGTTGAGGAGAATCTAAGTCGCACTCATCCTCGAGTTAGTTGCAAAAAAAGAAGAAAATGGTGATTGTTATTCCACTTGCCTACATATACTGCTAGGGGCCATTGCAGCAAAAGAAACACAGTTCAGCTACATGAGGTGAATCAGATATGGTTCATTAAACATTCAAATTTATTCCTTCATGGAAGCAGGGTAATCGAATGCGCTGTAAAGCAGAGTCTGAGACAGATGCGATAAAACCCCTACAAGTACGGAGACAGAAATGATCCAGCAGAGTTAACATGCGTGCAATTTAAAGACCCGCTATCCTCCTGCACAAAACGTTTGCTTTGTAATCTGGCATTTTTCGAATGCTTGCTTGCTTGCCTCCCTGTTCTGAGCTTTTTGCAAACTTCGCAGGAGAAACGAGGGCATCATTTAAAGTGCTGCTGACTTGAAACACCTCCAATCGCACTTGGCACCGCTCAGGAATGCAACCGAATGTCTCCTCCTCAGTGCTTCCTCCCTTCCTCCTCTGCTTCCTCGTTAATGAGAGATTTAATGATGAGCCCCGCTGGCCTCAGCGTTCGTCAGATAAACAAGAAGGCATCCACAATTCAGCACTAAACAAATGAATGGGCACTGTCGGCCAATGTCGTTGTTTGAGCCAACACACCATTGAAAACTTAATAATGAAAGCACAATTATTTGGCTATACTTTGGACATGGGCCACAAATGCCCCACGAAGCTAAAGAACGGGATGTATATCGTTGGCACAGCATGCGCCTTACTTTCCCTTCTCAACACACAACCCTCACTCCGCACCACTGTTGTTCAATTATACATACTACCTCGTTCATGATCAGCAGCCTAGATAACAGTGATGTGCTGTTTAATTCATGGAAGTGCTTCCCAGGCATGTGAAAGGGCACCAGTAATTGTATGAATAGCACATTGTCAGTCAGGGTAACTGGAGCTGTTGTGTGAAACGGCGGGCTTGTGTCTTGTGAGAGAGATTGAGAGACACACACACACAGAGAAAGAGACAGACAGGGAAAGAGCAGGAGGAAAGAGAAAGTGTGTGTGTGTGTGTCTGGGTGAGAGAGCGGTAATGACAGAGAGAAAGAGAGAGCGTCAAATAGAGAGAGATGTTTAGATACAGAGGGAAAACAATAAATAGAGGAACATGAAACACGTAGAATATACAGTAGGTACAGGGTAAAAGTCAGGAACAGTGATACGGAAAAGCCAAAAGAAAGACAGAGAAATAGAGAGAGAGACAGAGGAGGAGGGAGAAAGAGAGCGGCACTGGATGTACAACAGTAAAGTATGAATCACAGGAGAGAGAAAGAAGAACACAGAGAGAAGACAGACATTGGGAAAGCAGGAGAAACAATAACAGAGACAACAGGGTATGAAAACATACTGTAAATAAAGAGGGAGGGATACAGAATAAGGACAGATATCCACTGGAAAAGAACCAGGGAAAGAAAGGGACAGAGGTTCGATTTCCGTCCGACTCACCATGATAAGGCCTGTGGTGATGGGCTCTGAGCATCCGTGGCACAGTTCCCCGAACTTGGCCCAGTAGTCCTTCTTGCAGAAGAGCCGACCCTCCTTCTCATAGTACCAGTGCGACAGGGACGCGCTGCACTCACAACACCTGTTGTGGGGAAGAAAGGCGGAGAGAACAGAGAGTGCCTGCCGTCAGTACAGGTACAGGTGGTGATGTGTCTGACGAAACATCTGAAGAATGAAGAAGTCGTATGTAGAGCGGGAGGGAGGCACTTAACCGACATTCACACACACAGACACACGCTCTCACACACACCCATCCACTTAGGTGATTGAGGGATCATCTGATGTAACATCTACAGCAGACACATTGGGGACACGCCTGAAATGTCTGACTGACATAAGTTGCTCAAAGTGGTAGTTAGATGTAATGGAGCATTAGTTGTTCTAAGGTTGGAGGGATTCCAAGGGTTGACTGTGTAACAGGAGGGGAAAAAAGTGTGTGAGGCAAGACGAGTAGTAGACCTTCGCTATTACATTTATCTGACACATTTATCCAAAGTGACTTACAGTTATTTACGTACAGGGGCAGTCATGGGTAAGCGGTTAGGGTATCAGACTTGTATCCTAAAGGTTGCCGGTTCGACTCCCGATCCAGCCAGATGGTGGGGAGAGTAATTAACCAGTGCTCTGTACCATCCTCCTCCATGACTGAGCATGGAACCGTCCCATCATCCCTTGGGGCATCCTTGCATGGGTGAGGCAAAAATGCAATTTCATTGTGTGCAGTGAGCATACTGTGTGCTGTGTCCCAATGTCGATGGAAGTTGGAGTTTTGCAGGTGGGCTTTTAGAATATCAGAAGCAATGGTTAAGGGCACTTAAGCTACCTTAAGACCCTTTTGATATTTATTTTTCTTCAAAATGCTACTATTACTATGTCAGAACGCTATAAAGGACTCTTTAGGAAAAGCACAAAAGCACAACAATTACCTCTTAATGTATGTTCTCTACAAGTCTTCTGTTGTCCAGTCTTGCACTTTAAATGTCTGTACGAGCACTGTCTATGTCCATACTGTCTTAAGTCCATGTATAAGTACTGTCTATGTCTATACTGTCTATGTCCTTACCTAGATTAGTCTATGTCTGTATGGGAAAGCAAGAAATGTAATTTCAAATTCTTTGTATGACCAGTGCATGTAAAGAAATTGACAATAAAACCTACTTGACTTGACTACAGAGGATAAGGGATTTGAACCTGCAACTTTCCGTTGCTGAGAGACTACTACTATTAGGCCAGTCCTGCACTCTCCTTTCATACACCCTCATCCAGGGCTTCAATGGCAGGCCCGTTGAGGGTTATGGCTAGGGTTTGTCTCTATTAGGATTAGTATGTGGACAAGACTAACCCTAGTTTGTTGCTTGCCGATTTCCCTGCTTTGGTTTATGATCAAAATAAAGGTTGATATGCATTCTTTAACTTTACAGTGCACACATGGCATGGAGTCTAGCTACAAAGTGTTACAAAGACAGAAGCAAGTTTAATTCATTTTAAATCACTCTGAACAAAGTGTGTCAACTACTTAATGTAATGCAACACATGCATACGACATTAAAGAAAAACAATCGAGGATTAGAAATCTCCCTACAGAACAGAGCTGCTAGCAAATGGAATGCATATGTGACTGTGAGTTAGAAGAGGACGTATAGAAAACAAATGCCTCAAGTCAAGCCAGGGGTGTTGGATCAGCGCTGACTGATGCTGATATGGATCAGCTGCTGCTGAAAGAATAGATGGGGGATTGAAGGCAAAGCGTCTGGGCCCGATGAGAGATTGGTAGCATATGGGAGACGGCCAACCCGCTTCCATGAAGGGGAGCTGATGCATGTGGATGTCATAGTATACTGCAAACTAAACCCTCCAACCCTCCTCCTCCTTCTCCGACTGACCTGAAAGGGAAAGGCAGCTAAGCAGGCGCATACCACAGACAGTTTCGCATCACTTTCAACGCTGAAACAATGTGAGCAATTTTATGTAAGAGTTTTGTCCCAAAGGTTAAGTATTACTAAGATTACTCATTCTTGTCATTCAAAATGTGTATTTCTTCAGGGGATCGAGTCACAAGGAGACTGTAGCCAAATGAACACAAACATTTTGTGCATAACTAAAAACCAGTGGCTCCAGGAACAATTAGTATGTACAGAGCAAGCTATTCTGAGCAACCCAGGAACAACGCATGCATGTTCATGATGTACGACAAGTATATTGCCTAGTTCCTCACTTGCGTATGCAACAACCACTGCAATAACGCTCATGTCAGCACGGAATATGTGTGTTAGTGAGGTGGATCGATCCCAGTCGACCCTGGGAAGAGAACCGCGTCGGGCATTACAAAAGCCCCCCCTACTGCTGCCATGTCCATTATTTCCCCCTTGGCTATTGTAAAAAAAAGGCAAGCCTGAAACCCAAGCACTTGGCCCTTCCTGCTCCAACTCGACCTGTACTGGGCGGATCAATAACACCGACTGGTGGGGAGCCAGACTCCATCCATTCCCATCTGGTGCCAATGCTGGGGTTGCTGACTGTCCTCTGCACCCTGTTTTCTGCTCTTGAGGAGGTTACACACTGGGGATGTTAGCAGTTAATTGATTGACGATTAATTGTCGATGAAGACGTTGATTGAACAAATACAATTAATTGTAATTAATTGCCAACGTGACTGGAGAGACACCCAGTGGACTCATGAAGAGGTGATGACAGAGTGTGACAGGGAAGCATTTCAATTTCTTTTGTGCCCAAAAAGGAGGTAAATAAAAACAGTACAAATAATTCTACATGGTGCTATATTTTAAATCAACAGAGAACCGTGTCATGCATAACAAACGCCCCACTCCACTGCCATGTCAATCATTCCCCATGTCCAATAATACTGGCCATTGTAAAAAAGAGAAAGAGAGAAGCCTGAACCCAAAGCACTTGGCCCTTCCTGCTCCAACTCGACCTGTACTGGACAGATCAATAACACCGACTGGTGGGGAGCCAGACTCCATCCATATCCATCTGGTGCCAATGCTGGGGTTGCTGACTGTCCTCTGCACCCTGTTTTCTGCTCTTGAGGAGTCTAATATGTGGTAATCGTGCCTAATGAAGACCCTGATGGGTTGAAACATTGTGAATCTTAAATAAAACTTTAGTCAGGGTTGCAGTGTGCAAATTTCTACTCTCTCTTTTCATCTGTGGTTTGACCATGGGGAACCAACTGCCAAACCCCTTTCCCCTTTTTGCCGATCATCATCACCATGCCGACAGTCTGTACTTGCACCCTCAGATTGTAAATGGAGGCATAGTGTGATAATCCCTCTCGTTGAAGAAGGGGTGGAAGAGAAGAGCGCTAAGGGGGCGATGGATGGGGGGAAATGCGGGGGGGAGGGGCAGAGGAGCAGAGAGCAGTTTATGCTTTCATACAGCGTGACAACCTGATTGGCTTCAGAGAGGAGGTTTACAGGAAGTGGGTCAAGGGCGTCTTAAGGACAAACTCCACCTTGTGGTGATGATGGAAGCCATTCAAGGCTTTGCCAGTCACATGACATCAGCAAAAAAAGAAGAAAAAAAAATCTGACACAAGAGATCAAAGCTGAAATTGGAAGGTTTTTTTTTTTTTACGAGGCAGCTGGCAAAGCTTCTCGTTAATCTAATCCTCCTGTAGGAAAATCTCCCAAAAATGTTTCAGTTGAGTTCAGACGGAGATTAAAAAAGACCAGGTAAAAATGTGACTGGCAGAGTCCAAAATGATTACTCTCCTCTCGAGGGATTGTTTCCAACCTAAATATTTCATCAAGGTATTTCAGGCATTTCCTCTGTTTTATAAATAACCCACATGAAATATTCCACTGAGATACATTATTTTAAGCTCTTTCAATAACTATACTGTAAAAGTAAATAGGAATGTCGACACATGCTACCATTTTGCTTTTTTTATTGCGCAGTGAACATTTTCAAAATATTCCCTCTCCATCACAGTGGCCAGAAGGTCTTTAAATAAATAATCTACACCAGTCTTGTTGCACTAGCAAATGACTATGGACAGGAAATGGAAAGAACACACATCTGTGTTGCTTCCTTGTATCCTACACAGGGGTCATCTCCCCTAATTTAATCATTAATCATGACTCACTGTCTGGCACTGTCATGAGGTCTTGAGAGTAGGTGGGTGTCTATTTCTATCTTTAACCCCTTAGTATGTTATAACCCTCCTGTTATCAAAATTGAATGTCTTAACATGTTACTTAAGGCTCCCTGTCATAGCAATGCTGTTATGATGTAGTTAAGTATTTTCACCAAATAGTGAATATTACATCCACATTACATAGTCTTTGCTTTCTACATTCGCTGGAATAGTTGCACTAAAATGGTGTTATCAATAAAATGTGGGTTACTATGGGTCTGACTGTCTGGCACTGTCATTTGTGCCTGATATCAAGTGTGTGTCCGTTTCTGCTTTTCAAAGTCTATCTACCCTCATTGGTAAAGCTCACATGGACTAATTTAGTTAAAAGTGCTGTATAAATAAAATGACAGCTACAGTACTATGTGTTAGCACCTCCTGTGCCTGCTTGCTATTGTGGGGTCACCTACAACTCTGAACATGTGAGTGGCAGTCTTGTGTGCAGGACAAAGTAGCTGACATAGAGACGGGTTTAGCGAGAATTGGGCTTAACTGACATTTATGGTGTGATTAGATCGAGCTGACACAATGTTTAAGCCCACACTCTATTAAAGGCTTTGCTAAAACAATGCAAAGCAGTGTGCCCTATCGTTTTGTGCGATTGGACACGTTCTAATACATTTCAACGTGCTTTTGTAAAACTTTAAGCAGCCTATGGTACGCTCTTGATCTGTGAGAACACCTTTCTTTGATATATAGTAGTGAGATAGCTACGTAGTGACAGCTAAAACTCTTGTATTACAGATAAAAACTATCTGTTAAAATGTTCTTAAGAGTACAAGATTTCTGCAAGGGAAAGTATCAGTATTCACTAGGCCCAATATCCCAAACCATCTGAGGTATTTAGCGCATGGCTACCACTGCTACCCCAAGACAGATATTGTGCAAAGCTATTCTTAGTCTACAACATTGGTCATCAACCACAGCATACACAATGTATCAAATGTTCCCCACTTATAGGGGGAAATATGCTTGATGAGGTCATTTAGTGGCTGGGACAAATGGTTTTAATAAGAGAGTATAAATAAAACATGCAATTCAATACAGCACCACCACACGATTTGATTACCGCACAACGCTCACAAAATGAAGAGGGAACAGACATTTGCCAAGTCTGCAAAAGCCAAAACAACAGCCAAGGTACCACACACACAGACACACACACACACACACACACACACACACACACACACACACACACACACACACACACACACACACACACACACACACACACACACACACACACACACACACACACACACACGCACACACACACGCACACGCACACGCACACA
>NC_085864.1:19237254-19259754 GCF_034702125.1 Engraulis encrasicolus | reverse complement strand
TGTGTGTGTGCGTGCTGCGGTGTGCAAGGCTGAGGTGAGCTTCTAGACCGGGTGATACTGGCCTCTATTCAGGCAGCCATGTGACCATGTGGTGATGCCACTACCGCCTAATAATAGTCAGCTGTATTCACACTGCTGCCCACTAATGCCCAGCGGTGTTCCCGTTTCCCCCCCTGAACATTTGCTAGACAAGGTGGGGGAGTTGGTCTGTATCAGGGACATGGGCCTACTATCACTGTAAAAGATGGTTGTGCAGTTTCATATGCAATCCCTAAAAATAAATAGCTTATGCGTTTAAAACAAAATCACAATTTTTCCAGTTGTTTTGGCCGATATCATGGACATGATGTGACTATCATCACTGGAAAGACCATGCTCTGCAGTTTGTTCATAAAAAAGACGTCATGGAACCCCTAAAAACAAATAGCCAAAAAAAAAGGAGTCCAACATCTCCATCTCCACAGGAAACATAGGCAAGGTGGTAGATGAATGTTGTCAAGGTGGCGGCCTCAACTAGAAAGTGTGCTGGGGAGATCCTGGCCTGGTGGTATGCCTTATTCCGTTAAGGCACAGCGTTATACATTTGCTGTTACTAGATTGGCAATGACCAAGTCATACTACAATACTACAGGCCCTGTGTTATATCATAGTAGTGTAGCACTATGGTTTTCAATGACTATTACAGTGTCCTACAGGTGGAACGCCGTGCTTTATGTGGCTACAATACTCACACTGCTGTTGCTCAATAATAGCCCGTGTATCAGCTACATTAGTGTTTCTCAACGGGGGCTTTACAGGCCTTAGAGAGCACTTAAGGGGGGGGGGGCGTTGAGAGTAAGACGGCAGAGGGGGTCACAAATGGTGTTGGGAAAGTGAATTGAAGCGGCATTGTTTTCACAAAAAAAAGGTTGGGAACCACTGAATTACACAGATAGAGAAAAATATGGCAGCCAAGCAGAGAGAAATGCTATGTTCAGGACAGAACGTTCCAATGCACGCCAACAACAACAGAACACCAACAACAAGGGTGCACCCTTCTCCCCTCCAACGCGCACACGCATACACACACACACACACACACACACACACACACACACACACACACACACACACACACACACTGGCACACACACAAACACACACACACACACACAGACACACACACACACACACACACACACACACACACACACACACACACACACACACACACACACACACACACACACACACACACACACACACAAACACAAGCAAGTAAGCATGTAGAAATGCATGCACGCACACACGCATGCACACACGCACGCACGCACACACACACACACACACGGACGGACACACACACACGCACAAACACACAATCCCACCCCCTCCAAAGAGGATTTTGCGAGCGCCACATTCTTGGGGTGCCACTGCCATACAATAATAAACAAGAGGGGAAGGGGAAGGAGGACGTGGGAGGAGGAGGAGGAGGAGGAGGAGGAGGAGGAGGAGGAGGTGGAGGAGGAGGAGGGGGGAATTCCCAGCATAGATCTAAGCATGTCTTCACAACAAGCTGGAGGAGGGAGGGCATTTGTAAGGGGGTATTGGGAAAGGGGCTGGGTATTGGGGGACAGGGGATATGGGATAGGGGTGGTGGGCATTGGGGGGGTATTGAGCTGAAGGGAAGAGGCGTGTGTGTGTGTGTGTGTGTGTGTGTGTGTGTGTGTGTGTGTTCTGTGTCTTTGTGTGTGCGTGCGTGCGTGCATGTGCGTGCATGTGCGTGCGTGCGTGCGTGCGTGCGTGCGTGTGTGTGTGTGTGCGGAGGTGCATTTGGGGGTGGGGGTAGAGATTGGGGTGGTGGTAGTGGTGTCAGAACCGCAGACAAAAGACCAGCAGAGCACAGCACAGGCATCCAGAGGCCAAACAAACAGGCTCGCCTGCCTGCCTGACTGCCAGCTGGGTACCCCCTCGGTACCCCCTCTTCTGCAGGCATTAAACCCTGTTTATGGCAAGACTCAGCTGCCTATGAGCTGCAACCCCAGAAATAGGGGGGGTGGAGGGCTTTGTGTGTGTGTGTGTGTGTGTGTGTGTGTGTGTGTGTGTGTGTGTGTGTGTGTGTGTGTGTGTGTGTGTGTGTGTGTGTGTGTGTGTGTGTGTGTGTGTGTGTGTGTGTGTGTGTGCACGCGCGTGTGTGCATAGATCTGTACATGTGTGTCAGTGCATTTGTATGTATGTGTGTGTGTGTCTATATGTGTGTGCGCCCAGCCCGCGCATGCATGTGTATACGTCTAAATCTGTGTCTGTATGTGTGTCATTGTGTGTGTGTATGTCTGTATCTGTATGTGTGTGTCTGTCTGTATTTGTATGTGTATGTGCGTACGTCTGTGATTCACTGTCTCTGTATGTGCGTCTGTGTAGGGGGGAATCGGGTGAAAGGAAGGAAAAAAAACAGCATGCATTCATCACTTGCCCCAGCTCCTCCCCTTCTCTCCTTCTCTGCTCCTCTCTCCTCTTGCCGAGAGGAATAGCAATGAGAGGATGATGTCATCGCCTTTGCTAGACAGCCATGACTTCATCCCAGGAGTAGTCCTAGGCCCCGCCTCCCCTCGCCCTTGCCTCGAAGCCTCGAAGCCTTCGCAATCACCCGGGGTCCTCCCAGGAAATCAAGAGCCGGCCAATAGGAAAGGCTTGGAACTCTCGCCTACTGCAAGCTCAGCAAGCCGGTCTCGGGGGTTAACCCCTCGAGTGCCAACGTGAGCACATACCATTCAACACAAAACCACGCGTGGCATAACAGCAGGCATGTGCTCCCTGTTCCAATAACAACAATAACAACAACAGGCAGACAAACACAACAAAGGCTAAAAAAGGGAAGCTCTTTGAGCTTTTTTTTCAAAAAGCAACACAGCGGCGTGCCTGGAATTGTTTTGCCGACATTCCGGGAGGGGTGGCTACTGTGGGGGCCAATGTGAGCTGCTGTTGAGCTTTGTAGCTGTGTTTGTTCCGGAACATATCTGTCGTTCCAGAATTAGAATGCGGTGCATCAGACCACAGCAGGTACAGAGGACCGTGCGGTGTGTGTGTGTGTGTGTGGGGGGGGGAATGAGAGAGAGAGAGAGAGAGAGAGAGAGATAGAGAAAGAGAGAGAGAGAGAGAGAGAGAGAGAGAGAGAGAGAGAGAGAGAGAGAGAGAGAGAGAGAGAGAAAAGAGAGTAAGAGATCTAAGATTAACTGTGGAGGGGTGATGATGTCTGTGTGTGTATGTGAGCGTGTGTGCATGCATGTGTGTATGAGTGCTGGTTGGTTCTTTTTGTCTACTAAGCCCCTGTCGGACAGCCTGTGACTCATTGCACATTCTGTCTGTCTGTCTGTCTAGGGGTCTGTCTGCGTGTGTGTTTGCCAATCCATCCTACAATATGTGTCTACATGTGTGGTGGAGGGGGGCTAATGAGAGAAGCAGCCGTTGCTGTTCTCCTGTGCAACCACTCCCACCACTCTGTGAGTCACTCACAGGAGACACGTAATACCTGCCAACCAGGACAGGAGTTGTGTGTGTGTGTGCCAACGCCAAGGCTTTCAACAAACAACAAAAACAAAAGTTCTGTTCACGTCAGCCTTGGGAATTAAAGGCCTTTACACAAACACAAGGACATTCTGTACAAGAATAAGCAAGGAGAGAAGGGGACAGGCGCACACTGAAGTGAGATTACTTCCAAGCGCTGTATGGGAAGGGAAAACATAGGGCGTGTTATCGGGGCCAGGCTTAGAGTAGAAGGCCATTGTGCTTCTTATCAAAAAGAGGGGTGACTTTTCCACTGTGAATGTCAGTGCGCGTCTTGTGAAACAAAAGGGGAAAGTTTCCGTAAATGACCACACCACCGTCTGCACCAGCAGACAGACCACTACCCAGACCAGTGACGGAACAATTTTTCACAGAGCCCAAAGGCAGAGCAGTGATCGGGGCCCCCAATACGGTGTGCCAAGTTCACAATACGGCCCCCACCACCAATGCTGGAGGGCTCTGGGCCCAGGGGCAAATGCCCTGCTCGTACCCCGCAATAGCTCCACCAATGACCCAGAAAGCTTAGCCCGACCTTTCAGTTCAGAATTCAGTTCAGTCCAGTTCAAATAGACGCCAAGCGCTCTTTCAGCAAAGCCAAGGCGGACTATTAAGACTTCCCAGTCAAATGTGCTGAGAGACAATGCCCACTATTTTGGAAAGGGGTTGTGCAAGATGTTGGCCTTTTAGTAACTGACCACACTACACACTATCTGGATGAGAAGACAGAGTGCCTGTCCAGACTATTTAACCTGGCATTTCAGTGCCGGATGAAGACATTCAACCAGACGCCGCCACACTCTTTCAGTAAAAGCCAAGGCTGAACTATTAAAACTTTTCAGCCAAATGTGCTGAGAGGCAATGCCCACTATTTTGGAACAAGTTGTGCAAAAGGCAAGCCGAGGCAGGACTATAAAAACTTTTCAGTCAAATGTGCCAAGAGACAATGGCCACTATTTTGGAAGAAGTTGCGCAACAGGGATTCGCCTTTCAATGGCATGATGTCATCAACTGCCACTGTTACTAAGTTGCAGACTTCCAAGCAATTACGACTACAGTATCGAAACGAACACAAGTATCATAACAATAAGCATATCATAAACATATCAGAAGCATATTAAATTTATGAATTTCCACGGGAATTGATAAAATATCTCTACTGTACTTTACTTTATTATGCCCCAATGTACTCTACTATATTCTACTTACACTAGTACAAAAACAATACTGTACATACATAGAGAATAACAAAAAATATGAGTGTTTAGAATTTGACTATTCCCCCCCCATCATCTGCTAGGAAGGGGTGGAAGTGAGAGAGTATCTGTGCCCTGCCCTTCTCTACTCTACTCTATACTTACACTGACACATAAAACTGTATGTGTTACTTTCAGAGAGTAATGCTGACTGTATTTCTCTCATTTAAGAGTGTTTGGAGTTTGACTATTTCCGCCATCATCTGCTAGGTAGAAAAGTGATAGTGCCTCTAATCTATTCTTCTCTACCACATTTCTACTCTACTTACACTGAGGCAGAAAAAAATGCATGTTACTTTTTTGTCTCCTTTGAGAGAGTTTGGAGTTTGACTATTCCCCCCATCATCTGTTAGGTAGAGAGGAAGTGCATCTGAGCACACATTCTTTTCTAATTTCATTTGGAGATAGTTATTTATTTCTTTTCTCCGTTCCTGTTTGCCCCAGGACAACATCTGCCCAACAAATCCGCACATCCTTCCGGAGCCAGGTTTAATTTGCCAGGCTGCCTGGCTGGTGTATGTGTGTGTGTGTGTGTGTGTGTGTGAGAGAGAGAGAGAGAGAGAGAGAGAGAGAGAGAGAGAGAGAGAGAGAGAGAGAGAGAGAGAGAGAGAGAGTGTGTGTGTGTGTGTGTGTGTGTGTGTGTGTGTGTGTGTGTGTGTGTGTGTGTGTGTGTGTTAGAGACCGACCGATCGATCGGCCGGCCGATTTAATCGGCCGATTTTTGCTATTTTTTAATGAATCGGTTTTCTCATTTGGTTGCGCCGATTTTAAGGTCGAGGTCACGTGCTTAAAATGAATGAAAAACGAACAAAATAACAGTCGAGTGGCTCCCCCAGCTGTGATCCTGCCCCCATAGTTCACTTCAGGGAGCCGTTCAAAAGAACCGGCTCCGTGAACGTCACACCTCTCTATCAGGCACACCTCTCTCAGGCACATCAGCGGGCAGCTACTGGGAGCCCTAATGCTGGTGGTAACCAGTGTGAAGTTTACCTCTAAAAAATACAATAGGAAGTAAAAATCTAAGCGAAATTTTAACAAAAAAGGATGCAAGTCTGACATGTGATTGACTTTCACTCCATGTCTATTTGTTTTCAACGGCAACGGAGTTGAAATCAAAGTTGCTAGTGGTGTGTGACCACGAGTGCCTTTTACCATAGCCTTCCTACAGCTGCTTATACTTCAAACTGAATAGCGGTTAGCGTTAGCGATTGCTTAGCACTTTTATTTGTGACTTTAACCCACAGTTGGAATAGTATCATGCTATACTGTAAGCATGTTGCGCATAAGTGACATTATTTTTTGATAGCTTTGTGAATCCATCCTGTAAAATTGCCTCTGTGGCTGTAGCAAGTTAGCTAAACATGCTAGGTTACGACAGAACTTGCTCATTTAAACTGAGGGAGGCACAGAGAGGAGAGCTGCCTTTGTTTACATCGCTGCCTGCGTGCATGTGAGATAGAGGCACTTGATCTGATTGGATCAGCACGAGTTTCACATTGACCCATGAAGTGCCAGGGAAGTAGTGGTGGCTATAATAAGAATTAAATACAAATTAAACAGCTTATAAACATGCACTGATTGATTGTAGGCAACAATAAAATAACAAGATAATAATAAATAACAATTAATAATAAGCTTAATTATTAACCATGTAGGGGAGAGGGGGGCACAAAGTAACGGTTTTTGCTTTTGAGCTGATATCTTCACATATAAGGCAGTTACGTTATTTATTTTTTTAACACATGAAACGTACACATCTCTGTTACATATTAGCACTGGTGGTTTGTTATAAAAACCTACCATTGCTTTACATTTTCACTGTTTGTGGAGGATGTAAAATGTTACATTTTACCCCACAGGTAGTGTAAGTTGTAACAGGGGGAGGATTAGTTGTAACACATGCTGAAAATAGGCTATGTATTTAAAACAATGAATTCAGTATAATTTCACCACAAGTGTGTTTGTTTATACATTTACGATACTTAAAGATACTTTCTTACCAAAGACACTAATAAAAAAATAAATAAATAAGCTTTAGAGGCCAAGGGCGCCTGGAGCCGTACGGCCGTACGCACTGTGCGTACCTTCACCAGTGGAGGAAGTTTTTTTTTTTTTTTTTTTAAATAAATATTACGCCTATTGTGTCTTCTATGAATGTTGTGACAATGCAACATATTATATGAGAAGAAGCAGCATGAAGCAAATTAAAGAGCAGAGACTATGGTTGGGCACCATTAATTTACAAAGGCAGATAGCCTGCTTTTTGCTTCTGTGCGTAAAACTCGCGCGCTCCTGAAAAAAAGATACAGTAACAAGTTCTAGTTCCATCAGCGGAATTCTAACTTGAGCGGCTACCTCCAGTCAGACATAGCCCACAAATTTAAGTCTAGTAGTTCTAGTTAGCAAAGACAGCTCTCCATTTCCCACTTGGAATAACACATAGCCTATGTCGTGGCGTCGCTGATGGCAGAAAAATCAAATAACCGAAGTTAATGTCTTGAAAGTGACAAGTTTCAATCGTAGCCAAAATCCAGTTGTCATGTGGGCTAGGAAGAAGGCATTGGATGGTAGCAGTACAGGTAGGCTAAGCTGTTTGAATTCATCACTGAGCCCGCCGCGGCAAATATTATAGGGTACTTTGCTTCTGGTGTCATATTTCCTAAAGTATTTTGGTTACCGTTCTGTGTATTGTGGCTTTCTACAGAGACGGTTTTATGAGAGGTACGGAACTTTGCTTTGTAGCCTACTAGCTTCGGACGGCAGCACTGACAGCTGGTTAGCTGTGTGCTACGCAAATATATTATGTTTAGGAAAGCATTAGTTCTAAAGCAATTCTGCATGTTTTGATGACATGCAGTTTGGGTGTTTTCTAATGCTTATTGCGCACGTTTTCCTGTTTGCTGACATGAACAGCATTCTGCGATTTGTGTGCGAGTGCGTGGTTCTCTTGTGAGTGCTCTGTCTCTATTGCGCATTTGTTATCAGCCTGGACTAACATTCAGTGCACTCCCCGGTGGGTTAACAGGCAGATGTAGTCGCTTTCTGCCTTTTCTTGCACAACGTGCCCGGGCTTTTTATGGTCCCAGCTCAGCCATTGTGACGTGAACTTCATTCATCATGCTGCAGCAGACACCTCTGCGCCAACTTTCTACCCGAGTCGAAAAGTATAGTAACACTTGAAAAGTTGTATCTTGATGGCGTCTGCCATAGCCTATGTTTCATCCCCATGCCATGCACGAGAGAGAACACAAGTGCATGCAGGCCTTCGTAGTAGCATAGTCGGGGAAGTCGCTGCAGTTCAATGTCGCAGTTAAAAAAAAAAAAAAACATAGTAATAGTAAGCGTAGGCCTATGCATGGCTGCACCCACAGAAGTGAAACGCCAATATAGCCAAAAGGTTTTCAAAACCGTATAGGCCAACACCTTGTCAACGTCAACAAGTTACCTTGTTTCCTAGCCTAAAGCAATAATAAAAATTGACGACTGATAAAGAAAACCACCCCAGACATACTGACTATACTCCAATCCTATATTTTTTGTTCTCCTCCGGTGTCATCGTCCGCTGTCATTTCTTCTCCGGTGGTTTTTTTTTTTTGGGGGGGGGGGTTGGTGCGTACCTTACTGATCAAGTCTGCAGGCGCCCCTGTTAGAGGCTTTAATTTTATTAGTCATTAAAAATCACAAAATCCAATCTCACAGTATAGCTTAATAATAACTTTTATAAACACTCATTATGAATAATATTTAAATAAATAGAGCCATACTTCAAATAAAATGTGATAGGTTTGCATTTGTGTGCCAATTTTATTTCACCTTTATTTTACCATTGACAAGAATGAGAATTTCACTGACATTTACCGTGTTACAACTAGCCCCCTTAGCCTCGCCCATGATTATTGTCAACCTAGCACTGGCTACGAAGTAGCAACAACCTTCATTATGGTATCATTTTGTAACTGAGAAAACACAGTATCCTGCAATATCGGAATAGTTTTGGTAGCTTGTACCCTTGCTTCACTAATCAAAAAACAAGCGACGTGGAAAAAAACACTTTCAGGGTGCTAAAACACACTTTGTGGAATAACTCAAGGAAATCTCAACGAAAATATTTGAAACTTTTCTGAAGGCTTCTGTTGACTGAAACAGTCGTGTTTACAAAAGTAGGCAGAAAATGATTGGTCCGTCTTGATAAAAAGTCCGTGTTACATCTTGCCCCCCGTTAGTTTGTGCCCCGTGCTCCCCTACATGTGGATAATTCATACAAGTGTATTACACTGACACAATATTTATGCAATTTGTGTTACCTTTTCTTACATTGCCTCTTGAAAATATTGGAAATAAATCATGGGCCATCAGACAGCTTTTGCCTCCCTTGTGTATTTGTTACATTGAACCGGTCATCTCACAGCTAATGTGCGGCCCGGCCCCTTGTTTATTTTCCTGTATTCGGCCCTCACTAAAAAAGTTTGGACAGCCCTGGCCTACATAATATTTCTACTAGGCCTATCTATATGAATATTAAGGGTGTAAATAGAACATATGTTACTTTTAATTAATAAAATACATATGTTATGGATAAATAAATGAAAAAGAATATTGTTTATATACCGGTATATTTTTAGCATGCCAATTAAGGATAATATGATGGCATATCGGCCCCAAAAATCGGCCCAAAAAATCGGCTGGTCACATCGGCCATCGGCTGACTCTGACCTCTAAATATCGGCATCGGCATCGGCCATAGAAAAACCCATATCGGTCGGTCTCTAGTGTGTGTGTGTGTGTGGGAACAAGACACAGGGAGGAGAGTGGAGAGGAGGAGTAGATGACAACACGGCACAGTACAGCACATTGCGGCTCGGAACAAAGACTTTTTAATCCCGGGGTTGCATGTTTAATTTCTTCCGTGATGTTATGAGCTCACCTCTGTGCGTGCGTGTGTGTGTGTGTGTGTGTGTGTGTGTGTGAGAGAGAGAGAGAGAGAGAGAGAGAGAGAGAGAGAGAGAGAGAGAGTGTGTGTGTGTGTGTGTGTGTGTGTGTGTGTGTGTGTGTGTGTGTGTGTGTGTGTGTGTGTGTGTGTGCGTGTGTGTGTGTGTGTCTGTGTGTGTGTGTGTGTGTGTGTGTGTGTGTGTGACCTTGTGAGAACAAGCTATGGTAGTAACAATCTCATGCTAGCAACAATCCTCACGCCAGTCAACAATCTCAACAACAATCATCTGTAAGACAACCCAACCCAACCCCCATACACAGTAAACACAATTCGGGGCTAATTCAACACTTAGAGAGTACTCAGGAACCAAATACACTCTCGAAGATGTTAAATCAACTCTCTAAAGTGTTGAAGTAGTACTGAAATGTTGTTTTACAGTACAGTCTCATGACAGGCAGGATAAACATGTCCGTCACGCCAGGAAAAAGCACAGCAATATTAAAACATAAAGTCATGCTGGTCTTAGGGGTAGATGACGAGCATTTCAGTCAATGTTTAGACAAGCTCTAATCCCACACATGTATAATGGCGACGTTTGAAAGTTTCTTAAAGAGGAACTGGTGGTCGGCAGCTCAGCTTAACAACTCGCATGCACACTTTTGCACGCACACGCACGCACACGCACGCACGCACGCACATACGCACGCACGCACGCACACATGCATACACACACACACACACACACACGCACACATGCATACACACACACACACACACACACTTCAAAGAAGGGAGGTGGGGCAAGCTTTGTAATGATGTAAATAAGACTTTAAAAGCCAGGCGCAGGACAGTCAGTCCATCGGGTGAGAGCAATATAAACTATGATCTTTCCCATCGCAGCGAGGCACGCAAGCAAGGCTTGTGAAGTGAACGCTGTGCCACTATGACTAGAGAGCTCTTTGATGATGGGGAGGAGATGGGAAACAGGTGTATGCCGTCTGCGTCTGACACGAGCTCACTGTGAGTCACTCACCCACCGCTCTCAGGGTGGACTTGGTGAAAAGAGAATGATAAAACACTGAGCTGCCTCTTTCTCTCTGTCATTGTGGCTTTGTCACGTAGCTATATCTGCCCAGGGTCTTGCGAGAAAAAAAGGATGTGAAACTACCCTGGTCTCTGAACCACTAAAGTACACATTGATGCTCTCAGTATGGTTCCTCTATCTATCTATGTTTGTATAAAACAGATATGCTGTATATTCATCAAATGAGCTAGAAGGCTAAGTGTGACATCCCAATTAGTACCCAAGAAGTAAATAGAATCGTTAGTTTACTGGTCTCTTGAAAACACTTTTTGTAGATTCACCATACAATCTCTTTTACTGCATTTATATGAAAGCTTTTCACATACAGTACATACACATATGCACATATCTTTCACATCAACGAAAACTGCCGTCCACTAAGCGTAAGTATCATGAATAAAATCAAAGGACCACTTTGTTTCCTGTCACTGCACCTCGCTATCAGTGAAACCTCTTTCACTTTTGACCCTCACTTCCACCCCCAACCCTTCACCCCCCTTACCCCTTCACCCAAACCTCCAAAACACCTAACTTCCCCTCCCTTACCTAGCCATAGCCACTCCTTGACCCAGCCCATGTGTGCCGAAAAGACTTACTTTCTCCCCCACAGTCGGCTACGGTAGCGCTGGTCTCGTCGCGACATCTCTCCACGCAGCGTGAAGCCCTGGCTCTTGTGACACTCAGGAAGCAGATTCATGGTTGAAGTTCAGCTCAAAGCGTCACCTCAAGGTCGCTAAAACTGGCAACTAAAGGTCGCTACAGTTGTACGTCTCAAAAAGGGATGGGTGTCTTTTTTTCAAATCTCCCTCGCCTCTCTTGTTATGTCTATCTCTGTCTCACGGTCTCTTTCTCATTTGAGCTCAGTCAAAGCAGCTGCTAGCTTTTTGTTTCGTTGGTCTTTTTTTCCTCTTTTCCCCTACTATTTCCTGTTCTGCGCTAACTCATGCTTTCCTTGGGAGCAGTGGTGACCCCTGACACCAGTCCTTTTCCTGTCAGTCCCCTGCCACTAGCGGAGGGGCCCCCTTCTTCTTACAGTGAGAGAGAGAGGGGGGGGGGTAGTTAGAGATAGAGGGAGAGGGAGATAGGGACAGAGACTGAGACAGAGAGAGAAAGAGAGAGAAATAGAGAGAGAAAGACACAGAGAGAGAGAGAGAGAGAGAGAGAGAGAGAGAGAGAGAGAGAGAGAGAGAGAGAGAGAGAGAGAAAGAGAGAGTGGGTGGTGGCGTAATGCTTTTTTCAAAGTGCAACAGCTCTTGGGAGAGTAGGGTACACTTCCCTTTCTGTGCTACCTGTGACAATAGATAATAGTGTGCATGGAACACATAGAGATTATCAATCGAAGAGGAAAGGAAGGCACATAAACACAAAAAAACACATTCACTCCCAACAAGCACAAACACGCACGCACACCCGTACTCACGCACGCACGCACACACACACGGACACACACAAGCACACATACACACACACATACACACCCAGCACACAATTTGGCCTGGACACGGCTCAGCAGCACAACACATTCATCTAGAGACTCCTCCGGCCCCCACAAAAGAGCCTTTCTCAGTTCTCCCACACACTCAATCAGAGAGAGGGGCTGAATAAGAGCAGAGAGACAAATAGATAGAGGAGAGAGAAAGAGGGAAAGAAAGAAAGAGGGAAGGAGATCATGAGAGAGGGGGGAAGAGAGAGGAGTAATAAGAGAGTGAAAGAAAGACAGAGAGAGGGGTGAGAGAGGTAAAGAGAGAAAGAGTGGGAGTGAGGGAGGAGGGAGAGGGAGAGAGAACTGCTCTGAAAACACTTAAAAAAAAAAAAATCAAAATTTTTCCTTTTCATTTTGTTTCTTTTACCTCCGCTGTCTTCTTTGCCAGAGTGTGATATCCATTGGGCCGAGAGCCGTCAAAATGAGGTAAAGAAGTAGAGAAGAGGAGGCTTAGGATCTCAGCTTCTTCGACGCCACGCAGCAGGCAGGCAGACAGGCAGGCAGGCTAGATCACAGCGAAGGCTAGCTATCACAGAGAAGGCTTCAGCTCAAGTCAAATCCCAGTCTCGGAATGGGGTGAAATGAAACAGCCGTGCGCTTTGAATGGAACATTTATGCCTGCCAGTTCAGTTCCTCTATCTGGTGTCACGAACGTCCACCTCTGAGCACATGTGTGTTTGTTTGTGTGTGTTTGTGTGTGTGTGTGTTTGTGTCTATGCATTCGTGCATGTGTGTTCATGTGTGTGTGTGTGTGTGTGTGTGTGTGTGTGTGTGTGTGTGTGTGTGTGTGTGTGTGCGCGTGCGTGTGTGCGTCTGCGTATCTTTATTACTGCACACACATCATGAGATGGAGAATGAGGAATGGTAAAAACCCCACTAGGCGGGTTTATTCCTCCTTTTGCGGACAAGCATCAGCTGAACAAATGAGAGATCTTGTCTACTCTTACTCCGTCTGTCACATGCACAGTTAAAAAAAACTGAGAAATAACGCTATGTCATAACAACTTGATGCTCAGGTGCTAAGACACAGCCTCTGTTGGTCCCTAAGTCGGCCATGGTCAGAATGGTATGACCAATACGTACGTTAGCAAAATGAATTCCTGTAAATCACATGTTTTCTGAAGGGGAAATGGTGTGCACTGAGAGACTACACATGATAAAAAAGAGACCAAATCCACTTCATCTTGCTGTATGAAACATCAAGAAACACTGTGGCGCAGCACGCTAAGCCCCCCACATTTGGGCTTGTATGCCCACGGGGACCCCGGTTTCTCTGTCCCACTCGCTTCCTGTCACCATCTCAGACTGTCCTGTCAAATAAAGGCATAAAAGCCCCTAAAAATATATTAAAAAAGAAAAAAAAAGAAACATCAAGAAACAAGAATCCTTATTATGCAGTCTACCCTATTATGCAGTCAATTATCCTTATTATGCAGTCTACTGTTATTCATGTGCAAACTACTTCATGAGCTTTCAGTAACAAAGTGCTGAGAATACATGTTGGGTACATGTCTATCTTTTCGAAAGTTCCCTGATGATGTTCCTAGATGGAAACCTTGCCGATACCCTCATGCAGCAGATGCGCCCGTCGAAGGGCCTATTCACACTTTGCCGAAAACACTCAACTACATCATAACAACATGCCTATGACAATGCAGAGAGTCTGAAGTAAGCGATTCAGACTTGATAACTATTTTGATGACAATAAGGTTATAACAGAGGCTCTGGTTTAAATAGTGCAAATGAGGACAGGGTGTGGGAGTTTTCTTTGTAACCTCGGTGAACATGGCTATAAATTGTCCTACTATAAAGGAAGCCACGACTCTATCTCATCTGCAGGGCATTGGGGAAAAGTTTTGGTGCTATTGCTGGTTACCGGTACGTGCTGTTTTGCTTTCAGGGCTGCAGTGATATGAAATATGCTGACTCACGATCCTGATTGGGAGTCTGACTGACACAGGACGTGCATGCCCAACCCTCTTCCTGCTCCCCCTGCGCTACCACCGCTGCTCTTTTGGATCTCTGTGAGTGCAGAATAAATTATTGTGGTTGTCGTGTCAGTCGAGGTAGTCAGCCATACAGCCATTTTGAAAATCAATTTCCAGAAGCCCCTAGCTGGTTTTTTTGCATCGTTGTTTTCTTTTTAAATTCTAGCAGTCTATTGGTGCAGATAGAATCACAACTAAATCCTAACACCGCTATGCCATTTATTGCAATGACAGGTCATTATCTTTTATGTACCTTCTTTTGAGTCATGTCTACACCTTTTGTCTACTTTTTCATGCACCTGGACCAGTCAAAATCCTCTTTTGGGATAAGAACATTTGAACACATTTATAATAGAGGGTCTGCATGCAAGAGGTAATGTCTTTGTTCATTCGGGGCCATTGGCAGGCATGTCCACTCTTTGCTGGAAAGACTCTTTAACTAAATCGTAACAACATTGTGAAGACATTATTAATAGCCTTAAGTAACAGATTAAGACGGCATTACAATTTTGGTGACAATAAGAGGCTATGCGCAAATTAGTTGCACTTCACAAAAGCACTATTTCATTCAGTCAGGAAAAAACTTGTTTTGCTCACATCCACAGAGGGGCAAGGCCAACTATAATGCGTAGGCACATCGAGCACAAAAAAGCAAAAAGGGAAAAAAGCACAAGTTGACCGGTTTGTCCTTGAGCAGCGATTTCGCTTCCCTCTAGGTGCTTGTTTTGCTTTGTGTGTGTTTCTCTGAATCTTTGGTGTGTGTGTGTGTGTGTGTGTGTGTGTGTGCATGCATGCATATGTGCATGCGTGCCGGCATGTGTGTGTGTGCGTGTGTGTGTGTTTGTGTGTGTTTGTGCACAGCACTGCTGCTCTGGGCCTAACCTGCAGCATGGCTGATGTGCTGACAACACAAAGCCCCTCTCCTGCTGTCGCACTGGAGTCCCCCACGGGGGGGAACCGGGCCTGGAAACTATGTAGCCAGAGAGACACATCATGTCCAATGAACCTGTGCAGCCTCAAACTGCCTGCAAGAATGTTGTTTTTCTTACCGAACCTTTATGTGTGGAAAAAAAGTAAAAAAAAAACATAAGACAAGCCTGTTCTGGCGAGACGGGCTGCTGCTTCGTCAAGATGTGCTACCGACAGAGTGTTAGCATAGCCCAAAACCTAACGCTAACGCTAACTCTAAGGGTCGCGACTGTAGTGCGTTGTAATGGCTTAGTAGCTCATCTCGACGAGTAACTCACATCGACACGTCACCGACACAGCCTCACACTGCCGGGAAGAATGTTGTTTTTCATACTGAAGCTTTGTGTGTGGAAAAGAAGTAAAATAAAAAAGCCATTCACCAATCCTCTTATTGCTTCACTGGGGAGCGCTTACACAGAGCTTAAGGGCCAAGGTGTTTCATAAATACCAACGCGATGATGGAATCGTTTTTCTGCTCAAGTTCCTTTAATTACGACTGCGAAAATGATAGCACGTTACCTCATTTTCAGATAAAGTGCTCGAGAGGAATGCAAGAACAAAATCTCGCCAACCGTCAAGCTTTCAAGATGGAAAAAGTAAATCCTGTCAAATTTCGATGATAACTTTACCTAATAACTGGAAACACCTGTTTTTGTGTTTCTTTAATAACCATGTTGCCACCTCTGTTTTTAACCTCACATTTTTCACATTTCAATTCTGCATGTGGAAAAAACCCTCAGGCAAGGAAAGTAAACGGCACCTTCAGGACGAAATAGGTCGATGCAAAACTCCGTATTCACTGAAGCAATATGTCACACATACCAGTAATTAACTGTCAGTGACTGACACAGACTTAAAAGGCTACAAGGAGATTACATGCAAAGGCTGACCCTTCCCAACACCTTCGCTCCCCCACTACCACCACCATCACCATTACCCCCCACCCTACTCAGTCACACCAGTGAGCACATACTCCATTTATAGATCCTCTAACACTGATGTAATGTTTTCATTTCAACATGTGGCGAAAGAATATAGGGGCTTAGAAATGTTTCCTCCACATTGGTCCTGGTGGTGGGTCCGTCCGTCGGTCTGTGTGTTTGTCTTTGAGGAGACGATGGTCAGGCCATGCTGAAAGCTAGCTGTGTGTGCTGGAAGTTGCACAGCTATCCTTCAGGAGTCTGGGGACCCAGCGTTGCTGACCACTCATCCAACGCAGCTCCACTTTCCCATGAAGTCAAAGCTCTGCTCACATTCTCTACGACCCACTGTACTGTTCCCCCCAACACCACCACCCCTCCCATCTCCACCACCCCAGGGGACATCTTCAAGCCCAGTGGTTTTCAAACTGTGGTCCGGGGCCCAATGGTGGACCCTGAATGTATTGTTAAGTGGGCCTGGAAGTCATTTTCTAAAAATGGAAATAATATTTGTGTGTGTGCGGCTGTTGACTATTTTTTTTTCGGTTATATTGTTTATTGTTTGGATAGGATGTGGGCCCCAAATATTTGTGAACATTTCAAATGGGCCCCAAGTTGCAAAAGGTTGGGAACCCCTGTTCTAGCCCTTCAAATAATCTCTGCTGTGTGACTTTGTGCACCCCTCCCCCCACCCGTCGCCCCCAACTTTTTTATTGTTGTCTTCAGCAGGCTACAGTATGTCCTTCCGCAAGTAAGTAGGTCTGAAAATAAAACTACACAACACAAACATAAACCTCATGGGAGTAAGCTCTACTTCTTCTTCCTCTCCTCAATACAAAGTCCCTGTCCTCTCTAACTTTGGCGTGCAGTCAGCTGAGTGTTAGGGGATTTATAAAAAAATAAAATAAATAAATAAATAAATAGAGGAGCGGACTTTAAATCCTTTCCATGACAAGCTACCCGTCAGGAATTTCATCAGGGTTAAGCAAACGTGACATCCATGTTGTATGTATGCTATGTCATAGTTATTTTAATATTAAAATACCCTACAGGTCATGTATGTATAACACTGTGTGTTTGGGTGGCCTATTTAAAGGAATATGTAATGCTGAGCACAAAAGAATGGTCATTGAGTCAAATTTCATCAGGGCTAAACATTTTTCCATGTGGGGGAGCATTTATGCTACGTCATTATGATTTTAATTCTGAAAAACCTACAGGTCATGCATGTACAACATAGTGTGTGCTTGTGTGGCCTAGATAAAGCGATACGTAATGCTGAGCACACAAGAATTGTTGTTGAGTCATGCGTGGACCCATAACCACATGGTCAGGGGCTTGGAGCGGTGGAGACGCATGCATGCACATGTGCACATGAGCGATTACATACACGTACACGTACACGTACACGTACACGTACATGTATACAAACACATACACATACACAAACACAAACGCATACAGCACTATACACACATACACATACAGTGCTGTACATATATGCCTACACATACAGACATACATACACATACACATACACATACACATACACATACACAGCTGTACACGTACAAATACACATTCACTCCCCCACACCTCCACAACCTGTCTGCCTGTCTCTAATAGGTTGCCTTCCAATAAATGACTACTAGCGGTGCTCAGATGCCTTACAGTGGATTTGTTTGTGCTTGTATTACAGTTTGATGAAGGACAAGGGCAAAACATATTGCCAATAAACCCATATTTGGTAGCATTACTATTTGCACTCCTTTTCAGTTTAATCTTTTTGGTCCAGTACCTGCACTCGTGGAATGTGCGCATATTCTCTGCCCTTTTAAAAAAAAAAATATATCTATGCCGTGAACAAAACTTCAGTGACCTCATTTCCCTGCCACCAAAACCCCCTGTCCTCCGCCCTCCCCAACATCCTGTCCCCACCCGTGTGTCACCCTCACACCAATGGCGTATTTGCCATTGAGGAAAGGGAGGACGATCCTCCCTCAAAATAATAAAGCCATATCTTCCAGTAGGCTATAAATTACAGAAAACAAAACGTTATTATTATATCTTTGTTATATAATTGTTAGTATTTTATAGCTATTTAGCGATAAAAACATATACTTTAGCGCTTCTAATTCACATAATAGACCTTGGAGGACCGTCCTCCCTTCCATCCTCATTGACTTCCATTATAAATGGTGAAATTTCGGCCGTAGCGCGGGCTTTACTTTTTAACATTGAAGTGAATGGAGCTTAGGGAGGACTTTCCTCCCTTTAGGCGGGTCTAAAGCCATGGAAGTAATCTGCCTATCAGCGAAGCTGAATTTATCAAAAGCCAATCAGAATATGATGACTTGGGTTTGACAGACGACAAGCATGGACTCGTCGTCATGACAACGATATACAAAGCGAGAAGAATGCGGCAGCAGTCAGATAGTGTGGAAGTTTTGGAGTAATTCGCCTTTGGCTAAGCCCCGCCCTCTTTAGTTACAGTTGCTAGGTCGACCAGATAAACTTTCAATGCTGAGATCAGAGTCCTGCACCGGGTCGGGTACCCACGGTACCCACGGGGTACGGGTAAATAGTTGCCCAAATGGGCGGGGTTTTAACGTTCTGAAAGTTCACGGGTGGGTATGCGGGCGGGTAGGTTAAAATACGGGGGGTAGCTCGGGTAGCACTTCAATCAAAATGGTCATAGTACTAGGAGGCTATTTTCTTTTTATCTATTTAGATTTAGATTTAGATTTTTATCTATTTAGATTAGGGATGTGCACGAATACTCGAATGTCACAATGAAAACTACTGCAGGGTTACATTAAATTAACCTAGTAGCTCCCCTGTATTCTAATTTCTCTGGTAGTTCTAGATACGATGCTCATCTTTCATTTTCAAAACGAGTGTGTCTGAAAGCGTCCCGCCCCCGCCGACACGACACACACACAGCCAGGGAGAAGCCACGCATCTTGTGCATTTCAGGAATGGGCATTGGGCATTCATAAATAAATCGTGGACACTGTAAATCTGCAATTGGTGATGGTTTTGTAAACATGGACTGTCATCTGCAACTGTTCGGGAATAATGTCACATCAATTTGCGTCTGATTTTGGCCAGCGTAAACTTCTGCAAGGTAAGCTAGCCTACTTGTAATGCCTAGCTGTTTGCCAATGTCAGCGTCAACAATGGCAGGTTATTTCAATATCTCTAACGCTAATAATGATAAGCTAACAAGCGAAGTAAACTATGAGTACTCTTTAGCTGAAGCGATTGTATCTGGCCCACTACACTATAATCTGCAACTATTTGGGGGTCGTTTCATATGGCGTTGCTTCGGATTTGTAAAACAAACTTTTCCGAAGTAAAAGCCACCCCCTGTAGCCGTGCGAATCGGGATACTGTCTGTCAACACTGTCAGCTAACTAGTTCTAATGCAGTCCAACTAGTGAACAACGGTTCAGTGGGGTTTACTTTGCCGTGCCACGAGAATGGAAGGAGGGGAAGGGAGTGAGAAATATTTCTCGTCACGGACGCACAGACTCCCTCTTCCTGAACGTGCTGCTGGACGTTCAGAAGGTGTAGCCTACACTCGACACAGCATTTTCTAGCTATTGCTCCCCCCTGCCGGTGCTGTAGATGGAAGGCCACTGTAAATAAGTATTGAACTCTTTATGATACGTCGGCGGAATTTAGGCTACATGTTTTCAAAGGATGACGGTGGGAGTCCATCAATCAAATGCACATCCCTAATTTAGATTTATCTATCTATTTTACCTATTTTTGACATCACCGCAGCCGTTATGACATCAGTCACGTCATGCCTACTTTCGATTTGAAGTATTTTTTTCACGGGCACGGGTGGGTAACGGGTAGAATATTAACGGGTCCGGGTGGGTACGGATTTAACTTTGAAATTACCACGGGTTTACGGGTGGGTGGGTAATGCACTGCACGGGCATGGGTGGGTCCGGGTATGAAAAAATGGACCCGTGCAGGACTCTGGCTGAGATATCAGCGTAATTTAAGCAGTGACTGCAAATCGCAGCAGTTATTCACCCCTAATAAATTAAAAAGACCTCCATTCATAGTATTTGGAATATAAGTATTTATTTTCTGAACGGTCATGCGATGCATCACAGCTGTTGTTTATGGGCTCTTCTCGCATGGGTATCGATAGGCATTGTAACCAGCACCATGGTAAGCTGAGCTCTCATATCTTTTGAGCCCTGACTCAAACTTGCTAGACGAAAACGAAAATCACACAACGTGATGGCTGTAGTAATCTTCAAAGCTACCACAACAATGTGTAACATTAACGTTTGGCGTTTATATCTTCAGTAGCTTAACAAAATCACGTCCATCAGCTGCTAGTCAAAACACTCCTGCCGTGACCGATAGTTAACTTTGCTAGCGGTGTTTCTTCATTAATTAGATCAGAAATCCAAAATCCTACTCTGAAACAGGTTCGTGGTTTGTTTACAACCTTACTGAAAAGTGACACGAATGAGATGGTGGCATGATCGGAGCACACAAAGTATATTTTTGATCCGTGTGCTTTTCTAGTCGAGTGTGCTGCTGCCGAGACCCTTCAAAGCAGACTATCCAGCTGCTTAAAGGGTAACGTTTAGGTTAAATGTATAACTAAATATATATATGTTGTCAGGAGAGGTGTTTTGAAACATATATGTGAAATTCACAGTCTATAACAAAGCCAAACTGCAATATTTTTATGAAAATGTATCATTTTACAGCTACTTCTGAAGTATTGGGCTCCTCACTGGCAGAGCCTTTATGACGTAGATAGAGGGAGTCCAACTAAAGTTCTGGCTCAGCTCTCGCTTGTGGATGTAGGCTTACCAACCATTTTGGTTCTAGTAGAGAGGCTGGAAAAAGTGGACAGTTATATTGAAAATGGTCTATTACTGTGTTTGTGCATTGTGTATTAAAAAAGACAGATCAGCGGGTCTATCGGTTTATCTAGAATATGAAACTGTTCTGGGTATCCGCGCTGTCTGTGGCCATGCGTAATTTGCGATTATAAACAGGGGGCGATATCTAGGCCTATCTCTCCTTTGCTTTCACATGAGAGATGCATTTCATAGGCAAATCTAAAATAGTCTCAAAGTAGACCATTACATAGGCTACTTAGAAATAGCGACTACTTTAATATTTGTTTCCCCCAAAAACGGCATTTGCCGTGGAGTAATAACGACATGCCTGCCGCCTAAATGGACTTGCGCCCTCTGTCCATGGTGCTGAAACCCGCGGCACTACTCCTTTGTGAAGCGCGTTACAGTTTCACGAGGGGGTTGGTTTACAGGCTACAAAAAGATAAACTATATAATAGGCTATGGTTGAAGGCCCTACCCCTTTGCCGACAATGATGAGAAATAACATGGTCACTCACTGTGAGTGGCATGGCGTCAAACGTTTCCTACTCGGTGCAAAACAATACTCATAGCACCCGAGAAAAATGTCCATGTTGTAAAAATGGCATATAGACTATATTCAATTTCAGTTCACTGTTCAGTAGGCCTATTACATGAAACTTCAATAAAGCTCATCCACATGCAGGTCACAAAACAATAAACCAGGCGGCGGGACTCTTCGATTATATTCCCTCCAAAAATGTCCGCATGTCACAAAAAACAGTTATTTGCATTGTCCGTAATTATACCAAACTAAAAAAGTATTCCCGTAGGCTAGAAGAAATCAAGTCCTTCAGATGCTATAATCCCTCGTTACAAAACTGAAACAAAAATGCCAGCACAATTACCTATTCCTACCTATTTTTGCATTGCGAGCTGTCCACGTGGTGTGGTGCTAGGGGCGAAATGTGCACTGGCAGCACTCGTCGTTGAGTTTGGGAGATGTGGATGCATGTCTCCCGCTGCCCGTCAACGTCTAAAGACAATGTCTCGTGATAGTGGTGGGAAATGCAATGTCATCTCATAATCATCTCATATGCGATGTAGGCTCGAAGCGTGCATACGATTTCATCTTGGCCAGTCAGAGATGGCACCAGTTTTTTTTAAATGGCTGCACCCTGTGCGCCGGGAAGGCTGTTTTCTTAAAACTAATACAGAAACCTGCTTCATCATTGGCGGGTATGCAGTGACTTAACTGTTTGCGCAAGAGCCTCCAGTATAAGCACCTGTTCGGCGTGATCGAGCACAGTCGCAACAGTTGCAACCTCGCGCATGCAACTCCATTAAAACGTGGACTTCGGTATGAGGTCTATTCTGAGCAATATGAACCAATCGAGTCGGCTTTGCTATTAAGCAAAATACTTCACTATGTCTACTTTACTATGAGGTTATTATTATTATTATATTA
>NC_085864.1:18894754-18909754 GCF_034702125.1 Engraulis encrasicolus | reverse complement strand
GGAGTTTCTGAGCACCCCCTCCGCGTCTGTGGTGGCGGGCTTGGTGTATATACCCAGGCAGAAGAGACAGGGCTGTTTCTAGGTATTTAGGCGCCCAAGGCAGAGAAGGAATTGGGGCCCTTTCCTCCACCTCCCTCTTTAGGCTATTGGGAAGGAGGCCCCTTGAGATTCGATATCATTAAAGTACCTCTCCATCACTGAATGGAGGGAGTTGGTACCACACTCACAAAGTTGTCATTGCTGTCATTTTATCATCAGCAGGGGCCCCCTTTCATCAGGGTTGCCCTAGTCAATTGCCTAGTTTGTTTTGTCTGGTTGTGACTGACCTGAGGAGGGAAGCTTGTTTACAGTGATGCCGGTGACATCTATTAGGTGCCTCCCTTGGATGATTTGTGAGTGTGATTTTGCGTGCGTACGTGTGTGTGTGTGTGTGTGTGTGTGTGTGTGTGTGTGTGTGTGTGTGTGTGTGTGTGTGTGTGTGTGTGTGTGTGTGTGTGTGTGTGTGTGTGTGTGTGTGTGTGTGTGTGTTTGCTCTCCAAATGACTGTCACTGTGTGCGTGCGCCTCCCCTCTCTAAATGACTGTCACCTCATCAGGTCAAAAACTTTTTCCTCGCTGCAAACAAAGGAGCAAAACAAAACAAAAGAGCGGGATAATCATTAGCCCCTATATCCGGCAAATTTGATGGGCCTGGCACAGAATGAAATATGAGAACGTGCATAAATGCTTCGCCCTCGAGGGGCAAGCCTGAGCAAGTGATAGCAAACCGCTCAGAATGTTTCTAATATTTATGTAAAGTGGACAAGATGTATCAGGCACTTACCAAACCACAATGCGGCAAGACTACAAATTCTGTCCACTGTAAGCTGTGATAAGCTTTAAATCCATTTAGGGGACAAAAAAAGGCATTTTCTTCACAAATGGCTAGACACGTATTTGGACCATTCTGAACAATGTGGAGCCACAACTGTATGATGCCGTCATTAGGCTTCATGGCTGGACGGTCTGATGGCGGGAAGTGGATCATTCTTGTGTCATTGGGACCAGTAATGGTCATGATACATGATACCCTTTCAACATCAGGTGCCGTTTTCACACTCAATTGTTAAAAGGGATGGTTTGGTGCACCTGGACTGCTTTTTATGCTTTGCTTTTCCACCGCCTAAGCTGAATTATACTCTCTTATACAATTACAGTCTTCTTCTCCCATATAGTAGCCGGTCATATTCACAGTAAAAATGTGTTAATTTCACAATTAAATGGTAAATGGACTGCGTTTATATTGCAGCTTTCCATTCCTTCAAGCACTCAAAGCGCTTTTACATTGTATGCCTCACATTCACCCATTCACACACCGGTAGCCGTGGCTGCCACACAGGGTACCACCCTGCCACCAGGAGCACTTTTGACATCAAATACCTTGCTCAAGGACACATCGATGGGATCAGGCAGAGCAGGGCTCGAACCTGCAACCTTCTGGTTGCCAGACAGGCTCCTCTACCACCTATGCCACCACCGCCATTATAGAGTTCATTTATCATCTTCTAGATCAAATTTTGTCCCAGTGTTGAATTAACACTGCATTTTTATTGTGATATAGCTCCAACTACATAACTTCAAAAATGGAAATAGAAATGATTCCTTAACTAGTGTGGCTAAGCATGAAAGCACTGCCCTCTTGCCAATGCAGTCGTGGTTTCTATATGTGTTTGCCTATGTTGACAGCTCATCTTCCCAATCATTTCTCCTGCAATTCTTCCACAAATGTCTTTGTAATGGAGGCCAGATATGTGATGAGTAGGCTAGCGGGGCTGCAGTATATTGCATTTCCCAAGCAGGCAGCACAACATGCCCATTGTTTACATGCCGCTTCCACACGGCAGCCTCTGTTGTCCCTCAGGCCCTGTGGCAGCAGAATATGATGCCATTACACTGACGGAGTACAGCTGGAGAGAAAGAGAGAGAGACAGTGAGACAGAGAGAGAGAGAGAGAGAGAGAGAGAGAAAGAGAGAGAGACAGTGAGACAGAGAGAGAGAGAGATAATAAATACTAAAAAAGAAAAGGCAGTGCACTGTGGTGGAAGAGGGGAGAGAGAGGAAAGAGGGAGGGAGGGAGAGGGGTAATCGGGATAAAGTGCTCTCCTCAGGGGTGCAGTTTGTGGAGCCTGCCCCGTACATGTCCCCCTATGCCCTTCCTGCCAATGCACACACACACACACACACACACACACACACACACACACACACACACACACACACACACACACACACACACACACACACACACACACACACACACACACACACACACACACAGACCATTACAGTCTCTCTCTCTCTCTCTCTCTCTCTCTCTCTCTTTCCCCCCCCCCCCCCTCTCTCTCTCTCTCTCTCTCTCTCTCTCTCTCTCTCTCTCTCTCTCTCTCTCTCTCTCTCTCTTTCCCTCTCTCTCTCTCTCTCTCTCTCTCTCTCTCACACACACACACACACACACACACACACACACACACACACACACACACACACACACACACACAAGCACATATACATCACCCAGACAGGGCCAGACGGGGCACCTCGGTGACACTTGTGTCGTGTGTGTGTGTGTGTGTGTGTGTGTGTGTGTGTGTGTGTGTGTGTGTGTGTGTGTGTGTGTGTGTGTGTGTGTGTGTGTGTGTGTGTGTGTGTGTGTGTGTGTGTGTGCCGTCGAGTGCCGAGTACCAGCCGGGGCCGAGGCATAACTCAGGCAGTAAAAGTGGAGCACCCCTCTGTATTATCGATTACGAGCTGTTTCTGGAGCAGTCATGGCACCACACTTTCCGTCTGGGAGATGAAAGAGTCAGACGGCCGGAGAAGAGGAATGGGCACAACGGTACAGGGCTGGGCCGAGAGAGAAATAGGGCCCGGGCATTTTTGGCTTAAAAATCCCCCCTCATAATTAGCGACACAGAACTGACTCACCCGATGGGCCCGGCACCCTCATGGGCCCCTAATTTCAGAAATATATATATTTTAAAAATCACATTTCTGAAAATAGGGGCCCATGAGGTATGCCCGGTATGCCAGATGGCCAGTGCAGCCGTGCCAGGGTATTCTCTCTCTCCCTCTACAACCCACCACAACCCAGAATACTGGAAGGGAAACAGGGCAGCCACTGTGTTTAGAAAGTGGGTAGCACTGGGCTTTTGGTGATGAATAATAGCTGAACAATTAGTCAAAAGGACTGGGTTTCGTTTCCTCTGAAAGAGAAAGTTCAACCACTTTGCAGACGCACTGCCTAAATTCAGCTGCTATTATTGTAAATAGATAGTGCTTGTCCTAATATAGAGCAAATAGTCTACAAATACATTGCCAATTTTAAGTCAAGTTATGATGTACTAAATTAACTATATCACCTGTTGCCCACTCCTTGTTTAATTTGAGTTTTTTTATCATGATAACTTTATGATCTCTCATAATGCTTACAATAGTCAAACTGTAAAACCTGTCTGATTGTAATCTTTAATAATGATATAGTTATTCTCACCTTCTGTATAGACTTTAAATATCCCCTTGATCCTCAACTCCATTATATTGAGTTTATGAAAATGGTCTAAGACAGAAAAAGCAACATATCCTTGTGCTCCTGTACCTTACAATCCGCTGCATCAACAGGAAGGACTTAGTTGAAGTAATGAAAGGAGGGTGACCAGAGGAACTCAGACCTTTACATTTTACGTATATGAGGTGCCAGACTAATGTATCAATACAACATCTGAAACTCTGATAAAGACTCTATGTGGAAATGTTCAATACATTTGGGTTGCCAAATTGGGTGGGATTTAGTGCCTCCAGGCGGATGTTGAGCATTGTTGTCACATCTGGCAACCCTGCATCCCATCTGAGTTGCTGAGGTGCTCTTCCTTTCGTTAATGCTATAAGACAGTCAGAGGTGAGCATAATGGAAGTCTATTATGAAAGGAGGGTGACCAGAGGAACTCAGACCTTTACATTTTACGTATATGAGGTGCCAGACTAATGTATCAATACAACATCTGAAACTCTGATAAAGACTCTATGTGGAAATGTTCAATACATTTGGGTTGCCAAATTGGGTGGGATTTAGTGCCTCCAGGCGGATGTTGAGCATTGTTGTCACATCTGGCAACCCTGCATCCCATCTGAGTTGCTGAGGTGCTCTTCCTTTCGTTAATGCTATAAGACAGTCAGAGGTGAGCATAATGGAAGTCTATTCCTGGGCTTCATGGCAAACACACCTCCTTAATCTGTAGCTCATCTGCTTGTTCCTGCTGTCGTGATCCGCGGTGGCCCCTCTCATTCGTCATGCATACAGAGATGCACCAGGAAGAGCGAGAGGCCTTCTCCACGGAGGCTACACTAAGCCCCTGTCTTATTTCAGCTGTGGGGAAAGTCAACACCTGCCTGCCTCGCTTACTTGCTCTCTCTTCTCTCTGTCTCTGTCTCTGTGTGAGTCTCTCTCTCTCTCTCTCTCTCTCTCTCTCTCTCTCTCTCTCTCTCTCTCTCTCTCTCTCTCTCTCTAAATAAGCTCTACTATTCTATGCCTCTCAGAAAATTCTTTATTGACTTATAGTCCTATTATAGTATTTTCATCATGTTCTTTCGACCTCCCTCCCAGCACTCTTTTATTCTTTTACTCTCTCACAGTACTGTATGTCTGATTCACTTCATAATAGAAATATGATACAATTTGAGTAACAAATCCAACAACATTATTTGCCCTATAGAAAGAAAAGGCTCATGTTCATTCTGTTTTTAATATGCCCTGTCCTGGCCTTTTACAATACAATGTACAGTAAGTGTACTGTACTCAGGTTCACAGCAGTAGTAGATTGTGTGTGTGTGTGTGTGTGTGTGTGTGTGTGTGTGTGTGTGTGTGTGTGTGTGTGTGTGTGTGTGTGTGTGTGTGTGTGTGTGTGTGTGTGTGTGTGTGTGTGTGTGTGTCTGTGTGTGTGTGTGTGTGTGTGTGTGTGTGTGCGTGCGCGTGCGTGCGTGTGTGTGTCTGTGCTGGCACTGTCATTTGAATGGATCGCAGGTCCGCATTTGACACGGTCTCCTTGAAGTGCCCTTCACTTTGTTACCCCGAGCCTCAGGCACCGCAGAGCAGACCTCTCATTCACACGGCCTGCCCTCCTCCTTCCAGGAACCCTATGGAGTCATGCAGAAGAGAAGAGAAGAGCGGGTGAAAGAAGAGAAAAGAAAAGGCGTCACTGAGAAGGTAAAGTCGGCTGAAAGAAGAGAAAAGAAAAGAGGGGGGAAAGTGTCCAGATATGCCTGTTCTCTCGCTCTCTGATCTATTCACAGGTTTCTAAAACAAAGGATCGGGTGGAGAGATATTAATATTTATAGATGGGACAGGATCAATGGATGAGCGAGAGAGAGAGAGAGAGAGAGAGAGAGAGAGAGAGAGAGAGAGAGAGAGAGAGAGAGAGAGAGAGAGAGAGAGAGAGAGAGAGAGAGAGAGAGAGAGAGAGAGAGAGAGCGAACCTGGTGCATAATCAAAGAACATCTTCAATACATCTTGGCCCTTCAGCTTCATTCCTCTGTGTGTGAAATGGAGGAGGCGCCTGTGTAAGAATAAAACAATGATGCCGAGGGAGAAGAGGAAGGGGTACGCAAGAGAAGAGGGACAGAGGCAGAGAGAAAGCTCTTGGGTGTGTATAGCCTACCTTACCTTTTTTGTACTTCTAGGAGCTTGTGTTATTCAGTAGTCTTGCACACCTTTCTTGAAGTGTTACAGCATCCCTCCTTGTTGATATGTGTGGTACGAGTCATAACTTACCATGCCACCAAGCCAATATTTGTTGTTCATAGTTCAGTAGCTTGAGTATCTCTACAATACTAATGGATTAATTTTGTAATCACCGCCCTATGATGAGTCCTTCCTCCTTCGGATATACCTTGGTGCATGAAATGTGTGTACCGTATTTTTACAATGTTGATTGATGAAGAAAATATGCACATATACTATTGGGCCCTCGACTATGTAAAGTAAACTGGCGAACATCATATTAAAATAAAAAGAGACCTTTCAAAAGGTGTATGTGCAAACCATCGCTACTCAAGAGTCTTATAATATTATATCAGTTCACTGCCACGCCACACCTTATGTTCCACACCTTATGTCATCTCAATGAAGTTTCATAGCATTATTCACAATAATAAATGAAGAACAGCACTTTTCCATCATGTCCGGCTGAATACTTTATACAACTTTCAGGGGAAAATTGTGAGGTTCCATTGCCAGATCCTAACCCCTATGTGATTGTAATTTCGAACTCGTGCCAAGCTCATACAATAGGCTGTCTCCTCTCATCACATCATTCTCTATCAGAGTATCACCTGCCAGCAGCCACCGGACAGTAGAGAATAGTCTGGATGGGGTTTTCATTGGCATGCCTAGCCTCACCTCACCTCCTGGATGGGCTGCCTCCATGATAAAGTCCAGATGACCCTAGACTGTCTCTTCTGGCTGGGCTGCGGGCGCGGTGCCCAGTGCTCGGTAAGCGAATTAAATGGGCCCTGTGCCCACCAGTCACTACCACTGCTGCTGATGCCTACCTCCCTCCCTCCCTACCTACTAAACAACCCCACCCTCCTCTCCTTTTCTTCACTACCCCACCATCCTCGCCTCTCCTCTCCCCTAAAATCCTTTCCTTTCCTCCTTTCCATCATTGCCTGTCCTCTCAGTTTCTACTCCACTCCTCCTCTAGCCTCCTCCACTCTCCCCTACTCTCCTGTCCTCTATTCTCCTCTCCCTTCATATCCTTTCCTGTCCTCTTTTCTATCCTCACCCGTCCTCCTCTCCTCTCCTCTCCTCTCCTCTATTCTCCTCTATTCTCATCTCCTCTCCTCTCCTCTCCTCTCATCTCCTGTCCTCTCATCTCCTCTCCTCCTCTCCAGTCCTCTCCTCTCCTCTCCTCCCCTCTACTCTCCTTCCCTCTTCTCTCCTCTCCTCTTCTCTCCTATCCTATCCTCTTCTCTCCTCTCCTCCCCTCTCCTCTCCTCTCCTCTCCTCCCCTCTGCTCTCCTCTCCTCCCCTCTGCTCTCCTCTCCTCCCCTCTGCTCTCCTCTCATCTCTTCCCCTCTCCTGTCCTCTCCTCTCACCCAGTCTCCTCTCTTCCCCTCCCCTCCCCTCCCCTCCTCTCCTCTCCTCTCCTGTCCTGTCCTGTCCTCTCCTCTCCTCCCCTCCCCTCCTCTCCTCTCCTCTCCTCTCCTCTCCCTCCTTTTGACGGCCAGTGTGGCCCCAGCCGACGGCCATTTAATGGTACAAGGAGAAAGCTATTAATCAGTGAGCTCTGACTTTCCAGGCGTTTACCATGTGCCACATTTAGAGAGAGAGACGGAAAGGAACAGGGAGGGAGAGCGAGAGAAAATGAAAGTAAGAGAGATGGACTGAAAGTGCAAGAGAGGGGAGTTAAAGAACGAGACGGAGAGAGTGAGAGAGGAAGTTAGAGTTTGACAGAATGAGACTATGACAGAGAGAAATCGGGGAGTAAAGAAAGTGAGATAGAGAGACAGAGAATACGAGGCAGAGAGAGAGAGAGAGAGAGAGAGAGAGAGAGAGAGAGAGAGAGAGAGAGAGAGAGAGAGAGAGAGAGAGCAAGCAAGTGAAAGCGAGTGAAAGAAAGAGGAAAAGAGAGAACGAGAGGTTGGGTGAGTAGAGACCAGAGAGGACGTCGGCAGCGCAGGAGAGTCAGTCCTTTGTGATGAATGCCTCGGCCTCTGCCGTACCTTTAACAGTACAGTTTGTCAGTGCTGAATTGAATGGAGGCCTGCAGACAGTGGGCACGACTGTGGGGGAGAATTGCCTGTGCCGTTTGCCAGCCAGGCAGGCAGGCAGAGAGCGGCCGGGGAGAGCAGAGAGATGAATGGGCAGCAGGGCGGCGGGTGGCCTCTTTGAGGAATTGGGCATACTTTCTTTTCGGAAGTTGCAAGGCTGTTCCGAGTCCTTTATCCAATTGCTGCAACTTTAGGTCACTTTCTTTTTTAGCCTTTTCTGTCTGACTCTCTTTCTCTTTCTCTTTCTCTTTCTCTCTCTCTCTCTCTCTCTCTCTCTCTCTCTCTCTCTCTCTCTCTCTCTCTCTCTCTCTCTCTCTCTCTCTCTCTCTCTTTCTTCATTGCTCTAAGTGTTTCATAGTGTCTCTCCTTCTTGGTTTCTTTCTTTGCTTGTCCTCTAATTCCCTTTCTCTCTCTCTGTCTCTCTATGTCTCTCTCTCTCTATCCTTCCATCTCTATTTTTCTGTCCTTATCCATCTCTTATCCTTATATTATCCTAATTTTCTGTCCTTATCATCATCAGTCTCCCTGTCTTCCTCCTTCCTTCAGTGTTCTGTATTGTTCACCAGGTGTGTGTGCGCGTGCGTGCGTGCGTGCTTGTGCGTGTGCATGTGTGTGTGTGTGTGTTTGTGTTTTTGTGTGTGCTTGGAGGTGTGTGTGTGTGTGTGTGTGTGTGTGCGTGTGTGTGTGTGTCGTGCTTGTCTGCATGTGTGTGCGTGTATGTGTGCATGCGCGTGCATGTGTGTGTGTACGTGCGTACATGTGTGCGTGTGCGTGCCTGTGTGTGCACATGTGTGTGTGTGTGTGTGTGTGTGTGTGTGTGTGTGTGTGTGTGTGTGTGTGTGTGTGTGTGTGTGTGTGTGTGTGTGTGTGTGTGTGTGTGTGTGTGTGTGTGTGTGTGTGTTGTTCATGGGGCGTGGTGGATGACAGGCTAAGCTGAGAGGGGTCAGGGGTGTGGTGAAGGGCGCTGTGCCAAGATGCTCTCGGACAGAAGAGAAGAGCGTCTCGCTGAGACAGCACCACATCCCGGCTGCCACAGCACGCACCAGGGCTGGACTGGGGAAGAAATAGGGCCTGAGCACTTTTGGCGTAGCCCCTTAATGCTTGGCTTACCTCCAGTGGCACATTGTAATAGTCATTGAAAAGTTACTATCATAGTACTACAATACTATGACATATCACAGGGCCTTTAGTAATGCACTACGACTTGGTCATTGCCATTCTGGTAACAGCAAATGTATAACGCCGTGTCTTAAGGTTAAAGGGGCCCCTCATAATTAGCGGCACAAAACTGACCCACCGGTGGGCCCCGCACCCCTGTGGGCCCCTATTTTCAGAAATGTAAAAAAATATATGTTTTTTTAAGTTCTGAAAATAGTGGCCCACGAGGGTGCGGGGCCCACCGGGAAATGCCCGCTATGCCAGATGGCCGCTCCAGCCCTGACACGCGCCAACCGCAACACTCGCCCATCACATCACCACGGAGATGTTTGACCTTCAGCCATGGTAGCCCAGAGAGAGCCGAGATTTTTCTGGAAATAACAATCAGCTTACTTGATGTGATCCAGGGCTCTCATCCCTACAGTATCTATTAGTTAGGGTGTTAGACGTATGTTATTTTGGTTGTGAGCGTGTGTGTGTGTGTGTGTGTGTGTGTGTGTGTGTGTGTGTGTGTGTGTGTGTGTGTGTGTGTGCGTGTGTGTGTGTGTGTGTGTGTGCGTGTGTGTGTGTGTGTGTGTGTGTGTGTGTGTGTATGGAGCATGAGGTGTGAAGCTTATTTGTGGGGCCCTTATGTCTCTTGCTATGTCTCTCGTCTCTTGGCCGTGATACGATGCTGTGGGTTTTTATCGCGCCAGCACCAAACAAATGAGCATTTTTATGATATCTCCTGGCTTATTGTTATTCATGAATTCAGTCATTTGCATGCCACAAATAGTCTGTGTGTGAAGCCTCCACATTGCAATTTTGATTATTAATCACTATTATAACCAAGTCATCCCATGGGCAAGTGCTCGCACGTGTATTTAAGGGGGAAATCTTTGCTTGGACAGATTCCACTAAATTAGTTTCAGCGTCAATTATTTTGCCCCGAAGCCTTTCTTTCTTTTCTCCCTTTTTTTGGGGAGGGAGAGGGCTTGAGGGGGTCTGGATGGGTGGGAGAGAGAGAGAGAGAGAGAGAGAGAGAGAGAGAGAGAGAGAGAGAGAGAGAGAGAGAGAGAGAGAGAGAGAGAGAGAGAGACAGAGAGAGAGAGACAGAGAGAGAGAGAGAGATTGGCAGCACAAAGTTTGTGGGGCTTTCTGGCAGCAAAACAAATAATAGGGAACACATCCTCCCCAACACTGAGATTTGAAAATAAAAAAAATAAAAAACCGCAGCTCTGTGGACTGACTCCATTGTGTTGTCTAGTAGTGTGTCAGCTCTTTTCCCCTCCACCATAAAGGAAGGCATTGGGCTCATTCAATTTCGATTGCCCTTCCTGTTCCCTGATTTCACTCATCTGCATAGAAATACTGTCTGGTTTGAAAAGAGCACACAATAGGATTCTGTGATAAATTGACAAAAGCACCTCTCTGGCTAAAAAGCCATATGCAGCAAGACAAGCCTGTCACAACCAGGCTAGCAAACTAGGCAAATGCCCAGGGCCCTCAGCGGAACCCCCCGGTGATGACGTAACCCTAACCCTAACAACCCCCCGGTAATGACGTGGTCAAGTGACAGAGCAAAACCTCCCTAAATTCAATGAATGAAAATATGATGTTACTGCTATCAAAATCTGTCTTGAGGGCTGCTCCCCAATAGTTTGAAGAGGCCTAGGTCCCCTAAATACCTTGAAACGTCCCTGGTAGCGGTAATATAAATGCTGCCAATCAAAAAGGACAAAGAGATTAGAGACTAGAGAATGAGACTGTAAAGTTCACACTGGGTTTCTTTATATCAAAGAACTTTATATTTTCATAAATTGTATTACATTGGCATAAGGTTGTGTGAGGATATACCAGGCTCCCTTTAGAGAATATTTGTGTACTTTGGAATATGATTCGGCTGGAGCAAGGATTTAACATTCTCCCTTTATCTCCCTAACCTATTTATCATAATATATTTTTTGTTTACTTGAGGTGGTTGTTTTGCTTTGGACCTCCGGCCCCCAGAAATACATTACACTCAGGTATTATAAGATGTAAATTGGAACAGCAAGACCAAGATTAATAAAAAGGCATTTCCTCGTGTAAATATATTATTGCCATCCCACAGTGCTATCCACAGCATATCTTGCTTCTAGATGCGGCACATTATGATTCTCCGGTGTCTGCGCTGGTCAAGCATGCACCTTTTGGTTTCTCAGATATTACTTCAGATATACATTTATTTTTTGTTGTTGTTGAAGCTTGTGGTGGAGTTGTTGCCCTGTGCTCCTCTAGTGTTATGAGTGGTTGCCATATGCCATTGAAGGCTTTGGGACCTCAAACTCAGGGCCATATAAAACAGTTGCTTAGAACGGTGGTTCCCAACCTATGGGTCGGGACCCAACCTATGGGTCGCCAAAGATCCACAGGGGGTCGCGAAGCCTTCTTGATTTTAAGGGGTTTAATTTTAAATACCTTAAATATCCGATGTTGAATAAGCATTCATTTAAATAATACAGGTACATGCATAGAAGCAACAAAATGTAGGCTAAATGCAAACATTTATTCTATATTTAACCAAAGACAAGAAAACAACTAAAATGTGTTTTCGCAGAAAACAGGGGGTATCATGTGACTCCCTGTCGTGCAGGCGCTCGCGCAGTTGGGTCACCAAAGCTTACAAAGGTAAAAACATTGGTCCCTGAAGAAAAAGGTTGGGAACCACTGGCTTAGAACATAGGCCACCACCACAACAGCATGTCAGCGATGCAGGGGGTTGTCAGAGGAGGTCCTTTCCTTTCCTTCTCCATCCAATCCCTTGTGTAGGCCCATATCCAATCAGATTTAAGATTAGGACGGTAGGTCAGAAACCAGTTTACTTTTTGCACAATACTAGGCCTGTTGACCTTTTCCATTACTGTTTTACTTTTTAGATGTCTCTAATGTAATATGTAGGCTTACCAAAAATGGCAAAATAGTGAGTACTGAGTAGTATGGTGTATAGGCCTTTGCGAATCTATCACTTGCCAACATTTCAGGCCATGATTACTCTAATTATTAAATAAAAAGGAAAAGCTCACACCTATGTAAGACTTTCATTAAGATATTAAGATACTGTACCTTTAGACGACATCATGAAATTCTGATGATATTTCCTCTCAACACACTCAGCAGACTCAAGGAAGAAGCTGCCATTTAACTTGACTCAAATTATGTGCTTAGCACTTCAAATGTATAATATATTGTCTACTTCATAGACACAGTGCTCTGACATTTTTCCAAATTACTTGAACCTCTATCTGTAAGCCCTTTCTGTAAGCCCTATCTGTGAGCTATTTTATTGCCGAATAATGTACCACTTGTTTATATATGGTTGTCTAATCAATGGGAATCAAAAAGAAAAACTGTCATTCTAGACGTGACTACTGCGCCTCAAGAAGTAGGCCTACAAATGACTGTAGGCAATTTGAAGGTTGTTTTGTGGTGGTTATGTTAACCTTAAGTTGCAACCACTATGCATTATACTTGTGAAAGGAGAAAAACGAACTGGGCAACCTCAGTGCGGACAACCACTCTAAATCTGCAGTTCCCTAGTGTGGTTTTAGAAATAGGCCTATGCTTAATATACGGCACTGTTAAAGCTACAACAACGGCTATTCCTTGCATCACTTCCCATTTCAGAAAAATGGGATTTTATAGTGGATAAGAGCCTACGTATTAAATATTTAAGTCTAACTATTTGACGAAAACTCATACTTTTACTTCACATCTCCAATACTTTCACCGTCAAATATAATAGATCCACGAGGCACCAAATGAAGGAAAAAAGTGCTTCCACATAATCAATTTTTTGTATGCTCCTAATTTGAGATCATTTAAGAGAGTGTACTATTGGACTGGGTTCATGAATCAATAAAAAACATTAGCTAACCACAAAAAAAGAGAGGTAGGCGCCGGCTAACGTTTAATAATAAGAACGCAATACATCTACGCCGTTTGCATTTTTTGTCCCCTTTGGCCAAAGACCACTGTGCTTGTCCAGCCAAAAGAGCCCGAGGACAATTGATGAAATGGGTCATGATTTCAAAAGAGGAATTAAAGTGAAAACCATTGGTAGTTTTGACACCTGACCAAATAACATTTGTCCGATGAAAGCACCATATTTCAGAGGGAAGAATTGATTTCCCTTCATGCGTACGGTCGATTTGAAACAATTCAGCACTGTGGTGTGAATAATGGTCTATTTCTATATAGGCGTATGGTGGACTATACACACACACACACACACACACACACACACACACACACACACACACACACACACACACACACACACACACACACACACACACACACACACACACACACACACACACACACACACACACACACACACACCATCATCACTATCACCATCACCTATGCTGTCGCTCGCCTTATCTGCAGCCAGTAGAGACAACCATGATTCTGGCAGCTCTTTGTTCTCTCTCTCTCTCTCTCTCTCTCTCTCTCTCTCTCTCTCTCTCTCTCTCTCTCTCTCTCTCTCTCTCTCTCTCTCTCTCTCTCTCTGTGGACATCATACGGATAGTGTGTGTGTGCGTGTGTGCGTGTGCGTGTGCGTGTGTTGGTGTGTGTGTCTGTGTGTGTGTGTGTATGTGTGTGTATGTGCATGTGTCTGTGTGTGTGTGTGTGTGTGTGTGTGTGTGTGCGCATGCGTATGTGTCTCTCTGTGTGTGTGTGCATGCGTGTATGTGTGTGCTGTACTGTATTTTGCTTTGGACGCAGTGGGGGAGAAATTGGTGGCGTCTTCGGTGCCAGCCAGGTCTGGGCAGACACCAACTCATGGGCACCAGATGGCAATGAATCTGTAATCAAAACGGTCTGGAGCGGAGCATGGCACTGGAGGAATGTTATTTTGTCACCGCATCAAATGGCAGCCTCTCAGAGAGAGAGAGAGAGAGAGAGAGAGAGAGAGAGAGAGAGAGTGAGAGAGAGTGAGATAGAAATAGAAATAGCCAAAACAAAATCTTGGTTTACCTCATCAAAAGCTTGGGCAGTTGAACAGGTTTCCATGGTGACATCTGTTAGGGTTGTCACAACATGGGAGCAGATATAACACACACCTAAGGAGCTAGGAGCAAGACATAAAATAAACAATTTGTGGTTCCTATTCATTTCTTATACATTTTCAACCATGTAAATATCCTCTTCCCCTTCCCTCTATCTAACTACTCACAAAAACATTTCATAGCACCATACATCATGTAGGGCAAATAGAGAGTAGAGTGCTGCAGGGTTAGTGCCGGTGAGCAGAGCTACGCACAAGGGTTTCTCAAGTTTCAAGTTCAAGCTTCTTGGTGTATACAACCTCTGTGTTTATATTTATTTATACAAACCCATTTACCTCTGGCACTGTTTTGTCATTGAGAGTCGTCTGTGTGTACTGTTCGCAGTGAGCCACCTCTTTAACCATCATCTCATTTCATATTCATGCTTGCAGCAAATGAGCATGCAGGCAGGCAGGCAGGCAGGGGCCGCTGACAGCTTTGACTGGTCCTGGAACAAAATCATCTGAAAGGGCCTTCCTTTCAGTACATACAATATAAATGGGGACACCCACGGGCCTGAGGCAACTAAACCCTTTTGTCTCCTCCTGTCTGCTTCCCTGCAGGCAGTCATTGGTTAGCCAGCCCACAGGGGCCTCACCTGTAAAGGCCAAAAACCTGTGCTCCCGTTTGACAGTGCTGCTCTCTGGATTCGGGGTGGGATGATGGTGGGGTTGTGGGGCTCCCCTTTCTCCCCTTTCTCCCCTCTCTCCCTTCTCCTGGGTGACCCCCCATATGCTCCAATTCCCCAGGTGGCTCCATTATTGCCTAATTAAACCCAGATTCAGGAGAGACAAAAGGAGAGCCCCAGCTCTGGCTCATTATGGGCATCGCTCCGTCAGCTCCCAACCTCTGCGTTCGGGGGGCACGGGGCTGGGAAGGAGATGGGGGTGATGGTGATGGTGATGGTGGGGTTGGTGTTGGAGGTGATGTTGGGGGTGATGGTAGGAGAAGATGTCCCCCATCCTGGCAGT
>NC_085864.1:18882254-18892254 GCF_034702125.1 Engraulis encrasicolus | reverse complement strand
GACACCACTGATCTGTTTAGGACTTTTGGCCCCCTGTTTTTGACTGGCACAGTGATTACACAAATGTTTGGATTAGGGGCGTCTAATGAAAGTGAGTCCCTGAGATCATTCAGGGGGGGAAAAAAGGATGGAGGGGGGCGCTTTTATTTTGGCGTCGCTTCATGGACTCATTGTAGTTGACAAGAAGTTGGCCTCCAGGGTGGGGTGGACGTGAAATGAGATGGAGGCTGCAAAAAGTTTGCGACCCATTGGGGCCACAAATTGCTACAAATGCTTTGATGCAAATGGCTGGGGGTTCAGGAGCCAAATTGAAATGCAGTTTTGTTAGCTTATAGTCCAGGATCCAAGGGGGGTCAACCTAGTTGGGAAGGTTACCAATTTTTATGGGTACTATAATATCTGGCATGGTCCCCAGATAGAGGAACAGCACGTCTGCCGGGTTCCCTTGGGTGGGTGTGGCAAGGAGGGGGGTAAAAATGGCACCAAAAAAAATGGGCTAGATCAGTTGGTGAGGTTACCACTTGGAACCTGTTGTAAATTGTTCATCATAGTCCCCTGATAGAGAAATGACCACTGCCAGACATTTTTAGTGGTGGGTTACCCCCGGCAGACGCCCCCGTATGATGATACCCCCAAAAATGGGCTAGATCAGTTGGTGAGGTTACCACTTGGAACCTGTTGTAAATTGTTTGTCATGGTCCCCTGATTGAGGAATGGCCACTGCCAGACGTTTTTGATGGTGGGCGGGGCTTGCCAGACATCATTAACTGGGGGGTAAAAAGTGGGCTAGATCAGTTGGTGAGGTTACCACTTGAAATCTCTTGTAAATTGTTCTTCATAGTCCCCTGATAGAGAAATGACCACTGCCAGACATTTTCAGTGGTGGGGGACCCCCGGCAGACGCCCCCGTATGATGGCATCCCCAATATAGGCCATGTCATTCACATAAGGTTTGAACCAGACATGGTACAAAAAGACTAATGAGACTACTTTTTTTGTTTTTTTTAGATAATTCCAACATGGAGAAATGATTGGAAGGGTCAATATGTTCATAGAAACATGCTTTTGGTACTTTTTAGGACAGAATGACTTTAATTTAACAGATATCACAATTCCGAACAGGAATCAGTGTTTAGGCTTTCAAAAACAATGCAAAGATGACATATTTCTGACTTAATAAGTGCATTTTGTAGGATGGTGGCCAGAATATTTCACTCATTTTAACAAAATAACAAACCAATATTTACTATTATGACCGAAGTGCAGTAGGATTTGCAGCTAAAAATGTCAATTTCAAAATGGCAGACATTTGAGAAGTTCCCCCTTTGCATGTATGAAAAGTGCAATTTTCCCAGCCATAATGAATACTTAGAATTTGATGGTGGTGGTTAATATTCATAAAAAGGTAATATGTTGAATGGGCAGTATTAATTTTGTTAAATAAACAACCAAATAAATTACACAAAGCACCTATAAGCAATTCATGGACAAAATATGCTGACATTGAAGGCCTGGGATTTGTATTAAGAAATTGCACTATATGCACTACTGCACCACTGTATGTTAACAGCAATTTGAAATTTCCACTCTCCAGCAGTTCTGAATATTGAGATAATATTCAGGTAAATTTGGCCACTTTTTTTGCATATAAGTGAATGGCCCAAAGTGGCCCAATTTACCCGAATTCCCCAACATAGACATACACAGGACTGACATTAACTGACAGACATTAAAGTGCAAGACAGGACCAGTAACAGTATTCAAGTATTGAGAAATAATAAAGTGATGAACAAATAAATAGAGCTATGTCAATGTGGGGGCGTAGCAATGGTGTGATGCATGTTACAGGGCCCAGGCAGTTATTGTGAGATACTGCAGGTAAAGGTGTGGTCACTGTGTGTGTGTGTGTGTGTGTGTGTGTGTGTGTGTGTGTGTGTGTGTGTGTGTGTGTGTGTGTGTGTGTGTGTGTGTGTGTGTGTGTGTGTGTGTGTGTGTGTGTGTGTGTGTTTTGCAGGGCCCAAGCAGTTCTTGTGAGGTATGCAGGTAAAGCTGCTGTCACATACTACAGTTCCATAGGTATAGCTGTGTATGTAGGCCTATCTGTGCAAACAAATAATATATCCTTAAGTACACAACAAAGATCATGTCAAACTACAGCAGCCATAAATACATACTAGAGCCCATACATTATCAGCAGCAGTAATAAAAGTAGTAGATATATCTTGGAGAACAGAGTGGGTTTCGTGCACATAGCAAACAGTGCAAAGACTTGATGCAGTTGTTTTAGGGGGGTGATTTGTGTTCTGGGTCAATCCCATTCCTACACTGCTGTTGTATCCCGTTGCTGGATTGTAAACTCTCCTATGGCCTCCTCCATGTCCCTTGGTGTACTGGCATGTCTCCTGGCATCCCATCCATGCTGTGGACTCTGGTAGGGGACCCAGCAAACGTACTTGCCACAGAGCACATTATGGGCCAACTTGAATGAGTGGCACTAGCTGAACAAATGTTCATGATGGATGGAAGGTGAAATTGCCCACTCAACTTTACCCAGGAAGCAGTGGCATTGGTGGGCTTAATCAATGATGAAGGGTTGGTCCAGCAGATGTCCTCCCTAAGAATTTTATGAAGTTCTCTCTCTATAGACCAAAGTCAGTGATGGGTGCTGTGTGGATGGTCAGTGACCCGACTTGCACATTCTGTACATGAAATATACTATTATGGTGTTGAATGCTGAATTGAAGTCTATGCCCAGCATCCTCACATATCAGAGCATTCTCTCATATTACTCATTTTGTCCAGGTAAGGGCTGGGTGGATGGCAGAAATCGCCTCCTCTGTGGAACATTTGACTGAGAGTATACAATATCAACAAGAAGAGGCCCTGGGTGGGTGGATGGATGAATTTGTTATTGGATTGGATGGCTGACAGACACGCACACGCCAATGGAACTGCACATGTGCATGCTATACCTCACAGCAACGGCCTGAACACCTGCAATATGCAACACACCCTGCTGTGTATGCCTATGTTAAGTATTTAGATTCTAAATCTTCAAAGCTGCTGGAAAGTGGGAATTTCAAATTGCTGTTAACATACAATGGTGCATTAGTGCATGTAGTAGCGCAATTTCTTAGTACAATTCACAGGCCTTCAATATCAGCGCAATTTGTCCACAAATTGCTTTAAGGTGCTCTGTGGAATATTTAATTAAGTATTTAAGTATTCATTATGACTAGGAAAATTGCAATTTCCATACATGAAAAGGGAGATCTTCTCCATTGTCTGCAATTTTGAAAGATACATTTTTAGCTGCAAAAGTTACTGTACTTTCGTCATAATAGTACATATAGGTTTATCATTTTGTAAATATTAATTAAATATGCTGGCCACCATTCTTTTAAATCAGAAACATGTCATCTTTGCATTGATTTTGAAAGCCTGCCCACTGGTTCCCATCCGGATTTAAATTAAAGTCATTTTTGTCCTAAAAAGTACCCAAAGCATGTTTCTATGAACATATTGACCCTTCCAATCTTTTCTCCATGTTGGAATTACCTAAAAAATTTTTAAAAAAAAGTGGTCTCATTTGTCTTTTTGTACCATGTCTGGCTCAAACCTTATGTGAATGACATGGCCTATATTGGGGATGTCATCATACGGGGGCGTCTGCCGGGGGTCCCCCACCACTGAAAATGTCTGGCAGTGGTCATTTCTCTATCAGGGGACTATGAAGAACAATTTACAAGAGATTTCAAGTGGTAACCTCACCAACTGATCTAGCCCACTTTTTACCCCCCAGTTAATGATGTCTGGCAAGCCCCGCCCACCATCAAAAACGTCTGGCAGTAGCCATTCCTCAATCAGGGGACCATGACAAACAATTTACAACAGGTTCCAAGTGGTAACCTCACCAACTGATCTAGCCCATTTTTGGGGGTATCATCATACGGGGGCGTCTGCCGGGGGTAACCCACCACTAAAAATGTCTGGCAGTGGTCATTTCTCTATCAGGGGACTATGATGAGTAATTTACAACAGGTTCCAAGTGGTAACCTCACCAACTGATCTAGCCCATTTTTTTGGTGCCAGTTTTACCCCCTCCTTGCCACACCCACCCGAGGGAACCCGGCAGACGTGCTGTTCCTCTATCTGGGGACCATGCCAGACATCATAGTACCCATAAAAATTGGTAACCTTCCCAACTAGGTAGACCCCCCTGGGCTCCTGGACTATTACCATTTGGAATAAAATGTTCAAGATTTCAAGATGTTCATGGATGCAAACATGAATGCATACTCGCCTAAAACAGCATTTGAATGTGAGTCTGAAGGTTTACATCAGTAAAGTAGCAAAGTATTTAGCAACATGTGACACTACCGTATGTCCAAACAATTTAGGGTTTGGGCTAGGTAGCCTATTAGTATGTAAAGTGTAAGAAGAACATAGTTTCAGATGTTGTTGCATGTAGATCAAAATGAAACATAACATATTGTGCTATTTGCCGGGTTTCATGTGTTTGTCCATTTAATTCAGCATATAACATTTATGTTTTGGATTGCATTACGTAAACCCATCTGAAGCAATGAAACAGACATGAAAGAGATTGTTCATGTGTAGGTATGTACAAGGCTGTCCTTGCCTCTGCTCTCCCTGCAGAGCTACTGTAGTAGGTGGTATTTATAACCAATGTGCTCTCTCTCTCTCTCTCTCTCTCTCTCTCTCTCTCTCTCTCTCTCTCTCTCTCTCTCTCTCTCTCTCTCTCTCTCTCTCTCTCTCTCTCTCTCTCTCTCTCTCTCTCTCTCGCTCCCTCTCTCTCGTGTGCCGGCTCGTTGTGTTTGCACCAACAGAGGGAGCTCACCCGCCACACCTGATACAGCTAAGAGTCCTCAGAGGATAACGATTGTCCCTTGTGTCCATATGCGTCTGCAAGATGTAGTACAAGGGGAGTATGGATTTTTCAGATGTCAGTGTTATGGCATTAGCAAGGCTTTCCTGTTGTTCTGTGAAGCCACTGTTGTGGTACTGGACTGATTGGTTGACGTCGGACTCCTCTCACCACAGCTGTGTTGCGTATGGGAGGTTTTTGCTGAAGCTTTGGGAAAGTTGCTCGGCCAATATGTTACTCACTGAGAGGAGAGGAGAGGAGAGGGTGGGAAGTGAGGGGGGACACAAGAAAGAAGTGAGTGAAGAGAGAGGAGAGGAGAGGAAAGGAGAGGAATGGAGAGAGAAATAATAAAAAGGAGTGAGTGAGTGAATCTGCGTACATATGTAATATGGAGACAGTTAGAAACACAGACAGACAGACAGACAGACAGACAGACAGACAGACAGACAGACAGACAGACAGACAGACAGACAGACAGACAGACAGACAGACAGAGAGGGCTAGAGAGAGGGAAAGAGGGGATGTGCCGGACAGCTGTCCTAACAGATGCCTGGACCGAAGGAGACTAGAAGCTGTTGGCTCAGCTACTGGACAAGGCTGCGCACACTTTCTCCCCTCCAACACACACACACACACACACACACACACACACACACACACACACACACACACACACACACACCCACACGCGCGCGCACACACACACACACACACACACACACACACACACACACACACACACACACACACACACACACACACACACACACACACACACACACACACACACACACACACCCACCCACACACACACACACACACACACACACACACACACACACACACACACACACACACACACACACACACACACACACACCACCGTCCAAGATTGAAGGACTTCCAGACCGCTCAGGCAGACCGGGGAGCCAGGCAAGGGAGGCCGGCTGGAGCTGTCAGCTGTTTGAGGGGGCTGTGGGTAATAGAGCCTCCCTGAGGAAAGGGCCCCAGGAGGACAAAGAGATTTTCTATTAGCAGCGGCCATCTCATAAGCATCACTCGGTTAGTTACAGCCACCACCGACACTGTCATCGCCGCCACTGCACCACGGCATCATCATCTCTGCCTCCTCCCTCCTCCTCCTCCTTCTCCTCCACCTCCCTTTCCTCCTCGTACTCTTCCCCCTCTGCAGTTGACTGTGGGTGGTTGGTGGGGGTCTGGTCATGGTAAACTGGTGCCCATGGTTTCATTACGCCCATGACTGAGTTCTAGTAACACTGTGGCAGGAGTGTCGGTGCTATTGCTGGTGGTGGTGTTGGAAATATGAAGTACGAGTGTGTTGTTGTAATATTTACATATTTGGGTAGTACTTTAAAATCACCCCTTCTTTTGCATAGGGCATTGGTCTTAAATCTTAAGTAGATGTCAAGTACGACATTTGACAATGTCTTTTTCATGCATAATACCAATGTGTAATGAAAGCTTAACACAGAGTAGTGTTATGAAGTGTCACTAGAAAAGTGGAGGAGACACGCTCCCGTTACGCCTAATGATTCACACAGGCTTTAACTGGGTGCTGGATTCTACATAAAACAAAGATGAGTAAAGGAAGTGAAGGACAAGTACTCTCCAGATTTTTCTTTGTTTATTCAGCCATATGGGTGAAAAGCAAATACAATTCTGAGGAGTGCTGGCCTTCGCTTCCCTCATTTATGATGAGGTGTCACCAATAAGAGTTTTGGAATTCAGATTACATGGTATGTCATGGCTGGTGGTCTTGTCACGCTAGACTGGTGCCTTTGCATTCATTAAGCCCAAGACTATTTTACAAAGTAGATTGCTTGGGCAGTAATAGTTAGTGGTGTGGATCGGCACTGCCCTAACGATCCGATTCGATCACGATTCGGGAGGTAGCGATTCGATTCGATTCGATTCTATACGATCCGATCCGATCCGATTCAATTCTACAATGCATTGCAATGCATTACATTTCTACTGAAAGCAAAGCAAATGTTTAATCAGTCATGATGAGGCAATACAAGTAGTCAGATACTGAGCAACAATTTATTGGCTGTTTTCTGTATCAGTCTGTATCAGTATAAAAGTGCTTTTATTTAATTTAACATTCATTTGCTCCCGAAATATCCATGGAAGTAATTGAAACTTAAAAAAATTGCCGGATCGATTCTGGAACTTGCCGGATCGATTCTGGATCGTCCATGCCCTGCATCGATCACTGTTGACACCACTAGTAATAGTGATCATCTAGGACTGTGCTTCCAAAGAACATTTAAGTAGTAAGCCCAAGTAGTAGCCTACTTAAGTATGAGGTGCCCGCAAGGCAATATACCACATGACAAAAAGTCTATGCAATAATTTTATATAATCGCCATATAGTTGTGGTGTTACATTATTTACTTTAGCTATGTTTGTATGCTAATTGCCACCACCCATCATCAGCTGCCCCTTCCTCCTCCTCCTCCTCCTCAGCAGTCAGTTGTCACTGGTGGTGGTCACGCTAGACTGGCTCCCTTGGTTTCATTAAAACCCAATACATGGGTTCTGAGTGTTTATCAACACAACGTTATGAGGAGGGGCAAGACACTGGCAGCCAACCACGTGAGCTAATTTTTTGATCGACAGCGGGTTCCGACAATCAGAGGTTGAGTTGTGCGCAGTTAGTTTCGCGCATAAACACATTTTGGAACCCATGTATACTGAGCTCTAGTGATACAGACTGCTGAGGCAGGGGTGCTGGTGCTAAATGGCTCTTACGGGCAAACCCCAGTAGTTCACTTTTTTTTGTTACTATAGTTTCACTTTGTTTGACCAGCACTCTAAAAAATAGCCCATCCCCTTGTTTTTTGCATTGGTCAAGTTGCAGTAAGTGTTAAGTAGGTGTATGGAAGTGCTTAATACTTGTTCAGCGCCTCCTTTGCTGCTTGGTGGTGGCGGTCACACTACAATTGTGCCCTTGGTCTCATGAAGCCAAAGACAGGGCTACATTGCTTCAGATTACACTGTCTGGCAGGAGGTGTGGATGCTGGTGCTGTTTATTAAGCATTGGTGAAGTATTAACAAAGCAGTGGCTAAACTATAAGTATATTGTAACTAAGACTTAACTGTTAACTGAGTTAACTACGACTTCAGCCATGTTTAATAAATATTTGTCAGGAAGTAACCTATTATTATTTGCTTCTCTACAGTGTATAGTAAACCATCACACAGTAGGGACCTCAACTCAGTTATCCATTTCCTTGCAAAGTTCACCAAAACCAAATACATATTCAGTGGCTGAATTACATTGAAATAGACATCTGTCAATCTATTGCTGTAATGTTTACCCTGCAGAAGTAGGTACTGTATATTTAACAACATGGAGAAATAAACCCTTTCCACTCCAAGGCAAACATACATAAGTAACACCAGTGACCTGATAGGTGGAGATGTATCACCCAGATAAATATTTAACAAAGGAGGATGGAACGGACGATTCATTAAAAACCAGCGGCAGGATTGATACGTGTTCATTAGTGGGCCTTGGAGTAAGTGTGTTTAATATTCTTTGTTTACTGTGGAAGGTCAATGAGGGGGAGTCGGGGCATATGAATATGCAAGAAGCGGCCCTTGACTCTCTCCTCCCTTTGTGCGCTCCTCTCCTCCTCCCTTCCTCCCTTCCTCCCTCCCCCCTTCGCTCTCTCCTCCGTTCGCCCTCCTCCCTTCACTCCCTCACTATCGCTTCCTCCCTCCATCCTCTGTCTTTGTCCCCTCTGTCTTTTTCCATCTTCATCACCACTCCTCCAGGTAGCCTATATTTATTACAGACACGCATGCACATGCACACACATGCACGCACGCACGCACACACGCACACACATACATGTATGTGCACATGCAAATGTAGACACACTCCTTCTCTCCATGGCTATTGTCCCTCCTCCAGGTATATTCATTACAGACACACAGACACACAGACACACACACACACACACACACACACACACACACACACACACACACACACACACACACACACACACACACACACACACACACACACACACACACACACACACACACACACACCCACACACACACACCCACGCACACCCACCCACCCACACACACACACACATACACACACACACACACACACACACACACACACACACACACACACACACACACACACACACACACAGCTGTCTGTTCTCGGTTGTTTTAATTAAAACAATTAAAGTCGTTTTAATGACACGCTTGCCTTTCAGGCATGGAGCGATGAGAGTCCGGAGGCTTTTTTTAAAAAAAAGGCAGAGATCTGGTGTGTGTGTGTGGGTGTGTGTGTGTTTGGAATGTTTTTTCCCAGAGTTTGCTATTGTTTGATTTCCCTTGACTTTCTGCACACTTTTCCCCCACATGATGAAGACTGCCTATAGCCAAGCACCATGGCAGCATCGCTCCCTAATATCATACAGGCTCAGAGAGGGATTGTGTTGGAGGGGCGCACAGGTTGACAATATCCAGTAGTGTCGTCTACTTTTTTATGGTGGGTATACTGTATATTTGAGCATTTTGTGCTGTATATATTTGTGCTGTTCAAAACAATGGATCAATCAATTTTAAGTGGGTATACTGAAATCCCTGAAATTTAGAAGTGGGTATACTCCGTATACCCGCGTTCTACGTAGACTACACCACTGACAATATCTGTGTATCTGTGTGTGTCCATATGAGTGTGAGTGTTTATGCAGAGGCGGGGAGGATGGCAGGTAGTTGGCAGGGGGAATAAGATGGGCGAGCGTCCTGGGTCCAACAGACAGGGACCACTCGTTTCCTGTCACACTCTTTCGCTGTCCTTTTCTGAAATAAAGGCATGATACAAGCCCAAAAAAACATCTTTAAAAAAGGGGGGCATCAGAAGACAGTGAAGGGATGGGAGTGCGGGTCTGGTGGAGGTTGAGGTTGGAGTTTGGCGGAGTTTGGTAGGAGTGATGGTGGTGATAGATGGTGGAGGGGGCCTTGCATCAGGGGAAGGCAGTGGAGAGGGGAGGGGAGATATGGGAGTAGGGATCTGGCGGGCGCTGAGTTTGGAGTTTGACGCCCTAGTGTAGA
>NC_085864.1:18854754-18877254 GCF_034702125.1 Engraulis encrasicolus | reverse complement strand
TCTGATTTGTGATGTTATATGCCAGACGGGCACCTCATTTGAAGTCTATAAAGTCACCCACCCCTGTGTTCCTGATAGAAATAAGTATGAGATAAGGTTACCATTGTCAGCACATCATCTCAAAACCTACTACTCTGCCTTGAACACACTTCCCTACAGAGTTTACACTTTTTTCTTCTCAAGTCAGCTTCACAGTATTACTCACACGGCCTCCTCTAGTCTTCCTGGCTCAAAACTTCAAACCGCTGAGGAGGATACTACAACCACTGCAAGAAAAGCTGTAGAAAGTCTTAGCTATGGTGTTTTGGACTGCTTTAGGCGCCTCAGGATGTACCTTTGACTCACGTTCTAAAAAAGGGTGCCGCCAGGTGATGACTAAGAAGAACTTTGAAGGCATCAGAGGACTTGGCACAGTTTTCTTTGTCTTTGTTTTATCTTTGCTATATTCAGTATATATACGGTATATCAACAGTTTTTCTCTGCATCTTCGCATAATTTTTGTTCGCAATGGCAGATAAATGGTAGTTTAGGTCAGTGTTTCCCAACCAGGGGTACGTGTACCACTAGGGGTAGGCAAGCACACTGCAGGGGGTACTTGGAAATTTGTTATTATTATAACAAATGTATGGAGCAGTCACATCAGGACAGAGAAAGCGATATAGAACATGAATTAGGGGGTACTCATGGCACAACTAAGAGGCTTAGGGGTATGCAAGACAGAAAAGGTTGGGAAACACTGGTTTAGGTAATATGGGACTATGTTATGTACAGTAGAATAATCCCATTGTAATTAGCACTAAACAGCATTAGCAGTTGTTAGCACGTTTTTCATTACTGTATCATATTATCTACCACATTCCTACATTGCTGTGACTAGCACAGTCTTTTTTGACATTGGGAGCGGAGCACTCAAGCATCTCAGAAATAAAATTCTTGGGTTTGTTGTTTGGTTGAGAGCCCACCTAATACCATCCACAAAAAAGCAGTAACCCATTCATTCCCGACAACACACTCAGTGCAAGAGCTACTCTAGTCCCCCCTACAACCCTTTTCATACTGTAAATTGGTGCATGTGTGTATAAAGTGCCTGCGTACACACACTCTCTGGCCACTTACGGGACCTTGGAGAGCTGGCTTTGATGTCTGTCAGTGTGGGATCAAAAGATGCGTGGGCACTGAAGCTCCAGGTGCAGCACTTCTTTCATCCCGAGGAGAAAGGCAGCCCACCCAGACAGCCCCAGAGAGGCTTCAATTACTCCACCCGCTCCCCTCTTCACTGTTACAGGACAATGGAAATCCTCTCTCCTTTTGAAAGTGAAAGCCCACCTGAGAAACTCCCATTGTCATTGTGACAAAGTGCACTCTGCACACAACGAAATTGCATTTATGCATCAGCCATGCAAGGGGGAAATCCAAAAGAGCCGACAGGCAGGATGGTACCATGTTCAGGTACCCCAGTCATAGACAAGAATTGGAGAGAGCACTGGCTTATTACTTCATCTAACTTGGTGGGTTAGGAATCGAACCAGAACCCCCTGGGCAGCAAGCCTAACACACTAACTGCTTACCCATGAGTGCCCTTTTCCTTGTGCCATGAAGTCTTTGTTCATCTTGGTAATGAAGATGGTCAGAACGGGTGTCCTGTCGATATGAACTACACGTTGAGCTGTAGCTAAATCGCTCCTAGAACAGAGGTTAGCGCCAGGGTTATACTAATAACCAACTGATCATGTCGACAAAGCAACACATTTTGTCAGTACACTGGCATGTTTACATGAGGGATTTCTGTGGTGTTGTCTGACAACTGGCTCTGATCTTTCAGATGGTTTCTCTGCTTGCAGGAAGAAACAAACCAATGTTTTGTCTTGTTTAAAGTGTGAAGTCTGTACATTATTGATGTGGCTGGTCGGTCTTTGCCTTCACCAGGCATGTGAAGTAGGCATGTCTCAATGTGGTGAAACATTACAGTACCTCGCCAAGATCTTAGAGAATATCTGAACTCTGTGATTCAAACGGAGCTTATTTGTGGGTGTTACAGGTTATTGCGCACCGCAGACTGACAGATTAAGTTTGACAGGAATCTTCATCAATTATGATCTTTGCACATGACATTCAGCTCTGTGCTGTGAGCCGGAATTTCAAAAGACTGAAAGGATGAGTATGAAGCAGGGGTGCTGAGGTTAGTACAGCAGTAGTAGGGTGGAGTACGAATGCCTACATGAATGAGACGGATAAGGAGAGTGAGAGGGAGAGTGATAAGATGACAACGTTTAAAAGGAGTTAAAAAAATCCCCAAAAAACTGAAGGTGTCAGGTACGTAGGCTCAACTGTACAACCCAATGGAAAACTACCCAGGATTGTAGAGTTATTTAAAAAAAAAACCCACAAGGTGTACAAGACAAAGACAATAACAGCAAAGTGCCTTTCTACACAATGTGGCACTCAAGACAAGTCAATGTGAGGAGCTGCAGGTAGGCCTATATAAGATTTAAAAATGGAACCTGCAGTAAACAATGAAGAGAATGGTTTAGAGGGCGCGCTCAACTTCTGGGAAAAAATGAATGACTTTGGGTGTGTGATAAAATGTATCAACGTAGAAGAAGCTATTTATATTTATTTATAGATTACCATCATGTCCACAAGCAGACGCGTTTCATCTCTTACACCATCATCAGTGCGTGGTAGGCTACAATTCAATGAAGAGAATGGATCAGTGTGCGTTTCTTGACAGCATCGTTGCTAACTAAGTTGCAGTTGCTAGGTTGCAGTGTTATTTCCCCTTGGCAACCGACAAAGTTGCTAACTGGTGGGATATCAAATGTATCAGTTGAAAGATACTGAAGTTAGATTCACTAGACAGGTGACTGAAAAGGGATAGTGGAAGCAGACAGGTTTGGATGAAGGAAGGGTATGGAGGGAGCATCCAAAAAAGGAAATAGAAACAGCCTATTGGAACACGAATATTGTGTTTGGCATACTCTTTCACTCACAATGACCACCTCCTCACACACACGTGTGATTGCAAGAGCATTTGAATATCCTTAACCCCATTTTGCATTTTATTTCCATGGTATGGATTAAAACCCCAGTCTGTAATAGAAATCTCACTCACAAAATTTCCATTTGACGATAACCATCAGAGTTGCATATATTTACATAATTCAGGTGATGATACAGATGTCGTAATGGTACCCCCACCCCCACCCGCCCCTCTCCCTCGGCGAGTCTCGTGCCTTGACATTTGAAGATTTCCGTACGTCCCCAGTGAGACCACTGAGCACCTCTCCGGAGAACGATGGCACATCGATTGCAAATAGGACGCCGGAAATGACAATGATTACACGCACTCTTAAGCCCAGTGCGTCAGTTCCTATTTGCATATCTAGCAATGCTATCTGTTTGTATACCTTTCACCCCCCACCATTTCTATTTCTAATGTCTCTCACTCCCTTTCCTCCCACTGAACTGAGTGTTTTTTACCCACCAAACTAACCCTTTGGTCAGTGTGTGTGTGTGTGTGTGTGTGTGTGTGTGTGCGTGCGTGTGAGTGTGAGTGTATGTGTATGTGTATGTGTGCGCGTGTGCGTGCGCGTGCGTGTGCATGTGCGTGCGTATGTGTGTGTGTGTTTGTGTGTGTGTGTGTGTGTGTGTGTGTGTGTGTGTGCGTGCGTGCGTGTGTGTGTGTGTGTGGTGTGTGTGAGTGTGTGTGTGTACGAGTGTGCATGTGTGTGAGTATGTTAGGACACATTGACACTTTGATCTCGTAGCAAACACATGATGCCTAAGCGCATAATGAGGGCATCGATTTTATTTTCTTCACACCCTTCCTCCCTCTCATCCTCTTCCTCTACCTCTCCCTCTCCCGGTCCCTCTCCCTATCCCTCTGGATTGATTAGTTAACTAATTGTGTCCTCTTGTCTCTCAGGGACATCCCGCCCCCTGGGGTTGGCCCCGCCCCCTGGTGGTGCCGTCCTTCACTGTTCAGAAAAAAAAAATAAAAAATGTACAGGTTGTTCAGCACAAGGTTTACACCAGCAGCCCTGAAGCAAAATACCAGTTTACAGGTATGACTGCCAAGGATTTTAAAGGAAACGTGAAAAAAAACATGGTTGCCATCTGTGGAGAGTTTGGATATCTATTCAGCTTTGCCTCAGGATATGGAGATGTGTGTGTGTGTGTGTGTGTGTGTGTGTGTGTGTGTGTGTGTGTGTGTGTGTGTGTGTGTGTGTGTGTGTGTGTGTGTGTGTGTGTGTGTGTGTGTGTGTGTGCGTGCGTGCGTGCGTGCGTGCGTGCGTGCGTGCGTGTGTGCGTGTGTGTGTGCGTCTGCATGTGTGTGTGCGCATGTGTAGTTTTTAGTGTTTAGTGAAAGACCTCTGGGCTTACAACAATTTGAATGCATGTTGTCCTCCTACAAGCATTTCAGGTCACTTGACATGGCATACAATTGTGTAATCATGTTATTTAACAGTGGTACACATACGTTACACACACCTTATTTTGTCAGGTAATACCTCCTCTGCTTGGCTTTTTAAAAAAGAGAACCATCTACAAACTACAATGATTGACTGTAACTTACGTATATAGCATTAAAACCTCTGACTGTTCATGCTGCCAAACAGTTGGTTGGTTTGTTACATCTTAAATGGTTTAGAAAAACATTCCTTCTAAAAAAGTGTGTTTTCACTTTCATTCTGGAGGTTGTAGTGAAGGTCTGAACAAGAACTGATTAAACAATGTAAACCTTGGTGTAGTAGGCTTATCTTTGATCGAGAAGCCCATCCAAACAGCCAACTAATACACATCCTTCCTCCTATCATTCTAGTGAGAGGGACAGTGATTCATCGCTTTCCCTTCCACCAGCTGTATCTTAATAATGCAGCATCCAAAGAGAGACATTTGGTGAGCTATTGGATGTAAGTGGTTGGCTCTGGAGCGAGAGAGAGAGAGAGAGAGAGAGAGAGAGAGAAAGAGAGAAAGAGAGAAAGAGAGAAAGAGACTGGTCGTGGAATTCTGATTAGTCTGTCTTACTCCAGCACTTCGCCCGACTCCCCTTGTTTCAGTCAACGCGCGGCTCGTCACACAGGATTCATTTCGGAGTAACACGGAGCGTCGTATTCCTGCATTCTGTCACTGTCACCTTTCCCTACCCACCTACATTACCGGCTGTGCTCTTCAGCGCCTTTCAAAGTCTAACCCAATGAAGGAGGAGGAGAGATAAGAAACAGAGCAAGTACCTAAAGCTTCTCAGGACAGTGACGAAAACAAGTTAGGAGTCTATAAAGACCTGAAACTCATTGGAAAATAGAGGGGAATGAGGAAAACTGCTTAGCTCTGATACAAGCAGAATACCAAAAAAGTTGGATCTAGCTATTAAACATGCGAAGCAGCTTGCAATAGCGTGTCACCTTATATCTGGCTAATTTCATCAGCGTCTGGCTTTCTTGACAGTCTGCCAGGGTGCATGTCCTGTCTAAAGAGACGCACAGCTAGAGCGTGGTTAGAGCAGAGCCACAATGCATGTGCCCAGGGCAGCTTTGGCCAGACCTGGGACAAGAAATCTGAAAGGGCCCCCTACCCTAGACATACCATGTAATCAGGACCGAATTCTCAGGCCCCTTTGTTTTGTGCCCAGGAAAACCGGCCTGTTTGTCCCCACCAGTCAGCTTCCCGGCACGTGCCTTGAAAAGGGCATGTCTGTCACGAGCCCAGTGTTTCAGTGGACTAGTGGGAGCACTAGACATTTCCACCCATCCATTCTATTCCTTCACTGCCTCTCCCCCTACACCTCTTCTTTCCTTTGCACTTTACTATTCCCCCCCCTTCAGACCCCACCTGCCCTCACCAATCTATTCCATTCCTTCACTGCCGCTCATCACACCTCTTCCTTGCCTTTGCTCTTTACTCTTCCACTTTCGGCCACCCTTTCCCTCGTTCCTTCCCCCCACCTTGTGCTATCGCTCATCAACGTTTTGACCTTTGAAGAGACTCTTATCTGTGCTATCCAGTGTTTGTTTAGGGGGCGGCCGGGGCAGAAGAGGGAGTCCATCATTGATTGTGCGTTAGAGGGCAGGAAGGAAGGCGCTGATGACGGCAAGAGTAAATAACCCCAAGGTGGCGGCGATGAATAGACTTTGAATGACAGCCTTTGGTCATATGGGGTCCCAGACAAGGAGAACATCATCCACGCATAGACAGTGGTGATGCATGTGTTAATGCTGTGCTAGGCATTGTCAAGGTGACCCCCCCTATCTTTATGTTTATGCAGACAGTTTGCAGACATGTTTAGTGAGGGATGATGTTGAGGAAGGAAAGCGTGGTCTTATGAAATTGCAATGTAATTTGCATGCATTTGCATATCTTGGCTTTGGTTATTGCAATGGTTTAGTTCAATGTTCCAAAACCTCGGATAGAAAAGCGTACCATAACCATTTAACTGTAATATAATTCCAATAAAGATAATGGGAAACTAATATTCCATACAATATGTAGTATGTACTGTTCACCTATGTAAAGGTACTCCCATTTTCCAAAGCAATTATGTATAATATAGGCTATTATACATTATTGACCAAATTGTACCTGTAAGAAATGTCCAGTAGATGCTGTATGGATGCAATAGAAGATCATTCCACAATTCAACCGTCAAAAGACTTTGATATAGGACAAGATGCTGTGTATTTACACACATATTCACCTCTCCAAATGGTCTACGTCTACTCATTCACTCATCCCTCATTGACATTCCCAACAGTGCAATTAAGGGCATCCCTCATTTTCATACTAGAGCAGATGATCTTACCAAACCTCAAAAAGTTCAATGCAACATCTATTGGTACACCGCCATTGCATTCATTATACTCTCGATTGAATGGACTGACTCGTACGTCCAGAATGAAATGCTAATGAAGTGAATGAGTGGAGGCATGGCCGACATCCCAGCTCTATTCCCACCTGTGTGGGCATCTAATAGCTCCACTGCCCCTGTCTTCTCCTTTCTTCTTCTTTCTTCTCTTTCTTCTCCTCCTCTTCCTCCTCCACTATCAATGAATGAGAGAACCTTGCTTGAGGGAGCGAGGGAATGTACTGATGGCGGCGTAGAGCAGACCCGTTTCCAAGATCAGTCCCTTTTAGGCCGAGATATTACCTGTGGCCAGTTTACATCCTTCACTGACAATTAGGTTGATACGGCCGCACCTTATTCCTGGGAGCCGTTGGTGAGTGCTGTAATAATCCATATCAATTATGGAGCCTCTGACACGGCTATTTACGTTGCCTGACTGGCTCCGGCGCTTTGACTAATGGGCTCGCCAGCTGGAGGAGGGAGGAGGGAGGAACATGGGGGAATATGGGGAGAATATGGAGGAATGCTCGCGATTCTGGCCTGTGGGGAATGTGTGTGTGAGAGAGCGAATGCTGTGTGTGTGAGAGAGAGAGAGAGAGAGAGAGAGAGAGAGAGAGAGAGAGAGAGAGAGAGAGAGAGAGAAAGAATGCAGTGTGTGTGTGTGTGTGTGTGTGTGTGTGTGTGTGTGTGTGTGTGTGTGTGTGTGTGTGTGTGTGTGTGTGTGTGTGTGTGTGTGTGTGTGTGTGTGTGTGTGTGTGTGTGTGTGTGTGTGTGTGTGTGTGTGTGTGTGTGTGTGTGTGTGTGTGTGTGCGTGCGTGCGCGCACATATGTGTGATATGGATGATATTGCACTGCATCACACAGTGTTCTACAAAGGGCTAATTGTAGAGCGCCCGACAGGTTGGCTGTTACAATGAAGATTTCATAATACCTGTTGTTTGTTTTTATTTGCTGGTATTTCCAGAGTTGGTACAGTGTGAGGACATTATTATGCCGACTATTCTGGTTTCAGAAGGTTGTAAGGACTATGGCTACATGCATTTGGGTCAGAGACTTTTTTTGGGTTCAGACATCAGGTGGCACAACGGCATTTCATGCCCATAAATTAATCATGGTTGATATTCTGAAATGAATATACTTCATAGATAGTCCACTAAAACACACAAACAAACAAAAAAATCCATACAATAGTAGCACTAGATGCGTTGCGCCACCCTGACGTGTACTACTGTTAAACCGTCACAGACAATTGAATCATTTTTTCTGTAGATCACAGTTCTGTATTACCGTCTGCTGTTTTATTACTTTTTTCACATCATTATTTTATTGTTATGTAGACTGGTAATTGCACAAAATACGTCTCTCCATTTTTGTGTGCTAATTGACCCTGTGTAAACTGTAAACAATAGGCCATATCAATAGGCAAAAAACTGAACTGGTTTATGAGACTGTCAATGTCTAAATACAACCCCCGCCTCTGTCTGGCTATCTGTCTCTTATCTCCATTTATTTAAACAAGCAAAATCCCCTTTCCTGTTTCCTTGACCTTTTTACACACCATAAGGTACTGTAGCATTTGGCTGCTATTCTGATGATGTGTGCATCCGGCCCGTCGGGGTCAGTAGTTTTAATGATGGCGCGCTTAATCCACTCCAGTCTTACACTGAGCCATTGCTCTGCAGAAAGGTCATTGAGATGCAGTGTTATTGGAAATGGTTCAAAGCCTCCCGAAATATCACCCCCCTCATTTGCACCGGGCGCCATTTGTCTGTTTGGTCCGGCCAGTTACACGGCACAGCCCTCGCTGGCCCAAACACACACTACTGTTGTTGTTAAGGAAGGCAGCGGAGTGTATCTACATGTATTTTCACATGCACAGCCAGGAAAGCCGAAGGGGTCACTTGTCCCAGGGAGAGAGGGGGCCCAGAATTGGATTCTCATTACATTGTATTGGTGAATTCAGGCAAATTGGGCCACCTTTTTGCATATACTATAAATGAATGGCCCAAAGGGGCCCAATTTACCTGAATTAACCATATGTATTGAGTTTGGGGCCCTTTCAGATGTCTTTGTCCCAGGCCCAGTCAAAGCTGTCAGCGGCCCTGTGCACAGTTTATTCCATAACTGTGCAGAGAACACCCTATACCTGCGGAATATGTTTTTGGGCCGGAGGGTTGGTCTCGACTCACACCATTGGGATCATCACGCTGTGGGCAACCAATCTGGCCTGGCTCCGTCCTCTAATTACAACACTCTATACAGATTTGTATCTTTGAATCTAGCGTCATTAAATAAATGCATGGGCTATTTCTGATTATTCTCTGTATAAAAGCATGTAGACTATGATGTATTCATAGCTAGGCAGATATAAACCAACAGGTTGAATTATGTAACTTTTTAAACTGTTAGAATGGCTCATGATCCATGTGAGGTGAACTGAGAAAAAGATGGCAAAATCTGGAAGACAGTTTTTCTAGATACAGATGAAGGCCTTAGCCATTTATAAATAACTGTGTTGCTAATGGTGATTCACTGAAATGAACTGCTGATCTCTCCATTCTAGTGATCGATGTTTTCTGCTCCCTGCAGTGCCTTGACTGACCATCTGGCCAAACTACGTCAAGAGGGAGTCATGACGAGTTCTCATTTTTTTTGCAATGATAGTTTTTCTCTCTCTCTCTCTCTCTCTCTCTCTCTCTCTCTCTCTCTCTCTCTCTCTCTCTCTCTCTCTCTCTCTCTCTCTTTTGCTCTCACCCTCAATGGCACTCTTTTACATTAGCATTGTTTTACTCTCTCACCCACTCTCTCTACTTCCTCTCCCTCTCTGCCTCTCTCTCTCTCTCTCTCTCTCTCTCTCTCTCTCTCTCTCTCTCTCTCTCTCACACACACACTCCCTCCCTCTCAATCTCTCACATTTACTCATTCCTTTTTTACGACTGTCAATCATGACGCAGTGACCCGGACGGCTCGCAGTGTTCTCTTGGCAGACACACACCAGAACATTTGTTTAACTTAGCCGTGGCAGCTCAAGGTTAATTGCCGGACATCATAAAATATTGACACCAACAAGAAGCTCTCCAATGAGGGAGGGTGAGAGAGAGAGAGAGAGAGAGAGAGAGAGAGAGAGAGAGAGAGAGAGAGAGAGAGAGAGAGAGAGAGAGAGGGAGAGAGAGAGAGAGAGAGAGAGGGAGAGAGAGTGAAGGGAGAGAGAGTCAGTCAAAATTGTGAGAGAGAGAGAGAGAGAGAGAGAGAGAGAGAGAGAGAGAGAGAGAGAGAGAGAGAGAGAGAGAGAGAGAGAGAGAGAGAGAGAGAGAGCACAAGCTCCAAGCTCATGCCCCTTCATTCGAACTGGGCCATCGTAAGTAAATATGCCATATTTGATGTGGACGAGGGATATGGTAATAGCATGGCACTGCCCAAAGTCATTGGCACATATGGGAGACGAGTTGATGAGAGCAGAGGGCCCTCCCCCTCCTTACTCTGATAGGAAAAAGTTATTATCATGCCCTGCAGCACGTTATGATAATTATTTGATTTATGGATTACAGAGGAAGCAGTTTGTCACACTGAACCCCCTGGAAGCATCAAATGATGGGGTAGGTTGGCTCGGCTGGTTTGTGCAGGAACTCAACTCACGTCTCTCCGTCCACAGTTGATAATCTGTCGACCCCACAGGCAATCATTGAAACCACCACAGACAAAGGTTATGAATCAAGCATCCCTTTTATCCGGTCGACACAACATGTAAACATTGCTGATTGGTGATAGGCACTATTGCAATGGCACGAAGAGACAAAGAGAAACAAACAGCTCAGAGCAGATTTGTAAGGAAATGACCAAAGACATTTCCACTGGTGACAAACATGAATGCATGCACACGCACACGCACACGCACACGCACACGCACACGCACACGCACACGCACACACACACACACATACACACTGTCTTCATAATGTCTGGTTGCTTGACTTGAACTATTGCTATTCTGTGTGTCTGTCATGAGCTATTGACTCTGGGAAGCTATAGTGCACTGTGTGGTAGATGGTGTTGGTTCGTTTCCAGTGTCTGCCAGTGACTGTTTCCAACTGGATTACAGCATTTCCTTCTTCTGGGCATTAGGAAGCGAGCTTTCAGTGTAATACAAAGGGCAAACAAACAATCTTAAGCCTCCTAATCAGGCTCAGGAACACACCACACTCCCTCAGCGTCTTGGCTCACAAAGGCATAGCATGTTGGAGGCTTTAATCTTTTTCTGTCTCTATTAATGTTAATGTGGGAAAAATATCACTAGGGCAGTGAGAAGAGACTAGCTTCTGAATGCTTTTCAGTTATGCAGAGAATGTTGTCTTTTCACCAGAAAAGTCTTGTGAATTGCAGACAACACACAGTAGCCTATCTGACTTTTCCACGAAGCACAAAAAAATATCAAAACATGTTTTCCTCCTCTGCCTCTATCAGGCCTACAGTACTAATATGAGAAAACCGTATTTGGACACAAGGAACATACTTGCGCATGAAATATTTTTTCTAGTTTTCAGTCATGCAGAGGATGTTGTCCTTGCACCAGAAAAGTGTTGGTGAATCACAGACAAAACAATATTTGATGTTTACCTCTGCTTGCCAGGAATACCAAAAGGAGGGCATTGGTGTTTTTTTTTTAAGTACAGTGGTTTCTCTACTGGCCCGTCCGAGAATATTAGCTTTCTTATACTTTCATAATACCGTGGCTGGTTCAGAAGTTCAAGCTCCATATCTGCAGGTCTTTATGCTAAACTTGCAGCAGGAGAGAGTGTTTAGCTTGGTCGCTGGCCAGGGTGCTGAAGTGCCTCAGCACGAGGCCAAAGCACACTGTACCATGCCATGCCTGCAGGGTTTCCATTGCAGTCAGCGGTACTGACTAAGAACACTTAACTCAGAGTAATTAAAGGGTTCAAGTTCAACTTCCTTGCTGGCTGTGTGAATAGTAATACTGTAGACAGGGTTATGTGAGGTGTAGATACTGGCATGTACAGTAAAAGATCTTGCACTCCACTGCTATTCACTGTTTTATGTGTGCAGAGATAATGTATGTATTTTAAAGTCTGAATAGTTTATATACCAGATTAAAGCCATGGGTTACTCTACTATAAAAATGATGGAGCTCAGAAAGGGCCATTCTATTATTTACTACAATACGAAAACATGTCACAGAAAACAGCCAGTGTGTTCAATAAATTTAATTTGGTTGATTAAAGTTATGAATGTTTTTCTAAACTAATGTTGATAACAGGAAATAAGTGGAACTTCATCAGTGCATTTTTTAGTTTTTGGTCGAGGTGTTTTTTAAGGTCTATATAAAAAGTTTCTGGTTTATTCGAAAATAAAATGCTCAAAGCAAAGGGACTTTGTATTCCCATCTCTCAATAATTTATGAATTCATTCTTGAAGTGGGAAAACTTTCAACTTGAATAAGACGCACTGCACCTTAGTTTGAACATCTGAGGACAGACTTTGCCAGTTCTTTCCATACCTTGAATTTATACATTTCCATTACGGCCACACAATCAAAATATAGGAAGCTCCTAATTGACGAGGAGATTGAGCTTGCCACTGCGTTGCTGGCAACTCTTATTGCTTCTCATATTGCTCTTTGAAACTCTGCGGGAGTAGGAAAATAGAAAATAAATCATCTGGAATATTGCGTTTTCTCGTGATGCAACTGCTCTTGATGTCAGAGCAGTGTATAACGGCACACTTTCATCCTCAGCCACTGAGTACATATAAATAACTACCTAATTTCCCCCACTCACCCACTCCCACAACTTTGTGTGTTTGAGAGTGTTTGTGAAGACACACGGTCTCTTGGTAACAGAGCAGTGCCAGTCATCTATGTAGAACACCGTACGTGAGGACTTGGTGCCTTGGGCCATTATCTGCGCTATGTGTGATTCTAGCTGGCTACATGGACACGACTCTGTCCCCAATAGCTCAAGCAGCACAGCGCAGCTGATAAACAAATGGAAAACTTGTTGTCATGCCAACATTGAATCAAGAACACCCCCATGTTGAGGAAACATTACAATTCAAACTTCATTAAATTTCAAACATCTACCTAGTACCTATCCATATTGTCTCCATTAGATTCTATAGTAATAATAATAATAATAATAATAATAATAATAATCATAATCATAATCATAATCATATATATAATGAGTGAAATCAGCTGTCAACACCATGGCTGACCATGTTTAGTTCACCAGAGACAGAGAAACAAACAAACAAACAAAAAACAAGCAGACAACCACGGGCAAGGGCGTCCTGTGACACAGACATTCAAAGCTTATTTCAGCAGTTGATCGGATGGGAGTTTCCAAGTCATTAGCATGTCATTGAGCGAAAGAGAGAGAAAAAAATAAATAAAAATATGCACAGGAGAAAACCTGATCGCCTGGCACAGCATCCTAGCATGTTTTCCATAAAGACGGGCACAGACGTGTTCTGTTTTTATTTGCAATTCTGTAAAAATTACATTAGCATATTCATAGATGTCTGCATGCTAAATGAGGAAGGGGTACGGAGGAGATACATCCAAGTCATTTCGTGTGCGGAATGAGCCCTTTCCCAGAAGTGGGAGAAGAGAAGAGGGGGGAAATGTTATTTTGAAGGACACAGATGAGTTTTTATTGTTTAGATAATGTTTGTAAGGAGCACTTGGAAGTTGTTTATGACCTCTTGAAAGAGACAAGTGTATTGGCTTGGAAATTTTCTTTGCTCTTAGCTGTCATGTCTAATGGAGGTTCTTTTTAAAATCACTAATGCAGTAGTGGTAACTCAGACATTCATAATCAAACAAAGCTTTCACAAATTTGTATCACAGAGGTTTATCACTCTTAAAGGAGAACTTCTGCCAATTTCAATATGTTGTATTGCTCACCACCCCTGACTTATCAGTACCCGGTGATGCTGCATTTTTCGGCTCAGCCCTTTCCGAGATCTGAGGTATTCTAATGGGGCAGACTTTGTTTACATTAAAACATTTCTTAACATAGGCCTACTCCAAATATTATCCCAAAAGATATCGCTGTTGGCCAGTTGTCTGCTGATGTTGTATAACATTTTGGATGTTATAGGGAATAAGTCAAGATATTTTTTTGAAATGTAAACAAACTCGACCCCCATTACAATGACCAGGATCGTGTCAGCAGTACAACTGCATGTCGAAATTGGCTTAAGTTGTCCTTTAATGCCTGCTGCAGTCGTGCCACTCCTGCACAGTGTTTGTCCAGTCTTGTATCTTCCGGCACAACAAGGAAGACACTTGCAAGAGTTTTGCTGCCGACCCCTCGAGATAAGGCCAACATGGCAGACAGTATATAAAGTGTATATTTGCTTGGCCCGGCTGCTTCCTGTGTCATCGTTGGTTGGATCTGAAAGAATTTGCTAACCCGTCTAGCCCATACCTCACCCGTATGACTCTGTGAGCACGTCTCACCCTGAGGCTATGAGTGACTCTCTCCCCTTTGCCAAGCTGGGGGCAGACGGGGGAGGGAAAGCGGGCTGGGGTGAAGTGGGGTGGGGTGGGGTGCACCACTGTCTACATGTCTGTCTGGTACTTTTCCTTTCTTCTCGTCTGTCCTCTTCCCTTGAACCCGATCCCTTGCTCCTGCAGGTATAAGGGCAGCACAGCCCTCAGGACTGTTTCTTTTCCAGCTGCCATTTTAGTTTTTGAGGAAGCCAGTGACAGACAAATGATCCAACAGCGGGCTTGGCAAGAGATTTGTGTGAGAATCACGCGTGTGTCGAGGTGCGCAAGGGATTTGCTGTCACACCAATGCAGTCGCCATCGTGGTTGAGCCTGCCGGCTTTTTATCATCAGACTCCAGGTTACTAATTAACACTTGTTGAAAACTTAATGACTTCCTGTGAAGGTATGAGATTGGGGCTTTCATGACAATGCCATGCAATCCATGTTTAATTCACTCACCACCAGACTTAGCATTCTCTCCACACGTGCTCACACCACACACACGCATGCACGCATGCACGCACGCGTGCACGCACACACACACACACACAAACACACATGTGCACATGCACACACACGTGCGCGCGCCGTGTGTGCATACACACACACGCACAGCACAGCACAGCACAGCACAGCACAGCACAGCACAGCACAGCACAGCACAGCACAGCACAGCACAGCACAGCACAGCACAGCACAGCACAGCACAGCACAGCACAGCACAGCACAGCACAGCACAGCACAGCACAGCACAGCACAGCACCACACCGCACAGCACCGCACAGCCCCGCAAAGCACCGCACAGCACCGTCATTGTCATTACATCCTTTATCCTCTATTCTTTGCTCTCTGGTACCAGACATTTGTTTAGACACACTGTTGCCCTTTCCAGAACAGAGCAAACAGCAGATAAGCAGGGATTGGATTTCTTTCCTTTCTTTTATTTTAGTCGGTTGAACAATTGCTGAAATTCTCTGAACATTCTTTGTGTTGGGTCGGCGGCGCGGCGATCACTGTGAGGATTTTCATTCAGCCATGTCATTGCAGTTAAAACAGGACGGTAGTGGCATCTGACACCTTTTGGAAGACTTTAGACATGGCTGGTTATGCTGCATCCGAATTCTATATCTGAAATATAGGAGCACTTGTTCGATAGATTTGTTGAGATAAATAGATGTGTTTTACTGAATTCAAATAAAAGCAGTTGGTGTACATGTAGTTGGTAGCATATAGAAGCAGTTGGTACACAGTAGAAAAGACACAGTGTTAAGTCAACAGTGAACGTATATTTAACATCTCCTAGAATGTATTTGGTCCCAAAATACTCTCTAGGTATTGAATTAACACCACCATTTTTAACTGTGTATGTAATTGGTAACATGTGGAAGCAGTAGGTTGACTGCTCTCGTGGGCAAATAATGCATTTCCCTTTCTCTTTTATCAGTAAGTAATACTGGCAGTCCCCCCTAACACATAGCAAATACTTTAGATAGGCCTATGTTTAGTGAGACTGGTTGCAGCTTTTTCCTCCATCTTGAATTCAGTTTGAAAAAGTAGCACAGTTCAAATGGCAGACTGCCTTACTCAGCTAAAGCTTTTTCGTACCATTCAAACAGCTCAGCAATTCTCTGGTGAACAGGCCATTGACTCTCTCCATATGGATCCTCTATATGCACATTTACCATGTTAGACAGATAGCTAGGGCTGTGCGCTAACACCTCTGAGGGGAAAAAAGTACAATAATGAGGCTATTTGTCCTCCTAGCCAAAATAATTTAGTCTTTGAAGAGATAAATACTTTTTATGTGGCACAGTTTCTTCTCTCGCTTTCTTCCAGTGTAGTTTTCCCTGCTCAGCTTTTAGTGGAACTTTGACAATGTGTTTTCGAGGCTTGGTTTGGGCTTTTGTGCATGTATCTGGTCAGCTTTCTGTGAATACAGCATTGTTACCATTTCGAAAAAAATCCAAAGACAAAAAAGAAACACGGTTTCCTGCCAAAATGAGTAACATATCTATATATGTAATTATTAGCTACAATGGAGTAAATGGTGTAACAGCTATGTAATATTTACTTTTACTTTGACACCTCTGCCATTTACACATGCTTCAAATAGCATTAGCATTATAAACAGTGAACATGCTGTAGTTCAGGCAAACATAGCCCTCTGCGACTAGCCGTCTCATAATACAACAGTTACAGTTCAGACATGCTCCAAATACTGTATAAGCATTACACTTAGTGACCTAGCATACTGTAAAGATATGCCCCTCTACGACCGGCCCCCCTCAGAGTACAACAATGTTGCCATTTAGGCATGCTCTGAATATAAGCATTAAAATGAGTTGATTACAACATTGTTACATTTAGAGCTGCTCCAAATTAGCATCAGTTGCAGTAGTGGCTCACGCTGAGCATTCAGTAGCTCATCAAACATACCATAGAGAGTTACACCAGCAACAGACAAACATTGCGAATGTGAGACTGTAAGAATGCTAATATGGATGCCAAAATTTTTACAGTAGTTCAAATTAAATGACTGCAGTGGTTTGATGTGTTGACACATCCAACAATACAGGGACAGTGAAATCCACCAGCATGCTGCAACAGAAGTGCGCTGTGCCTGATCAAATTTTCATAATGCAATTTGATTGGCAACATTTAATTGCACTCCAAACTGCCAAAGGAGGTTGAGGGGCAAAAATTGAGAGAGAGAGAGAGAGAGAGAGAGAGAGAGAGAGAGAGAGAGAGAGAGAGGGAAAGAGGGAAAGAGGGAAAGAGAAAGAGCGACAGAGAGACAGAGAAATTAACAGAAAGAAACTGAGAGTGGAAGAGAGAGGAGGGAGAAGCCTTCAAAATACTTCACATTTCCCAGCTAATTTTTTATCTGCGCTTCTGCCACCATGGCAACCCAGACAGCAGCTGAGCACCCCCCGCCACCACCACCACCACCACCACCAAGCCGTCAGTAGAAACGGACCAGTGCACTCTCAAGAAGCCGCGGGGATGTTGCATATTTATAAAACAAATAATTAACGGGAGTGTCTTTCTGCCACACCGAACTTTCATTAGCCAACGTCGGCGCCACCGCTACCCCCTACCCCCTACCCCCTGCTCCCTGGCGACAGTCCAAGGGGTTTCAGGCACTGCTGCCTTTCAGCACAGCGTGTGCAAGCATGCTTAAGTGGGAGGAGAACAGGTGGATTTATTAGACGCAATTAAGATCAACTGATTGGGAGCCAGTTGTTAGGACACAGAGAGGAAACAAAAGTGAGTGAGCAGCAGAGATAGAGAGAATGAGAGGGAAGAGAGATGGAGAGAGAGAGAGAGAGAGAGAGAGAGAGAGAGAGAGAGAGAGAGAAATCAAAGCCTGACACGGAAAAAAGGGCTTTCTTGTTTTATTGGTGTGCACTTGGTTTTAGCTGTGTGACCACAAAAACAACCCTCTTGCATGCTGCATTCTGTCATTCCTGGTGCAATTCTTTCTTTCTTTCCTTGAATCTTTCACTTCATCCCCTCCTTTTTCCTTTTTTATCTCACTGATGAAGCAACATGCAGCATTTGGACTTTTACTGAAGGATTCACTTTTAAATGTTTTGTACGACAACATGTAAAAACGTTGTCTCTACTTTTTCACCTCTCTCTCTCTCTCTCTCTCTCTCTCTCTCTCTCTCTCTCTCTCTCTCTCTCTCTCTCTCTCTCTCTCTCTCTCTCTCTCTCTGCATTGGTATGAATTCATGGTAGGACACAGGTGATCTTGCTGTATAGCCAGGTCAAAATGCAGTGACTAGTATTCAACAGGCTTGAGCATGTTACTAGCATGTTGATGCTTTTTCTCCCCTCCCCTAATGCTTGTGCTTGAGCCACAGCCAACAGGATGTACCAAAGTCACATAAGTGGTTTGAATATGCATAGGGGTTAAATGCTATACACGTCCTTACAATGCCACAGAGACACTTGAGCACGAATACAATTTGAAGAAGGATTGGCTCAGCACAGACACAGATGGATGCAAAAACCCTCAATGTGTCTTGCATTTCCACTTTGGCTTATGACTTTAATGTCTTTATATTGGTTCAGTAAACACTGCAGTTATTGTGTCTGATGACATTTCTCCTTGTGTTTTCATCCATTAAGTTTTGCAGCAAGAACTTTTAAACCAAGCCTGATTAAAAAGGAGTAAAATGCTGACGTTCTCCTCCAATGGACTGAAGCACATCAGTTTACCTCAGGCTATACTTTCAAGCCCTGGTAGCAGGAAATCAAATAAGGCTAATTTGAGGAGCTACGCTTTTAGTTCAGTGATTTTCACATAAACAAACAAACAGAAATGTCTGTGGCTCAGTCTGGAAACATCTCGAAATTGTTACAAACCATGAAATAGCTTTAATTACAGGGACTAACAAACCATTTATATCCCCAAATATGCCCGGGCGTAATGATGATTACAAAATGTGCCACGCCACTGAGTGCAGTAAATGGCTTCATTCGGAGTCTCCTGGCATCGCTGAGGGCCATTTTCGCAGCGTTATTGGGACGTTTCATTAGCATTACGGCCTCCGTACCGTAATGGCTTGCGTGCTGCTTCTCTGGGCTTTCACCAAAGCTCATAAACGTCTCAGCTGTAATCAAGGCCAACATCTATGGAGCCAGATTAGAGAAAACACCCTGACGAAAGATCTGACAGATCGTTCCAAACGAGCTCTAGATTTTTTTATACACGTATCAATACTATATTATTTCCCAACTTAATATTTGACAGCCCCGTCCTCAGAACTCTACTACTGAGCAGTGAGCACTCCATGGCCATCCTTCTGGGTGAGTGAGTGCCTCAGCAAAAAACATGTGGGCGAGCTTGCTCCCACAGATCAGATTCAAGCAGGGAGAAGAGCGGAGCAGAGCAGAGCAAACACAGACTTCGTCAAATCGCTGTGTCTGTGTCCGAGTCACTCCAGGCATCTGAGCCATAAGAGCAGCATTAGCTGGTTACATCCTCTCATCTCATCTCATCTCATCTCTTCTCATCTCATCTCATCTCATCTCATCTCTTCTCATCTCATTTCCTCGCATCTGGGCCCCAACGCTCATCTGTCCACTGAATACAGGCCTCGTTTGGAGTGGAGGAATCTTAGGGGCTTGCTCACTCATCAAGTCTCATCAATTCTCAATGGGTCATTGTGGCCCTCGATTTGCCTAGTGATTACTTTTTCCTCTTTCTTTCAATCTCTCTTGTTTTTGGTCTCTTTTGCATTCTCTCCCCATCTCTCAATCTTTTGCCCCCCCCCCTCTCTCTCTCTCTCTCTCTCTCTGCATGTTCCTCCCTCTTTACCTTTCAGTTTCGTTTCGCTGTCTTTCATCCTGCCCCCATTTCTTTTGTTTCCACCTCTCCGTCTCTCCACTTGTCTTCATCTCTCAGTCTCGTTCCCCTCATTCATTTCCCTCTCTCCCTCTCACCGCTTTCTTATTCTTTTTATTTACTCCCTTTTTCCTTCTCCCTCTTCTCTGATTTCTTCTTTCTCCACCCTGCTGCTCAGCAGCGTCCAGTAGAATGTAATTAGCCTAAGTGCCTGTGCCTCCGTGGTCAAAGGCACATGAATTACTTTCACTTACAATGACGAAGACGAATACTTCACCTACCTAAGCCCTATTCATCTTCTCCCTCCGACCAAAGTAATTGTGTTTGCCAAAAGGGGGATATGCAGTACTTGGTGCCTGTCATGCTCACTGCTGGGTGAGTCCACCTCTGTCAACAATTACAGTATGTTTTCCCCTTCTTTTCTAAGGCTTAAAGAAATAATTCTATTGATGGAAACAATTGGTATGGTTTTTATTTGTTGCAGGAAGTGTTAGCGTCATTTCATTTGCTACATGGAGCTTTATGTGAAGGCATGTACAGGATTTCACTCACAGCTGAACTAGAGTAATGAATGATTTAGACAACGCTACTTTAATTATTTTGCTGATTTTTTTCTTAAGGACAAAACAAAACATGACATACAAGCTTTACACCACCTTTAACCCTTTATAGGCCAAGTGACTATATTTGATTACGTCCGATCACTTCCACACCAAGTAGTCCGACCATGCTTCTCTACAAGGGTGTACAACCAAGTGGGTTATATCAAATTAATCAGGAGAAATCAGGCTTTCACACAGATAGTGACATCATGACATTTGACCAATCAGCAGTGGCCTGGAGCCTGTCAACCCCCTTTTTTCACTCTGAAGTTGAGATTTGTGTGCCCTCTAAAGGGTTAATGGTAAATAAATGAGAACCAACCATCTCTCTTTTCTCCCATGTTCTGCAATGTATATAATTGAACACATCTGTCTATTGTTTGTGCTGACAGCTTTGAATTACAGAGCTGTGTGACTTTGCAGTGACCTTGTTCGCCTTGGACTTGGGTCACTGACCCCAGCCTGCCCTGCCTCCTGACTTCAATCAGGGTCCTTTCCAGGTTAGCGTGCACTGTGGGTGAAAGCCTGTTTTCCGCCTCTCGCCTTGCTTTGTGTGTGTGTGTGTGTGTGTGTGTCAGCCAACTGCATGTGGGGATTTTATCTTTTTTAAATTTGTTTGCTGTGTTTAGTTTGCTGTGTTTTAATATAGTGTGTTTTAGTGTTTGCTGTGTTTTTTATATTGCATGTTTTAGGACTAGTTATTTATTTGGATTGCTGGCTTGCTGTGTTTTCACTTTGTGCACTAACTGGCTACTTAATAATTACTGTTTTAATTGCTTTGATGGGACACCTGACAAACATTTTTACCCGGCCAATCGGTGCATTGGAATGGTGATGGGGAGGGGTATAAAGAGGCATGTTTTTAGAGGCTCCTGGCATTTGGCGGGGGGATCGGACTGGAGGCAGCAGCAGACCCGAAGAGCAGAGACGGCGCTGGTCGAACGAACCCGAACGAACGAGCGAACGAACAAACGAACCGAACCGAACCGGACCGACACCCGCCCGCAACCTAAGGAACGTGAGCAAACCTTTTTGTGTGTACTCCTCTCACCGCATGTCTGAGCTGTCTTGATCCCCCTGCCGAATAGCCCGAGCATGTTGGCTGGAGAACGCGTCCTGGAGGACCCGAAGTGGATTGGAGCCAAACCACGCTTCCAACCACAAGTTGAGTAAAAGTCCTGACTGTAGCTGCTCACTATTCTGTTGCTTGGTTGCATGCCATACAGAGACTGACACTTGTTCTTTGTTGCCGAGGTGTGATGGACCTGGAGTAGGCCACAGATGTCACCGGGGACCCCCCTCGGCCACCTGAACCCTGAATGAGACTTCACCCAACACAGCTTGGGCTGGGACTGGACATTGACTGGCCCCTGTGGCCAATGATCAAGGGGCAAGGACCACCTGGACCCTTAGGACTCTGCAGTGCTGCTTTTAGAGGACATTTAGTTTTAACATAAGAGATAATAAAAGAATATATATTTTTAACCCTTGTGCCTGTCTTCTGTGTACTGGGCATTTTGAACCTTACCTTTTTAATGTTTTTTTAACTAGGGACAAACCCCTGACATTTATGGCGCTGCGAGCAGGGTGCCCAGTAACACAGAAGACAGTTTTAGTCTGAGATCAGTAGATGGAACAGTTGATGAATTGAGTACCCCAGCCTCACCTTCATATGCCTTGGTTTAACAGTACTTCATGGCTTCCGGAATGCAGTGGACAGCAGCATTGATTCGGGGAACAGCGTGCCCAGGTACAAGCTCTGGTGTGTGCACAACCGCTCTGTGCAGAACGGCAAGTGGACATCGTTCATTGTCTTTGTTGGAGAAATCCGGCACGAAGTTGAGCTGTTGGAGCCAAGGCTGTAATACAGGGGACAAGATTGTGACCGCGGTCAATGACCGCAAAGAGAGACAACTCTCACCACCCAAGAGTGTGCTACATTCAAGTGCTGCCCAGGCCCAGATGTGACGGTGGGAGCATCCATGCTCTGACTCAAGATGGCAGCGACCGACTCGACCCGGAGGCCACAATTGAGGAAGGTGAGCTACTGTTGTCCTGGGTTTAAAGCCTATCTCTGTGGAAAGAAGCACAGCGCCAACTTTTGACTGCCATGATGGAGGAAGTGACAAGAGAGCCATGCCATGGAGGAAGAACCGGACATGGCAACAAGGAAGCTCTGACCAGTGCCGTAAAG
>NC_085864.1:18842254-18849754 GCF_034702125.1 Engraulis encrasicolus | reverse complement strand
GAGCGAGAGCGAGAGTGCGGCGTCTGAGGAGGAGAGGGCTCCTTTGAAGACTTACACCCTAATCCTCTCTGCGGAGCAGCGCCGGAGCAGGCCTCCCCACCAGCAGCCCCTTTGATTCCCACAGCCTACCAGTCTATAAGCCCCTCTCCAGCAACACACCAGGCACGCAGGTCAACACAGGAGAGAGAGAGAAGGAGGGAGGATGGGAGAGAGAGCGAGAGAGCGAGAGAGAGAGAGAGAGAGAGAGAGAGAGCGAGAGAGAGAGAGAGAGAGAGAGAGAGGATGGGAGAGAGATACAGAGAGAGGGGGAGAGTTAGGGAGTGGATGGGAGAGAATGGTAAATACAGTAGAGAGGGAGAGAGGGAGAGAGAGAGAGAGAGGGCGAGAGGGAGGGAGGGAGGGAGGATGGGAGAGAGATGCAGAGAGAGGGGGACCGTTAGGGAGCGGATGGGAGAGAATGGTAAATACAGTAGAGAGGGAGAGAGAGAGAGAGAGAGGGCGAGAGGGAGGGAGGGAGGATGGGAGAGAGATGCAGAGAGAGCGGGAGAGTTAGGGAGCGAATGGGAGAGAATGATAAATAGAGAGATAGGGTGGTAGAGATAGAGATCGAGAGAGAGAGGGAGAAAGAATGGAAGAGAGAAGAGACAAAGGAAAAGGTTGCAAAAGAAAGGCAGATACAGAGATACAGAGAGAGGGTGGAAGAAGAGAGATGGAACATCCGAAAGAAAGACGGAGAGAGTGTCATGGAGAGAAAGGAAGAGGATGGAGAGAGAGATTTATTGAAAAAAGCGACGTAAGATGGGGAAAAGAGGGAAAAAGTGAAAAAAGGAGGAGTGTAGCCTACGGAGAAGGGGGGGTTGCATGTGGTTAACACAGAATAGAGGGGGTGGGGAAACAGCAGTGAAATAACTGGTGGAGCCAGCACATGGTTTAAGCACATGGCCATGCCCTACGCCCACCCCCCATCATCTCCACTCTCCAATGACATGTTAATCCAGCATGTATACTCAGGGAAGCAGACAGGGGGGTGACAAAGGGGTCAGTTGTCCCGGGGCAAGAAGGGGCCCAGAATTGGGCTCTCATTAATTTCACTTCATGTACGGCGATGGGGGAGCTGGGCTTTCAGATGAGTTTGTCCGGGGCCCGGCGAATGCTATCAGCGGTCCTGTGTATGCTGACTGGGAGGATAATGGGGTATTGTGGTGGGGACTGTGGGGCTGAGACGTTGACATAGCACCATAGACACCGCATTACACGCCACGAGGGGAGAGGGGAGAACATAAATGTCAGCACTTACATGTTTGTAATTTGATGTTTTGCACTCTCGTTCAACTGGATGAGTTGTCATTCGAACAGCCAAACACACACGCGCAGACACAGACACAGATAGACAGATGCGTGTACGCACACACACATGCATGTACATATGCATACGCACGTACTGGCATGCACATACACCCAGACACACACATACACACACACACACTCACACGCACACACACACACACACACACACACACACACACACACACACACACACACACACACACACACACACACACACACACACACACACACACACACACACACGTACACACGCACACACACACACACACAGGCACGCGCGAACACACACACACACCCCAACCTTAATATCTTTGTGGGACCCTTGTGGGAACCTTCCTATCTTTGAGGCGGCCTTCCATTCATATTGGCCCTAACAATAGCTAAAGAATGCTAAACGGCCCAAACCAAAACAATCCCTTAACCCTTACCCTTAGTGACAATTTTTTTTTGCACTTTTATTATACCGGTAACAACAAAACTACCCCAGCAAAAGGGGTCAAAACATGTGGGATCCAGGATTTGGGCCCCACATGGAGCGAGGGCCCCAGCATGTGGGTGTGCTCCTATCGCAGTGGCCTCACAAAGGCAGATTTGTGTAGTGCACGCACGCACGCACGCACGCACGCACGCACGGACACGCACACACACACACACAGGCAGAAATAATTCTACCATAGAAGACTCGATTGATAAATAAAATGAAGTGAGGTACCGTCTCGTCTCCCAACAGAACTTCACGCCACAGCTTGCATTTCTACCATAGAATACTCAATAGACAAAATGAAATGAAAGGTATTTATTGATACACAGGGAGGCAACATTTCTCTTTGGCGCAGGTCCCCGACCTGCAGAATATAGTTTGTAAAACGGGGGGCTCATATCCTGCCGATGATGAGGCAGGGGCGAAGCCAACCCCCCATTACAGGACAGGGACCAACTGGTGACGGTGGCTCGTGGAGATAAGGCTGAAGAAGGCTGAAGCGGACCAGGGAACCAGGACATCGGGAGACGTAGGTTGAAAGAGATGGAGTCCAAGGAGACGAAGGTTGCAGGAGATGCGGTCCAAGGAGGCGTAGGTTGAAGGAGACGGGGTCCAAGGAGATGGAGGTTGGAGGAGATGGGGTCCAAGGAGACGGAGGTTGAAGGAGACGGGGTCCAAGGAGACGGAGGTGTAAGGAGACGGGGTCCAAGGAGATGGAGGTTGAAGGGGATGGAGGTGGGGCGTCGGCGTCTGCTTATTCTGATTAGCAAAGAGCGGAAACAGACAGAGACTTTTAAAATCAAGCCGTAGACATTCTATTGGCTGAAAGCTGAGGTTAAGCGAGAGACGTGGCGGGGTTCCCCATCCGGGAGCTATGATTGGATAATTAAGGCCAGTGATGAGTGTGAGGAACTGTCTCGTCTTCCTAGCAGAACTTAACGCCACAGGCATACATTTCTGGAGAAATACCCTGCTGCTCTTTGCCAATTGGCCATTTCAGCTCCATGAGACCAATCAAGTCAACCGCTTGCACCTGCTACATCACAAATAAAACCGGGAGGGTCACACACAGCTCCATTACAACAGTTACTGTAGGTTATTTCCCACCCCTATATTTGTCATCGGTTAAAGAAAATAGTAGCCTACATGGTTGTGTCCATTGATCATAATGTCCTATTTTGTGGTCCACTAAAATAGAAGAACCCACTTTGGTCGTTTCAGGAAGATAATTGTTCTCATATTTACCACCGTCCCTATTGAGTCAACGCCTGCAATGAAAACCACAGACAGGCCACAGAACACAATACCACCGCAACACATCACTCCAATGATGGTTCATTTAACCACTGCTGCTTGTATATCTGGAAATGCACTCTTTCTCAATACTGTCATTCCATTCTATTCATGTTTTCAGTCATGTACACTCGGCTATAAGACACCTTGTTGGTTCGGTCAGTCTGATGGCTTGAAAGCATTTTGCTTTTTTATCATTCGCACACAACATAGATCCATTGACCTTGTTGACTGTTCACTAGTAGGCTACTTTATTTCTGTTTACTGATGTTTGAAGTTGTAGAAGTAGTAGTATCTACCTATCGTATTCATCCATCCATCCATCCATCCATCCATCCATCCATCCATCCATCCATCCATCCATCCATCCATCCATCCATCCATCCATCCATCCATCCAGCTATCCATCCGTCCATGAAAATTGACTTTCTTTTCATTCATGACTTCTCAACACGTCATCCGACCATGGCAGAACTTGACAAGGACTTGTAGCAAAAAGACAAAGGACAGAAAGTCTGGCATTTACAAGCAGCTGTGTGAAAAGTGGTTTCTATGGGAGATGGTTACTGCCTATGGTGTGTCCTTAGAGGTTTTACAGCTGAAGCTTGCTGAATATCACATGTGGGCCTTATGGAATAAGAAAACAAGAATGGAGAAATACAAACATGTAGCATACAAAGTCTCCTTTAGAAGTACATAGTAGCCATTTTCTCAATTCATCTCTTATTTTTAAATCAGGAATGTAATTTAATGTTTTTGTTTTGTTTTAAATGGTATTCATTCATTCATTCATTCATTCATTCATTCATTCATTCATTCATTCATTCATTCATTCATTCATTCATTCATTCATTCATTCATTCCTTCCCTCCCTCCCTCCTATTCATAAGTTGGAACAATAGCTATGTCTCCAAAGCCCATAAAATGTGCATGACTGAATAAATATTCAACATTTTGTCTTTTTTGTCCTTGGCATATACCCATCCTCACTGACAGTGATGAGCGGACCCAAGTGTACCACATGCATGTTGGCCGGTTACAGGCAAGCTGAAACCCACCCGACTCCTACAGTCCAGTAGTCTGTCGTGGCTTGGTCCAAAAACATAGAGAGGGAGAGAGAGAGAGAGAGAGAGAGAGAGAGAGAGAGAGAGAGAGAGAGAGACATGAGCTGGGAGCTTTATGACCCAGACAGTGTGTATCGTCAGAGAGGAGAGAGAGAGAGAGAGCGAAAGAAAGAGAAAAAAAGAAAGAGAGAGCTCTCCATGGGACCTCAATTCTGTGCTGTGTAGTTTCACCCAGACTGAGTTGTCAGGGACGAAAGAGCGAGAGAGAGACACAGACAGAGAGTAAGACAGACAGACAGACAGCGAGAGAGAAAGGTGAGAGGAGACTGAGAGCATGGTCCTGACTGCCTACACACCTCCGTCCTTTTCAATTACCGGTGCCATCCGGACTCCCTCTGCTCCGCTCCGCTCCCGTGGCAGCCAGGCAGGCAGGCAGGCAGGCGCACAGCAAAGTGAAATCTCCCTTCAGAGGACTTCAAACGTGCGCGGCGCGGGGCCCCAGTGTTTCAGTCACTTCACAGTGCCCCGCTGCTGCCTCAAAGGACGAGGGGATGCAGTCACTGCCAATTAGCAGCTCCAAAGTGCCCGATTATATTCATGAGAGAAAAGGGGCTGGGTGGGGAAAAAAGAGAAACATTTCACACGAAAAGAGAGAGAGAGAGAGAGAGAGAGAGAGAGAGAGAGAGAGAGAGAAAGAGAAAGAGAAAGAGAAAGAGAAAGAGACAGAGAGAGATTGCACGACCACTGCTACCCTTTCTCTTTCCAAAGGCTACCTCTTTGTACTACTTTCTTTCAAAACCATTTTCAGCTTTTTTTGGCCATCTAAAGCCTTACTTATGTACAGAATGTGCTTTCCTGTGCACATATAGGAGGGAAAAGCAAAAGCGCTATAGACCGATAGACTATAAAAAAAGCGATTCTTGCAGACTATATACAACGGGAGTCTTTTGAATAAAGTAGCAGGAGAAAAAGGACACTTTGGATGAAGTGAGAATGTCCTTTTCACAGTCCATTAGGCAAGCTTAGCGGGGACTTCTCGGAGACATACGAGAGAATTATACCACTTGCCCGTGTAAAGATGGAACAAAACCCCACTAGCTCCGCTTCCTCTGAGCATATAGGCTTTTAGAACCCAGCAAGCAGCTATCTGAACTGTCCTCTTTTTTTTGTGCGTTGGTGTTTTTTTTTTGTCAGGAAGTGGTAGTGAATCAGATAGTCCTTTTGCCCAATTTAGCCTGTTCAGAGTCGGGAGTTAGTTGAATGCTGCAGTTCTCTCCTATGCTTTTAAAAAAAGCTGCTTTAGCACTCTAGGGTGGTAGAGATGCATGATTATTGCCTGGCTGCACCTGATCCCTACCCTCGTTCGCCCTCTAGCTTGATTAATTTCCCACTTAATGAATGCACAACAAAACACTTGAAAATAGATGGCAATATTTTTTCTATTAAAACAGAGGCTCTCGAGGAGAACAATTTGTCTAAACTTTTAGAGTTGACAGCAGTGTTGAAACTTTTGGCTATTTTGGGGCTTTTTGCATGCAATTGCTCATTATGTTTTGGTATATAAATTGTAGTTAGACCTTGAGAATTCTTTTCAATGGTATCCATAGAAATATGCCATGTACATTTAAGTGAGCTAATAATGTCTGTTATATCAGTGTTGTAGTTCACCTCCTTTGGAATAATTGGGTTTTGGTCACTTTTGTCAATAACACAATCAGGTTTTGGTGGAATCATTTTGCGGTTGTAATGATTGCCCCCGCAACTTTGACTCTTCTTGTGAACTTTGAACCCCGTCGGTCACGGCTTACAGCAGGGGGTTGGATGGTCCATCTGACCCCCCCACCTCCAAACACATCCTCACCCCCACCCCACACCTTCTTCATTTTCCTGTCTCCAAACTGATGGATCGGCGCTGTCTGTTTGTTGTCATTTACGCCAATGTGACAATGTTCCTACACCACCACATATCTGGTGCGCCTGGAGCATCATGTCTCCACACCGATACCCACCATGCTGTGACAAGGGGAGCGTAGCTCACCTGTGACCCGTGGATGACATGACCCTGGAGGGGCGGTGACCGGGCCATGCTTCCCCCCGACCTCCTCTGCATGCTCCACCGGCCACCCTTGTAGAGTTACTCTGTGATTTAAGTGCCATTACGCGTTTGCTATATCAATATTGTAATAGCAGTACTAACGCTGCAATTATCAATCACGGTTGCATGACAGTGGCGAAAATGTGTTCTGGGGGTGGTGTGTGTGAGTGAGAGAGAGTGCCTTGTGTGTGTTTACAATGAAGATGACAGAGTACATCATTGACTGGTCACCCACATATCGGCTCCTCTTGCTTACCAATCAATCCGGATAGGAGACACGAGCATCAGAGCATAAATATAGAGGCATTGTCCTAAGGAACACCTTGAGGTCATTGGTAGAAAAGTCATGAAAGCATAAGAAGATAACAGTATAACACATGGTACTTACCATACAGCAATCGATTCTCAAAATAAAATGTACATACTTGGTGAAATAGACATTAGCATAAAAAGTAATGTGTTATTAAATTCTTTCATCCCATCCTTTTTAACAAGAGCTCTCCGCACAGCTACTGCAATTTGCGAATCATAAATCCATTGTAATACCTCAGGATAACTTGTACTTGCAAAGTACCCCCCTTTTTGACAAATGAGTAATTATATGCTGAGTAATTCTCATTTATCAGCACAGTGTGATTTATGGTCATTTTCTAAATTAAAACATGCACATCATTTCGAATGAATGTGCTTCATTTAAAAGCTACTCACATTTTTAGGACGTTCCAGGCCTACTTCCTGCTCTTGATATGTTAAGTCTCTTGGCGGCACTGTTCGATTCCCTGTTAATTGTTACATCAGAAGGTTAATTGCCTGGAATTAAGGTCTGGGGTATTATTGTCTGGTCAAGTTTGTGAAACAGTTCATGTATTGATTACTCTCAATTTGTGTTTTTTTTCCCCTCTCTTTTTTTCAAATTTGAAGGTGGTGTTTACTTAATTGTTCACTTATACATTCCAGGCACTTGTGGAGGCTGAGCACCTGTAATGTGGACCTGTGCAGAAAATCCTTGGAATAATCGACTGAAGCCAGCAAGACTGATCTGTCTGAGGAGGACAAACACCTGCAGAATATAAATGATCTTCACAACAGGAAAGCAGGAGTGTCTGGCTTTTAGACAACTTGTCTCAAAGACTGAGAAGAACGTTCGGGAAGCTAACGCTGCATAATAAGGAAATAGTTAGTGCTCGATGTGATGATGCGCAGACCTGACATTGTTCACG
>NC_085864.1:18789754-18827254 GCF_034702125.1 Engraulis encrasicolus | reverse complement strand
CCCTGGTGAGAGCCTGCACACCCTTTGAAGTGCTAATGCTAGAGACTTGACGTCTTGTTTTAAAGGGGGCGACTGCCTTTAGCACCGACTAACTACGGAGTACGCTAGCGGTAGCAGTCTCTCTCTCTCTCTCTCTCTCTGCTTTGGCTAGCTTAGCTTTGACCAGGGAAGCCGACAGAGTGGGGGATAAACAGGTCACTTGTCCCGGGCCCTGGGAAGTGAGGGGACCCAGAATTGGGTCCTCATTACATTGTTAGTATTGGGTAGGGGACCCTTTGTGATGACTTTGTCCTGGGGCCAGCCAATGCTATCAGTGGCCCTGGCTTTGACTAGTATGTATGGTAGCGCTCTCTCTCTCTCTCTCCCTCTCTCTCTCTCTCTCTCTCTCTCTCTCTCTCTCTCTCTCTCTCTTTTTCGTGCCAGTGTTGCAACCTCTCTGCTGCTTCATCGTGATGATTGATGGGTGAACGCCTCCTGTGTTATAAAATACACACCGCAGTGGTTTTTGACATCTATTATTTAGCATATTTGAGTTAAAATGGAAGAGGAAGATAAACGCAACCTCGTGTACAGCCTGCCTGAAGACGTATTTTCTCAGTTCACACACGTACATGACGTGAAATGTGAGTGAAGGTGAAAAATGTATGAGTGAAATTTGTTGCAAAGCCTCACATGTATGTTTTATAGACAACCCTAGGCAAACAGACAGACAAACAGACAGACAGGTACAGATTTATGCACATGCATGCACAGACACACGCACACACAAACACACACACACACACGCATCATGCATGCACGTACGCACGCATGCACGCACACACACACGCATATACACACAAGTGCAACCACACACAGACGTTAAAAAAGGACATACAGTGAAACACATACAAAAACACAAAAGAGGTGAACACAGTGCCTATCTCTGGGGTCTGTTGATAGATAGATAGCGGTACAGCACAAGGAGTGCTCTATGGCATTTTTTGGTAGTTTAATCTTATTTTTGTACATTTCCTTCTACATTACTTTAATCCAATCTGTATCATTACACTCTATCTTAGCCCATAGCATTCAACGAGCCTGGACTTAACCGAACACTAGACACAAACAAAGTTGCAAGACAGACAGCGGGGTGTAGCCATGGGGGAATGCTGAATAGGGTGGGTGGATTTGAAAAGGTCACCGCGCCGGTTATCGATGGCAAGGCAAACAGACTAGCGCGGCTCGGTCTCAGAATCTTAACAGCCATCCCTGCTGCTTGCTTGCTAGCATTCATCTTCGTAGAGCAAATAGCCTATAGTATATACAGTATGTACCTCTGACTGTAGTGCAGCCATGTGCAAGACAAGCAATCATACATGAACGCAGACATGAGCTCTCGTGTAACTGCATGATAGCTCTTCAATTATTCAGGGTGTTTTGTTGTAACGGGGATGCTGTCTCCTCAGCCACGCAGATGTTGTGATTGTGATTCTGACAGGCCTGCTTTACTCATCGCTGCATATGGAGTGACTGCAGTGGAGATGGCCTTATCCAGGCTCATGGGACTCACAATGGGTTATCATTCTGGGCTGTGTTTCTCGAAAGCAGAGTTGTTAGCCAGTTAGCTACAATTTGAAATTGCATTGCAAACAACAAAGTAGCTGACATAGTTAACAACTATGGTTTCTAGAAATGCACCCCTGGTTTAGTGCGTCTCTCAGATACGGGGGGCAATAGAGAGGATGAGTCTGAGACTTTGTGGGGTGAGGGGTTTAGGTGGTGCGAGCAGAGGTAGAGTTGGGGGTGAAAGTGATTGTTAGCCGGTGGAGGTAGACTGGGGAATGTTGGAGAGAATGTGTTATTTAAGAGAGGAATGAGATGGTGTACCGTAGGGTTGGATGTGCCTGTTGTGTGTGTAGTGTTAGGGTGGCTGTTATCCAGTGGAATCTGAGCTGTGTTACCACTGGCAGCATGGGCCTATGCAACCCTAAGGGACCTGATGTAGGATAGCAAACGGCACATATGGAGGGCTTAGTGATAAGAGGAAAGCAGATTTCCCATACCCCTGACTGTGCTCTGCTTTAGTGTATATCGAACAATAAAAGAAATGCCATTTATTAAATTGTCACCATGAAGATTCTTTTATTACTTCTCTTTTGACCACTTGAACAATAGAATATGGCCTGGCTCTAACGTAGGGCACTGGACTGCTACACCAGCGGGTTATTTGCCGACCCCTCCTCGTTTCTTTCCCCATTTTACCTCTCCTACTACTGTCTACTGTCTACTGTCCTACTACTACTACTGTCCTGTCTTCAAGAAAAAGTTGAAAAAAGACCAAAAAAGAACAATACAATACGACACAATAATATGACAAATAGTATTTCCTGTATGTCGCCTACATTTTGTGCCTGCTTTCCTGTTACCACAATGTTGCATTTTATTTCCCATAGCACCACACCACACTGACAGACAGCAAGTGGTGAGTAAATGCCTGATTCTCCTACCACCCTGTTGTATTACAAATGGACTCTTACCTCCAGAGAGTTGAACATGCAGACAGACTGGACATTTTTTTCCCTCCCCTTCCTCTATTCGGCCTTTGAATACAAATGATTCCTCATTGTGGGAGGAGATGTAGGTTGGGCCCCCGTGTCACGGCCCCTAAAGGGCCCCTGGGAGACTCAGGGGTCAGTGATTCATAGCAGGTGAAGGGGATGAGATCAACATAAGCAGGATCAGGGATACCTGAGTGGTTGGCAAGTCTCAGCAGAAATGCCTCAACTCCAGGAGGAGGAGGAGGAGGAGGAGGAGGAGGAGGAGGATAGGGACAGAATAGGGCTGAGTTCCATCACGAAGACAAGGATAGCCTACACAATAAAGAATGCAGTGTTAGCTCAACACTTAGAGTATACTCTGGGACCAAATACAATCTAGAAGATGTTAAAATTGACTGTTGAGTTCACAATGGAAATGTTCTGTGTAGAGATCTAATTGTGTGAGTGTTGCATTGGGTCCTCCGGCCCTGTGTGCATTCATGAATCTGTGTGTGCACCTGGAAACGATTTCTAGTAGGATGGGTGGGCCGTGCTTTCAAGATGGCCGACTAGATGGACATCACAATTGATGCTTTGGTATGGTAGCGAGTTCAACAGACTTTTATTATTTATCATTATATTATTTATATTACTATTATTATTTTGCGTTGCAATACAATTAATAATAATACCATTACTACTACTACTACTACTACTACTACTACTACTACTACTACTACTACTACTACTACTACTACTGATATTAATAATAATGATGATGATGATGATGAGGATGAAGTCCCTGTAGCTATGTGGATTTAGATACTTTACACAACACAACTTCATGTATGAGGCTGCACGAGACCACCCACATTAACTGCTATCATATTCGTCAATGGCCACTATTGTAAACTGTTAGTGTGTAAATGGAAAAATGAATCAATGAATAAATAAATAAATAAATAAATACATAAATAAATAAAATAAAATGAATACATAAATGAAATAATGAATACAAATCCTGTATTGGATGAAAGCGATATCAATCGCTTTAATTTTTCTAATTAGAGGAGTGCTTCTGTAGTCACCTGTAAAAAGCTTGTAGGAAAAGCATCAAACTCTTCGGAGCCCTTTGAAAAATATTGGCATGCTGTTATGCTACAGCCATCTGACTAGCAATCTGTTTACAAGGCACCAGCAACAAATGCATGCAAACACTCACGCGCACAAACACAGACACATACACACACACACACACACACACACACACACACACACACACACACACACACACACACACACACACACACACACACACACACACACACACACACACACACACACACACACACACACACACACACGCACACACGCACACACACACACACGCACATGCACAAAGACACACATGACAAAAAGACGCTGACATATTGTTTAATTGCTATATTCACGCACACAGACACAGACACAGACACACACGCACGCACACACGCACGCACACACGCACACACGCACACACGCACACATGCATATAGGCCTACACACAGACACAGACACACGCGCACACACACACACACACACACACACACACACACACACACACACACACACACACACACACACACACACACACACACACACACACACACACACACACACACACACACACTAACAGCAAAAATGACACTGGTAATTTTTTTATGTGTACTGTTACAACCAGACACGAAAACAAAGACTATCTCTCTCTCTCTCTCACTCTCTCTCTCTCTCTCTCTCTCTCTCTCTCTCTCTCTCTCTCTCTCTCTCTCTCTCTCTCTCTCTCTCTCTCTCTCTCTCTCTCTCTCCCTCTCTCTCTCTCTCACAGACACATACACATACACATACGCACAGACACATACAGACACACAAGAGGTGCACAGCAGCCCCTATCTCTGTGGCCTGTTTGTCCCTGACATGCTACACGTTGTCAAATCCACTAATTCTTTTATTATCAAGTTATGACGGTGTGGACTCATTAATTTGTCTAGAACGTCCTTGGCAATTACTGATAGCACTTGTGGAGGTAGTGATTTTTCATTTCTTTTTTTATTTTCTGAGAGAGAGGAGGGGGGGATGGAGACATGATTGACAGTAGAGGTGCTTCGGGGTGTTCCAGAGACTGACTGGCTTTTAATTAAATGGCACGGGAAATCATTGTGTGTGTGTGTGTGTGTGTGTGTGTGTGTGTGTGTGTGTGTGTGTGTGTGTGTGTGTGTGTGTGTGTGTGTGTGTGTGTGTGTGTGTGTGTGTGTGTGTGTGTGTGTGTGTGTGTGTGTGTCTGTCTCTGTGTCTGTGTGTCTGTGTGTGCAGAGAGAGGGGGGAGGTGGGGGAAAGAAAGAAAGAAAAGAAAGAAGGGAGATAAGCGAGAGAGAAAGAGGGTGGGGAGAGAGAGAGAGAGAGAGAGAGAGAGAGAGAGAGAGAGAGAGAGAGAGAGAGAGAGAGAGAGAGAGTGGTGGGGGGGGGGTGTGCATGTCTTCATATGCATGTCTCCCTGCCCTACCCCCTTGTTACGCTGTTCAGATCCGCACTGGGCTTTAACAAACAACCCCTTTAGATGCTTACAGTGGACCAGTGAGGCGAGAGCTCTCTCTCTCTCTCTCTCTCTCTCTCTCTCTCTCTCTCTCTCTCTCTCTCTCTCTCTCTCTCTCTCTCGCACACACACGCACACACGCACACACACACACACACACACACACACACACACACACACACACACACACACACACACACACACACACACACACACACACACACACACACACACACACACACACACACTTGCTTTGCATGACCGTGCAGCATTTAACCAATGTAACAAGCTGCACCAAGTGTTACAAAAATGTGTAACACTGTAAGATGTCAGTTTTTTCATCAGATTTAAATACCCTGATCTGACACTGACATCTACCTACATGGCAAGAGTGATAATGTAATGAGCTGGACAAATGAACAAACAGTGGACCACTATGGCGCTTAGAATACCTTTTTACCTTTTTCTAAGAATGTCTTAATTGTTGTTGTATGTTTAGATTTTTTGGCTGTGGAGTTGGTTTTAACAGACGATGCAGAAATTATGCTTGAGATTGAGCAGAGTACAGGAAAAAAACAAAGTACACTTCAAAAATGATATTACCGGCAGGCAGGTGTAGACATGGTTTCACAGTTTGACTTACACGTGGATGTGAAAATAGATGGGCGTACACACCACGCACACGCACACACGCACACACACACACACACACACACACACACACACACACACACACACACACACACACACACACACACACACACACACACACACACACACATACACAACCCCCCCCCCCACGCACACACACACACGCACACACACACACACACACACACACACACACACACACACACACACACACACACACACACACACACACACACACACACACACACACACACACACACACACACACACTAGTAACACTACTAACACTACTAACACATATCTTTCTCTATCCCTCTCCTCTCACACTGCAGTGAGATGTGATGGCCATGCAATATGAGTTCTCATAACACTTCATTCTGACTCATCCATCGGGTGCCAGTGCAAGTGTAACCTCAGTATTAGCATTTTAATTATCCCCCTCTGATTGGCACCACTTGATTATCAAAGTTTTTTTGTCCAACCATTTCAAGTTAATTGTGTCACCGCTGGCTTGTTGCCACAAGGGAATTGTGTGTGTGTTTGTCTGTGTGTCTCTCTCTGTGTGTGTGATCGCTGACAAGGATATGTATATGCTTATTGTTTGTAGAATATTATCGCAGCATGTGTGGTCCTGTAGCAAGTTCAATTAATTTTTCCCCCGCTCGTGCTGAATATCAGTTAATTCCTGACATAATCAAGGACTTCTTTTGTGAGCGTGGAGTTATACCCCTGGGAATAGTCTTCTGATGCCTCTGAAGAACAATATAGAAAACAATCAATTGTTCTGTTCTTGTTTTCTTTTGCAGTCATAAAGCAGTAATAACTATGTAATAACCCATCTAATCCATTAGATGTTTATTAAAAGGCAATATCAATACAAATTCAATGACTGAAACTCGTGAAAAAACCACACATGAAAAACCAATGGCATTCTTACTTGGGATGTATGCTACATTTCCAACTCAATATCAATTATTTCAAATGTATTTCTTCTCATTTTCGCTTTGTATCAATTATTCAGTGTTCCTCTTTCATTGCTTGGTCCATGTAAGAAAAGTCAATTTTGCATCGCGTGTATTGATATTGGACCTGCAGACTCCTGGAGGTGTATGTACATCTTCACAAATGTATATTTGTGATACCTATTTGTTTTGTATTGTGTTTTTGCTGAAGCACTGTTAAACTATTCATGTGATCAAACAAGGACATAGAATATGAGAATATGCGTGGGTGTGCTGCCTCACATCTTGTGCTTACAACGGGCACATCCACAGAAATTAGATAAGACCAAGATGCCTCTCCAAACCAGCCTGACATTTACAGAGATCTCATATATATTTCACAAGGATTCAACCAACAAGTGATGCTGATACTATACTGACTCTGCCAGTCATTGTTCTTTTTTATAGGTGTCAGATTTTTGTGGGCCAAAGATCTGAGAATAGGGAACATCAACTGGACCTCAAAATTCATCCAGACTGTATGGACTCTCTCAATTACAGTCATGCCATTTGTGTGAAATCTGTGTAAACCATTTGGTCTTTGACCAGAAACATTCTTGCAAACAGCATGCTGATGTTTATGTTAACATAATGGGTGTGAGCTAGCCTGTATGACCTTGCCATTCATATATTTCCACTCAGGAGATAATGTTGTTACAGAGCTGGCCAATGAGAGAAAGGGTTGAAGGAGAGGGGTGAATGATGACTCATTACACGTGGCCAAATCTTAGTGATTGGATGAAATCATGTGCACATCTCAAACCAACTAGTAATTGTTTCTAGGCCTACATTGGTAATCTGGCTTACTGAATTCATCAGCCGTCGACAAGATGAAGCGACAGAGAATCGCTGGAATGTGCAGCAAGAGTGATACTTGTTTTGTTTTTTTACTGTCCAATAATTTAGATGGAACTGCACAAAAAATGCCTGGGCATTTTTTTGCTCCAGTCGAGTCTTGATAATTTCTTGATTCTGCAGTTCCAGACTAGACTATGAATGGAAATAGCCTAGTAGGCTACAAGGGTGCGGCCAGGCTAGTTTTGCATACCATATCACAATGATGAAGATGCCTTTTTTCTTCCCATCCAACCCAGACATTTTGCAACCATGACTTCTTCAATGTGTTTAGCACATGAGATATGGTAGGTAATTGCTTGCTGCATTAAGATGGATTCTGCTGAACAACACAGGTCTAATTTATTTTTATTTTTGTGACAGACAATTATAAAGCAGTCAGCCAGAAAATTCAAATCCACATTAAAGGCACAACAATAATCTTTAGCCTCAGGCCACTCACTTCATCCCACAGAAAATGATTCACAAACGACAGACCTCTATTTACGTATCCCACTGGCTGGTTAAGTTTCAAAGCCCTGACTTTCCATTCCATCTGAGTAAACAGTAGAAGATGCCACCAGAATGGGATTTCACACAGGTCACAGTAGAGGAATATTCATGCCAATAATTGCTTCATTTTTTTGTCCACCAATTTTTGTGCGGTGTAAATTGTCCAAGGAGGTGTGTGCAGTGTTGTGATGGCATTGTGTTGGGGGCTGGCCTCAATTCAAAATAGCGGCAAAACATTGTTTTGATGAGTGGCCATAGAGACTTGTATTGTCTTGGTGATTGCTATCCTCCTCAAATGAGAAACCAGTTTTTGTAATGGGCAGAGGTATCCAAAAAAAAACCTACACACATATGTGCATTATTCCACCCCGCTCACCCCCCTTCACCGATGTGTAATTTTCTCATCACCATTGAAATTGCACTCACTTAGAAGAGAGTGAGCGGTTTTTTTTATCCTCTCCCCCAACATACAACCCACCCCACCCCCCACACGTACACACACCCCACCACTCCTTGGTGAGATATTTTAGTCTCATCAATAACACGAGGCTTGACACAGCAAGCGAGTGAGCAGCAATGCGGAGGACTGGAGAAGAGAGGACGCCATCAGCATTTTGATGAAGGGGCACACTGTGGACATGGCCATTCATTTGGATGCAGGTTTATTTCTCCAGTTCCTCCCGTGATCCCCCCATAACCATTCAGCCTCTGTAATGCAATGCCTATGTGCACAGCATGTCATTGGAACCATTCAAATACAGTACACACAGAGCCATTTCTGAATCTCTCTCTCTCTCTCTCTCTCTCTCTCTCTCTCTCTCTCTCTCTCTCTCTCTAGTACTCCCCCCCTCTCTCTCCACATCCATCCCTCTGGTTCTCCATCTATCCTGCTGTCTTCCCTTTCAGCTCAGCCATCACCACTGCCTTTATCAACAGTGACACATCAGTGATGGGTTTGTCTGTGGCTATGGCCAGTTTTCCCCTGGTGTCCGTTAGTTATTGTTTGGTTCTTGGACATAGGATAGAGGATGTCTTGGCTCTCCTCTCCTCATCCTCTCCCATCCCTTCTTGTCTCTTCTGGAGTGTTCTGAGGGTGTCTGGAGAGGAAAGTGGTGGTCGGTAGGCAGCTGAGACCCCATCTGGATATCATGCCCTGCCTGGACCCTGGCAGCACTCTACCCCTACTCTCTCCCAGAGGCTGGTAATGGCTCAAAGGAAAAATCATGTGCACGCTCGCACACACACAGGCACACACACACAGGCAGACACACACGCACATACACATGCACATGCGCGCACACACACAGGCACGCACGCACGAACCCACACCCACATCCACACCCACACACACACACACACACACACACACACACACACACACACACACACACACACACACACACGCACACGCACACACACACACCTGTACCTGCTGTCTGCTGCTAAAGCCAATGAAAGCTCAAAGGCTGTTGGTGCTATAATTCTGCGAATCTGGTGGAGTGGATTAATGTTCCAGTTCCACAGGAGTCTTGACACAGGAAATGTCTCCTCCGTCTCCAGAGTTTGAATATTGACAAAAATGTACATTACAATAATAAGAAGAGTCATATTTCCATCAATGTTCCCATGTTGTTGTTAGTGAGTTTGTAGCATGTTTAGTAGTTGGTGATTTTTTTTTTTTTTTGATTAGGCCTACTTGCATTATAAAACATGCTTGTCAGACAAAGCTGGAAGTGGGGTGTGTGGGGGGTGGGGGCGAGTGGTTGCAGGATCGAGGCCCCATTACAGTATTGCATAGGGGAGCCTTTCATATGACTTGGCCCAACAGACCTGTGTGGTCAGCAGACCTTCCTGTACATATCAGGCATTGCAAAGTATAGTGGCTGTGGCTTTTGGGAAATAAAATTGATGATGATAATGATAATGCTGCTGCTGGTACGTCTAATGATGATGATGATGATGATGATGATGATGATGATGACGACGGTGATGACGGTGATGACGGTGATGACGATGATGATGATGACGATGACGATGACGGCAAGTCTAATGATGATGATGATGGTGGTGATGATCATGTGGATGATGATGATGATTACTATCACAATGATGCGGAATCTTCTCCTTGGGTCAGAGTCAGGCTGTTCTTTGTGAAACCAAATTTGTTCAGCTAGCATAAGCACACTATTACATACTGAGGATCCAGGCTACACTATATGCACAAGCATGCTCTCTCTGCATAATACTAGTAGACAGTATGAAATGGAATGGGATAAATACCAGATAAAATACCAAACAATTTACCAGTAACACCGTTTCCGTCTGGATTTGAACAGGGGTAGAGAGTCAGTAATGCGGATGTCAGGAAAAAGTGTATTCAGTCAACCATTCAAACTCTATAACAACAAACCCTGTTTGGAGATTTTTCTGCAACTTTTTTGTGCCATTAAAATGAATGGTGGAATGGTGGAATATCACTCACTCTAAAGCTAGAGTGGGATAAAGCTTTAAAATCTGAGTCATAAAATCAGAACAACAAACAACAGTCTGCAGCATCAGGCTGCAGCAGCACATGTGCAGCCAATTGAAAGTGAAAAAAGTGAAAGCCCATTGGGAAACTCCAACTCCCATTGTCATTGTGACACAGCACTCCACAGCACACAAGTAAACACTGCACACTGCACACAACGAAATTGCATTTATGCCTCACCCGTGCAAGGGGGCAGCCCTCAGTGGCGCCCCATGGGGAGCAGTGCGATGGGACGGTACCATGCTCAGGGTACCTTAGTCATGGAGGAGGATGGGGGAGAGCACTGGTTGATTACTCCCCCCACCAACCTGGCGGGTCGGGAGTCGAGCGGCAACCTCTGGGATGCAAGTCTGACGCCCTAACCGCTCACCCATGACTGCCCTCCAATTAAGAGAGGCATAGAACACTTAGACCAACTGCCAGCTTTTTCCCTAATTTGAGAATTTGAATTTTAGAACTCTGCTCTTAGAACACTCCTAGTCAACCACTGCTGATTGTCTTGCTGTGGGTACTAATCAGAGTTGCTTGGCCTAGTGGGTAGGGAGGTGGTCTAAAGATCAGAAAGGTTGCAAGTGCAAATCCCAACACACATAGGCCTACATCAGGGGTGTCAAACATCCGGCCCGCCAGAGGGTTCCATCCGGCCCGGATGTAGAAAAATAAATAAAAAATATTATTACTATTTTTTTTTTTACTTTTTTTTTTCAATGAAATAGCCGAAATGCGCAATTACGGCCCTCGGGGCAAAATCGAGACCTGCATGACATCAACCCAATGGTCCCTCTGTTACACGGTATATATGTAGTAAAGTGCACATCACACTTCTATTATAAATAGTGAATTTGTACTGTAACAGGCATTTGATAAAGCTCACATATTATAGACCTCATACATAGAGATAAAATGTTAATACTTTTTATTCGTATTGTATTGGTATTGGTTGTAATTAAATATAAATATAATTGGATTTGTATTGGTTCCTATTAAGCTCAAACTGGAAACGGGATGTTAGAATGCGTGAAAATGCAGGAAATTACATATAAGAAATACAACATTTTCTGGGGGAAAACCCCCAGACCCCCTGCCAAATTGAACTGTCCCATATTTAATTAATTGACGGTTGGCAATGAATGAATGAAGTCAAGGAAATTTTGCATAGGATTATCAGTATTACATTGCTTTCTATATATTCATATAACACACTTAAAACGTGATAGTACTGAACACTAATCCTCTGCTTTACGTTTTTTTTTTTTTTTTACGATGATGTTACTAATGCGGCCCGCTTGAGGTCCACATGGGTTATATGCGGCCCCCGGACCAAAATGAGTTTGACACCGCTGGCCTACATGGCATTAAAATGATGTCTGAAGTGTCTACAAAGGCATATTGGACTAACTTATAGGCCTACAGCAGTGTTGTTTTGAAATCACAGTGACATTTGCTGTACAGCTCCATGCTGCTGGAGTTTTGAGGGTTAATTAGGCCTTAACAGCATCAAAAGTCACTTGAAAGACCAAGGTGATGAGAATCAAGCTGAGAGCTCACCTTCTTCAGAAGAGGGCTTCTTTTCATCAATCACACAGACCAGTTCCCAAGAAAATAACAAACAGCTGGACACATACCCTCATACATAGCTCTTGAGTGTCTGAGTTTATTGCTCAGTTGAAGGATTCTACGGAGCACATCCTTACATTACTTACATACTAATTTATCATTTCTAAGATTTCTTTATACTTTTATACCTTAAAGTGGTTTTTGAGGATATCCATTTCCATGTGTATTTGAGTACAGAGGTCAAGATGATAGACCTACTTTAACTTTTACCAGAATGTTTTTAAACAGCAGTATCTATATGTCTACTTAACAAACAAATTTGAGTGTACTTTTGACACCTCTGCTGGAGTGGGTAGGGAAATTGCCCGTGGCAACAAATCATCCTTCATGGTGAGAGGTGTATTGAAGCAGTTGGATAGTAAATTATACAAAATATGGTTACTTTCCCCTTCATTCCACCTTGTATAACAAGGACGTCACACAGTTTTCATGTCCTGTAATGGCTGAGTAACTATGTTTTGGCTCTTTCACCCTGATGTCCTACAAATACAGCCCATAATACAGTGCAGAACAAAGCTAAAACTGGGCCACTTTTAAAATATTGCCAGAGTGGTAATCTCCTTGTTTGAATGCTCTTCAAAATATTGTTGGAAGGTATTCTGGTAGTTTTAACTATTTTATTTCACTAGTTTCCCATCTGAGTGCTTGGTGTTCTGCAAATCATGTGTGGCATTTTGTAGCTTGCCTCGGTCCTGGGATACTTTAAGCTGAGATCAAGATGAGATCCGTTTGCACCTTCCTGTGTGGTGGCTCACACAAAATAGAGCTCTGTTGTAATCGCCATGCGACACCTGCACATATTTGGGGACATCGGCAGGGCTGGACTGGCCATCTAGCATAGCGGGCATTTCCTGGTGGGCCCCGCACCCTCTTGGGCCCCTATTTTCAGAAATGTGAAAAAAAATCAGTCAGTTCTGTGCCCCTAATTATGAGGGCCCATTTCAGCCAAAAGTTTCCAGACCCTATTTTTCCCCCAGTACACACTGCAAAAAACGAAAATCTCTACAAGTGTAATATACTTGAATTCAGCATTTTGTTCTCATTACACTTGTTTTTGAATGTATTTTCTTGGTAAGACTGACTATTGTTAAGATTATTTGACTTGTTTCAAGAAAATTCATCTTTTTTATCCTACCTAGATAATAAAACTAGTTCTGAGCAGCTTTTTTCTTAAAATAGAACACATACTGACAGAGTCGCATTAACAATTAGACTGTGAGTACATTTTTACTTGTTTCAAGACAATAAGACAATCCAAATGAACCTGTTTTAAGAACTGGCTCGATCTCACTAAGATATTCTAGCTAATCAACTGTGATAGCATACAAATTAATAGGGCCATTGAGATTTCCATTCATGATTCATAGCTTTGACATTTCTGTTGTCTGTGCAGCATTTGGCATAGCAATTTCATGATTGTAAATCTGTATCCCATCTCAATGTGTCAAACACTTGATATTCACAGCAAAATATACTGTAGATGAATCAATAACACATATAAGTGAAAAGTGAAAGCCCATTGGGAAACTCCAACTCCCATTGTCATTGTGACACAGCACTCCACAGCACACAAGTGAACACTGCACACTGCACACAACGAAATTGCATGTATGCCTCACCCGTGCAAGGGGGCATTCCTCAGTGGCGCCCCATGGGGAGCAGTGCACTGGGACGGTACCATGTTCAGGGTACCTCAGTCATGGAGGAGGATGGGGGAGAGCACTGGTTGATTACTCCCCAACCTGACGGGTCGGGAGTCGAACCGGCAACCTCTGGGATGCAAGTCTGACGCCCTAACCGCTCACCCATGACTGCCCTTATATTAAAAAAAATAGGGAGTCCCATTTCTGTGATTATGGTCTTTCCTAATTGTTACCAAGAAACATCCATTTCAGAGATGATATTCAAAAAATCTAATCTTTGAACTGACATATGCCTCTGACGCCTTGATACCGCTGATGTGTGGCCCAATGCTTTTTCATGAGCAAATATACTGTTTGTTTGATGGGTAGGCTACTTTCGACAATTTTGCTATGATTTTTTTTTTAAAGATTGTTTTTGGTCTTTTTTACAACTTTTTTGTAACTGACAGGACAGTTTGAGAGGTGGACAGGAGGCGAATGGGGAGAGAGATGCGGAGGGGTCGGCAAATGACCCGGACCGGGAATCGAACCCGTGTCGGCCACACAGCAGTGCCCTACCGGTTGCCCATGGCAGGGCCATTTTGCTTTGATTTACAAGACATTTGCAGACATTTTATAGGCCTAAATTAATTTAGAAATTTAGAATAAAACAAATAATGCTTTGACTCTAACCTCATGCACACGTGTCTCATCAAAGTACCCAGTGTGAAGGTAAATGTTGCATATAATGTTGTTTAGGGGGCATGTTGTTGTTCAGGATGCTGCTTTTTTAAGATGCTGCTCTGTCTCAATTTTTGTAAAGTTTCCGTCATCAGAGCAAAAAAGGTTGTGAGTTATTTCACTTAATTCTATGATAAGATGTATAGCATGGTCCTTGCTGCTGATAAAAACAAAAGTGGAAGTTATAACATCTAGATCAATATGATTTGACAAAATAAAGTGCTTCAATGCACGTTTTATTTCCTGTTGCACAACTGCAACAGTAAGGGCAACAGGTTTTTTTGTGTTCATTTTTAAGGCACACTCAAAAAATGTTTCTGGGTCCTGGTAAATATTAAGAAATATGTATACATACATTTAAGGAATATTATTATAAAATGGAAAAATGATTCATTGAAATCATATAAACACCATTTGAACTGTCCGCGTATGAACTTTTAAACAAATAATCTAGGCCTAAACAAATAATGTATGCACTTGAAAAAAGCTCATAATATTAACTGACATGCACATCACACTCCAGAACAGTAGGTGGCAGTAAGAAATGAATCGCCTATTGTCGAAACACATTTTCATTGACGGTATTTATCTTCTTCCTGCTGGCACCAAGTTGTTACCTTATTGGTACAGAAATATTTTACATAAATCAAAACTATATATGTGAAATTCATGCTGTAATTCAGGTGGGATAACAAACAAAAACAAAAAACACCAAAGAGTAAAACCGGAAATGGAATTACGTCACTTCCTGTTCGTCAGTTGGTCTCCTGCTTTGAAATTGAGGCAATCGTTTTCAGCCGGGTAAGTTTCACAATCCGTTTCAATCCTTGTCATCTTTGGCAATATGCTTGTATTAAGACACCATTACAGTCATTTGTGAAGTATACTACGCTATTGTGATGTTTTTGGCGTTTTTGTCTGTATGGAAAGTTAACTGATACGATTGTTAGATCATGCTGTGTGATCTGACAAGCTGTTTGTCTTGCATTCAAATATCCACTCTTAAACAGTAGGCTAGCTTATCTTGTGCAACATCTTCAGGAGTAAAAAAAAAGTTGCCTTAAGGTTTATCCAGTCTGAAGTGTAAATTACCAGCATAATTATTTTAAACATAGTTTAACACCTGCTGCTGTTTAGCTTAGCAGCTAGCTATTGCTCTCTAGCTTGCTATTGCCCTGTAATGCCCCACATGTTACTCAAAATATGTATCTTATTTTTTGTAATGAGCGTCACTATTGGCCAGTCCTGAATATCACCTTTGAAAAGCCATGTTTGCCGATATTGTGAGAAAAGGTTCACCTCTGTTTTTCAACTTGACAGATGGTTGCCCCCTGTGCGAGTGGAAGATGTGACTTTGAAGACAGTCATTGTAAAAGGTAGGATTTATGTCCATGTTCAATTGTTTTTACACTTTACCCTCTGCTTGAACACTTTACTTACACCAAAGCAAAATGAGGATAAACATATTTTTTTAGCCGATTATCATTTTCATGTTGGCATGGTGTCAACAGTTATTTTGTATTGTATGAAACATGGATATGGTGAAAAATATTTTAATTAACTTTTAATTTCACGCTGTCTTAAGTGGCTGTAGTCACGTTATTTACCAATATTTTTAAATGGTGACAATATTCCCCAGTCTAAAAAGTGGTGAAGATGTACCTGACTTGCTTGCCATAGACAACAAGAAGTGGTGTTTCATGCATGGTGTGGAGTTGCTTGAGGATGCAAAATCATTGGTAATCCAACAACATGCGTCAGTCAACATCTATGCAGTGACATAGGCTATTTGATATGGCAGATTATATTTGATTGAGGCTACTCTACTCTCCTTGACCCCTGGTCTCAACTTAGGTTTTACAGGAAGTCAGTCAATGCCATTGTGATGTTAGCCCTCATCTTATCTTGTAATTTCTGTTACATCAACTCCAGCACTCTCATTATGTGTTTTGTCATAGGTGCAAAAGGCTTGTCTAAGATACGCTGGCAGTCTACACCGCATGGCCTGCGTTGCTGACATTGAGTGAAGTAAGTATGGTGGTACATTATGTCATAACAGATAGTATTTAAGTGTTGATGTATGTCTGTCCTGTAGGATGTCTTTGTGGCTTGACCACAGGTGTTGCCCCACCTGCAGGCCCAGAGATAGAAAGACATAGTCACAAGTCACAGGACAGACAGGAAGCACAACACAACTGGGCCTGACAATTTTCTTGTACTGTGTCTTTGGTTAATGCAGAGTTCCTGTGCCTGACATATACTTGAGGAAGCATCTTGGAGGTTGTCAAGGAGAATGGAGGCATTGCCAGAAGGAAGGTAGGATAACTCATGGCTCCAACAGCTAATGGAAACATTGTGTTTGAGTTGCAAACAATATAATGAAGTTGGGTATCAGGTATTAGAAGGTCAGACATTAGGTGTGGGAGACGCATGGCCCACCTCTAGGTTCACTGACTCTGAATTTTGAACAGTTCTGATTATGATGTTCACAAACGATCTGCACCCCAATAAAGAGAGCACGCGATAAATGGCACCTGCATATCACTGACAAGCACACTATTAAATGCCCCGTATTAGTGGCCATGGTTGTCATTCACTAGACATCAGCATTTTTACATTTAGTGCCATTAAAGCTACATAAAAAGTGTGTGCACAGTGTTAAGCTTTCTGCATTTTCTTTTTCCACCATCAGGACTAGAGTGGCGAAGTGATCCAAAGGCAGACTGCACATCTACGTATATGGTTTGCAAGGAACATCCCGTGCCAGACACTGTGATACAAGGCATGGAGCTGTACAGTGAACTCGGAGCATCTCTTGTGCATGTGTGATGCTCTTTGGACTCGGTTACCGGTATATACCCTCAATCTCAACTCTGTGGATTTGGATTTACAATTTTAAGTATCCAGATGAACTGAAATATATGTTCTGGTGAATTTGGAAAAGATGCCCAAAAGGTTCAATCACTATAAACTACAGTAAATATGTTGGACACTGGCAATCTCAGGTTTTAAGCCATTGTATAAAAGGACAATGCATCACATTTCTATGCATACTTTTCTGTGCTGTTCTCTGATCTGAGTTGATGATTTTTTAGCTCAGCATGGCATTGAGTATCATTGAGGGTTTTTTTCTAAGCATTTTCTATGCAGATTAAAAGATGAGCACTATAATGAAAGGCGTAATAACGCCTCAGTAGCACTTCATGGACACATTGATATCATAATTGAAAACATTTCTCTCTCCCTCTCCTCCCCCACTTTGGGAAAGAATCAAAGAGTCAAAAGTGCTCCTGTGGGCAGTTAATTCTAAAATGTCCATTCACAAATAACATCTTTTTCATGAATGTCTAAGTAAATAAGTGAGTAAATAGACACATACTGTTCTGTTGAGAGTATGTTTTTCGGCCAGAGATATCTGACTGCATTCAAAATGGTGGATTAACATGCAGAGGACTATTATTCATTTGCCCAAGCGATTATGACATTACTTAGAATTTGCTGGTGGTTGTAAGCATTCATGAAAAAGATGACATTTCTGAACAGGCCACATAAATTAATGTGGTACAGTACACTGATAATTTCAGGTTTTCTGTTTAATTTCTGTTAAATCATACGATTATATTGTCTAGATTTTGGTGTTTTATTATCGTTTGACTGCATGTTTGTCCAGCTGATGAAATATTAATAAAAGAAATGTTTTGACGTTCTTGTCAAGTATATTTTTCTCATACACCTAAACAAGATATTAATTCTACATGAGAAAATAAGTATTCTAGCTAAGAAAATCAGACTAGTTTTAAGACTTAAAATGAGCTGGAAACAAGTAAATTTGCCTTGTTTTAAGCGTATTGTATGCTTGTTTTGAGCAATAATTTCTTGGATGACATCTAATTCTAAGCAATAATGACTAATAAAGGAGGAGAAATTGCTTAAAATAAGAAAAAAAATCTTAACAAGCAACAGAAAAATAAGATTTTTATACTTGTTTCAAGTGTTTTTCTATGCCTACCACTTAGATATTATTTTCTTGTTTTAAGAATTCTTACCAAGTCCAATTTGCTCGCTGCACTGGCAGATTATTTTGCTAAAAATAAGCAATTTTTCACCTAAAACACTATATTTTTTGCTTATTTTTTTAGAGGGCTTTTTTGCAGTACAGCCCTTGGACATTGGTGCCGGTCGGCGAGTTGGCATTGAAAACAATAGAATCAAACATTGGCAGAACAGTGCTCCACACTTTGTCGGAACTGGTGTGCGGATGCCCGAAACGCGTTCCAGTTTTTCTGTGGTTCACCATAACATGTATTACATTTGCTTTATAACCTATTTAAAGATGTGATTACATACCACTCTCTGTGTACCAATCTAGTTGTCCCTCCAAACCCACCCACCTCAACTGCACTTTATGCATTTATCCAGTCGTATCATTTATTCCAACTGTGCCTTTAATCAGACTGCCAAACCCAAAGTGCATTCTACAAACTTCACTCCTCCCATTAACAGCAATTTCACTTTACATCCTACATCACTTATCTCAATAGCAGATGACAAAAAAATGTGTACAAAATGTGTCTTTTCCATTTATCGATTTGAATTCTCTCTCTTTCTCTCTCTCTCTCTGGTTACCTCCACGACTATATATCCTACTTTGCTATGCTATTTCACAGCTGTCCACAAATGCCATCTCTCAGTCTCCACGTTCCCCTTCACCCTCCACCCTCTCTCCCTGGGCCCCATACCGTACCCAAGATACTTGGTATTTACGGCTGGGTGGATGCCATTACACTTCAGCAGGTACCGTAGTCTTGTCAAGACTGGCTGGCCACTGTTCAGACAGCCTTCAGCATTACTTACTCCAGTCTATACTGGCAGGGGGAGAGAGAGAGAGATGGAGAGAGTGAGAGAGAGCGAGAAAGAGAGAGAGAGAGAGATAGTGAGAGATGGCTATGTGTAGGCCTACAGTATTTGAATGGAGAGAGAGAGAGAGAGAGAGAGAGAGAGACAGAGAGAGAGACAGAGAGAGAGGCCGAGACCTTTCTTGGCCTATCTTTTTTTTAACAAGGGAGAATGTATCATTGCCACTATCGGTTGCCCCAATCTTCAACGGTGTGAACCTGTTTCAAAGCGCAAAATGACAGGCGGCGAAATGATGGTGCAGAAGGGAGCGTGACCTCCGCGGACGAGATTGCACCTCAAGAAAGTGGCAGCTGCTAACCTGATGCCACTGACAAAGACCTCTCTTGTCGAATAGCTTCTCCTGTAATATGAGCATGTGTAGTGGTTGTGTTGTGTGTATGAACACAGAGCTTGAGATTAACCCTTTAGGCACAGTGGAAATAATGAGGGCTTTGGTCACTCATATTCTCAGACAGACACACACACACGCGCACGCACACACACACGCGCACACACACACACACACACACACACACACACACACACACACACACACACACACACACACACACACTTCTCTAGAACTGAACTTGTGTGGGAGACTTGAATTAAGTCTTGCTTAATTTGCATTGCCTGCGTCTAGATTAAACATTGGTTCAGCAAGACATGAAAAGCAGAAGTACGCATTCACAGAGAAACAAAAAAGTTCACAACCTGCCATTGGTCTGGTTATTTTAGTGCCCGCTTTGGCAAATGCTGAAACACTTGGCACCCACGATAAAATCTTGTGAAGTCGTAGCGTCGTTAATCAGAGTGTGAAATTGGAAGTGTGGTGGTTGTCATCATGTTTCTGGTTTTTAATATTCTGACAGTACCCTTTCGACTCACACTTCTCAATTACTGTACAAACTGAAGACTGACAATGCTACTGACAACCAAATGTCAAGTGACAATTTATTTCTTCCCACTGTTGTGATGCACATGACATGTTTTTTGTTTCCTACAATCTCCGTGCAACTGTTGCAAAGATGCCTCACCCAGATTCGAACCCAGGGCTCTGGGTAACCAACCTGGGGCTCTGAATGCTATATCAAAAAGCCATGTTTGTTGGCGTGATAGTCAGAGTGCGCCCACAACCCTGATGATGGTCACAAAATCAATACTGTTCAGTTGGTGATACTGTGTAATCTATTGTAGAGGAGTCTAAGTACCTTTATTCATTATAGTACATTAGTAGGCTGCATTATATATTCACACTTGACGCTTTTGCCCAAAGGCGACTTACAGTTATTTTCAGGGTATTGTTTTATTTCAAGGCATTGGTTACAGCCCCTGGAGCAGTGTGGGGGTTAGACTGAAAGACCAACTCCCTAACTGCTTCGCTACGGCTGCCGTATATTAATTATTATTGCATTTAAGACATCCTTCACTGGGTCACAGCGATTCTTGAAAGCACATTTGTGACAGGAATTGGGTTTTACAGTTTCTCATCATTGGACAAAGGAGATGATTTGGAGAAATTGGTATTGATGGTGTGAAGAGCAGAAAGGGGGTTGGCGAGCCAATCAAAGCTTTGCCATTGCTTTGCCTCGACATCACAACAATCGATTCAGATGCTCCCTTGTTTTCCAGAAGGAAATGAGCCTCGATTGCTGGCAAGGCCAACGAGGAGCGGCCCCTGATAATTACATCTTACACTTCACTCAACAGCCTCACACACACAGACACACACTCATACACACAAACGCACTTGCACATGCACACACACACGCAAACGCACACACACAGGCGCATATGCACACGCACAGGCATGCACGCGCACACACACACACACACACACACACACACACACACACACACACACACACACACACACACACACACACACACACACACACACTTCAAAACGCCTGATCTGTTGATCATGTCTCTGAGCAGTAAGACAAGGTGGCAAATGAAATTTCAAGGCGATCAAAAAAGGAGGTGAGGCAAAAGGCCCAGTTATTAACACAGCAGGCATGTTCAGAGAGAGAGAGAGAGAGAGAGAGAGAGAGAGAGAGAGAGAGAGAGAGAAGTGAGAAAGATGGATTGAAAGAGAGAGCAAGAGGGAGAGAGAGAGAGATAGTGAGCTTTGGAGATGGCTATGAGTACAGTATTTGAATGGAGAGAGAGAGAGAGATAGAGAGAGAGAGAGAAGTGAGAAAGATGGATTGAAAGAGAGAGCAAGAGGGAGAGAGAGAGAGATAGAGCTTCGGAGATTATGGGTTATGTGTACAGTATTTGAATAGAGAGAGAGAGAGAGAGAGAGAGAGAGAGAGAGAGAGAGAGAGAGAGAGAGATAGAGAGAAAGAGAGAGAGATTCACTCTTCAGTTGTCTTTTAATCAGCCTGCCGATTGTGTCATCATGACCTCGAGTGCCACGGTTGATGAGATCATGCCTTTCCCGCTCGGAGCCGAGCGCCGCAGTTGAGTTTCTCAGTCGCTATAGTGATTAAATTGTTTAAAAAGTGAAGTGGGCAAGGTCTCACAGTGCAATGAAACAATGCGAGATAACGATCAAACAACCACTACATGGTGAATTTTCAAGATGTATTTAGCCAGTGATACTGTTGTGGATACTTTTGCGAGTAGATTTCACAATATTTCACAATATTTCACACTGTACACTGTTTATCACTAACCTGAAAGTGCCTCCTTTTCCATATTATTAGCACACAGTAAACTAGAGGTGCTCCGATTGCTCGGCTGCCGATCATGACCGGCAGATAATGGCCAAAAATAGCCTGATCGGTGATCGGAAAAACATGCCGATCAAAAAACCGATCGAGAGATATTAAATTCCTCACGCAACCATTTGCCTTTACACCTGGCGCTGCATGTAGGCGCTGGCTCTGCACAGCTGCAAGTGCACCAAAAGAAGGCATCTTTGCTTGTCTATAACTTTTCGCCATTCCCCCCTTCATTTCCACCATTCATAACCATATCTGCATCAACAATGATCTGATTTTCCGATCCATGCGCCGTTTACCTGACAATGTAATTTGCGATTGAGTATTACTCGCCAGTGAGCCATTTTACGTTATAACCAGTGTAGTTGCCTCGGTCAGCACGCGACAACTTCACGTTGTCAGCACAAACATGTCAATTATTGTTTTCAAAGTTGTAATTGGCAGTCAGTCGATTAGTTTGATAGTCGCTGAAACACCAAACGGCGACAGATGTGGTAAAACTTGAGAGAGACATTCAAAACGGCAGTGGAGCCCCACTAAACATTGGACGTCGTATAGACGTTGAAATTAGGTCTAAATTGCGTCCGTCGGTCCATGACCAGTTTTGGACCTTAGAATGACGTACAAACTAGGTCCTTTATTTGGACGTCTAATAATGACCCTATTTGTACGTCATTATGAAGTTCAAAATTCGGACGTCAGTCTAGGTCACTTTTTTGGACGTCAAAAACAGGTGAGGGAAATCGACATGATTGTTATTGTTGCTGTTGCTTTTTTTGTGCTTTGTTTTTAAATAGGCCATAGTAGTTTTCCTAGTAGGCTATTTTTTCTGTTCACATCGGGTGGGGAAAGAGAGATACTCTCCAACGTGCAATGCACCGTGGGACACACTACCTAAACAGATGTGTCAAAAAAAAAAACACACACATTGGGATGTGTAGACAGCATTGACAGATTATGTGTCATTTTTGTGTAAGATTTCACAGAATGTGTGAAACCTGAAGTTAAGAGGTTCATTTCTGGGTCGTGCTAATACCAGAAATATTCTAGTAAGTAAGTAAATCTAAACTCTCTCTGCTAATACTACAAGTGAGAAACTAACGGCCGTTTGGCTGTCCAATCGCGTGACTGTGGACATTTGAAAGCAGACTTCCGCCCGCCTTTTCTACCGTTGGAAATGCAAGATGCGGCGACTTGACTTCAGACACCGAGAGAGGCTGGCGTAAGTAATTCGCTTTATTGGTATAATTTCGTAACAATTACGTGTGTTACCGTTAATGTATGGTTAAAATCAAACCCTGCTTCACAAGTTTTGCTGTACGAACATTGGAACAGCCTCAGTGATTCTGTGAACATTAAGCTAGCCTACAATCAGATGTAGCTAGTTATTGATACTCAGTTAGCTATTGATCTTATAATGCTTGCACTATAAATTATATTTATTTTTTTTAATTCACATGTGGACTAACTTAATGGTTAAAACGTGTTGTGTTGGGGAAATTAAGGGTTTGAAATGTGATATTGGATGGTTTGCTAACATTGGTTGCTAATAGGGTAACTGATAATTAGCTGGTGTGGAAGAAATCAGGCGGCACTTAACTGATGTGAAGTTTGAAAGCTATTTTCTGAGCATGAAAGAAAGTCTGACAGGATTTATGTAAGGATACTGAAACACCACGGATGGATTGACGTAGAGCTAGTACTGGTAGTGGGGCAAAAGTGGATGCTGCTAGTAACAGCAGGTATCGGAGGGGGCAAGACAAGGGCTAGCTAGCATAGAGGCGATTTTAAACTTCAGCGCTTCAAACGTAAGCAGTTCTGCGTCAAATCATGTAAATCAGACCATCCGCCACCCTCGTACATGATAAAGAATAGCACCAGTAAAAGCAAGCAGTATCCCACTGTTTTGTGTTGGCTCGATGAAAGGTGATACAAGCGAATTTCCGAATCACATTATGTCGGCTTGGTTGTAGTTGTTGTGGCCAGTCAATATACAAGCTTTGAACCGTAGTTCCATGTAAGTGTCGTGGTTTTCACCGTTTCAGTATGTAGTTGAATATGGTAGATCTGGGCAACTGGTCAACGCTGTCGTGTTTTGTCTCGGTAGACCTCGTATGACGGTGTGTTGGGAAAATACCGGCAGTTGTTTCAGATGGAGGGTGCGACGTGCCAGATGTACGCTGTTCGAGGGATAAAACGGCCACGCACGAGATTTTGTAGGCAATGGTAATTGGTGACGATACCATGACATTTGAAAAGAAGATTCAAAGTTTGAGTTTTAGGTGGCAGAGTAGAACAGCTGCGTGTGAAGTGTGGCGACTACCAAGGTATCAACACCAGTTATGGCTACAGGATTTTTAAAGTACCTTCAATGCACTGGGCACTAACGTGCCCCCCCCCCCCTCTCTCTCTCTCTTCTCTCTTAATCAGGGCCCAGGGGGCGTATTACAGAAACTTCCTATCTTGAAAATCTTATCTTATCTGTCTAGTTACCGCGGCAACGGCACTTTAGGACCGAATTTAGGAAAAGCGTATTACAGAACAGCGTTTCCTAAGTTGTTTTGCGCATCCTATCTTAAGTTAAGAAAGGGGCATTACAGAAGCATCCTAACTTCGAAAAATCCTAAATAATTGGTCCTAACTTTAGGACAGCCACCCAGCTGTCCTAATTCCAGTTATCCATTGATTTGTTAGCCAAAATTTAGCTGGTGTTCATCACCATTTACCCACGCTCAGCTTGCTGTTTCAGCCAGAGCTAACAGTGAAGTCTATCCGGGAAAACAACGCAATTGTGAACGGATGAAATGTTAATTAAATTAGGCTATATTGACTGACCCAAACGATGTGTGAAGTGAAGAGTTGATGATAAATATACCCGACTTCGATGTGAAGTCCGATATCAACTTACTTAATTGACACAGCCGACCATGGGTAAAGCCAAGTCGGCTAATTGTCATTTATTTATAGCCTTTAGATGCGCTGGTCATACAAAGACATTTCATGAAATTACGTCTTAACTGTGCATTTGCGTGCATTCGCTTGGAAAAACAAAGCATTGGGATGAAAATGTGGAAAATGGGAAGCACTTTATTGGGACTGAAACCAATGCATTTGGTCAACTTGAGGTTGCAGGCAGCGAGAGTGACCTAATTTCGTCCTCACAGATGTTGCTGTATTATAAATCCGTTCGGTGGAACGTCACTAATAAGTGCGTTATTTAAAAGTAATGAGCTTTAAAGGTTTAGCGAAATATTTACGTCCTCTTCCTCTCTGGTTTAGTATCACGCAGACCGCGAGATGCAGCAGCAGTCAAATCTGTGCATTCTAGCTTGCGTCGCACTACTGTTGCTAGGTAGCGGTGCATTTGTTGTCAGGTAACAGACATAAAAAGTAGATCGTAGATGTTTAGATCGCTACTTTAGGATTCCTAACTCAAGATAAGATAGGATTTCCAAAGATAAGATAAGAATCCTAAATGAAGTTAGGATTTGTTTCTGTAATACCAAACTGGAAAAAATCTTATCTCAAGTCAAAAGTTAAGATAGGACGACTGAAGATAGGAAGTTTTCTGTAATACGCCCCCAGGTCTTGTGGCCACATCTGTCCAAGCTCCTACTCTGATTGAACAGTTGGATGATCAGACTGATGGTAAGTGTGTGTGTGTGTGTGTGTGTGTGTGTGTGTGTGTGTGTGTGTGTGTTTCCATGTGTATCATATTGTCTATGTGATCATGTGTCTAATTGCCATCCACTTACAGGCCCTCTGCCTCCTTTCATTTGTTTTTTTTTTTGGGGGGGGGGGGGGGGGGGTTTCAGATTTTTTTTCTTATTGTTGTATTGTATGCAATTGTGATAAATATGTTACTGTGATATTGTTATAACACAGAGACTTTGGTAAATGTGACATTTAAGTACTGCTGTACAATTTTCTGCTCTCATTTTCAGATGAAAAGTGCTACACAGTTCTCACACATATTCTGACTCCGAAGCCGCTGCAGTGTAAAATCTGAGATGTCTTTTCTGGTTGATTTTGTGCAGGTATTTTTCAAAGGATAGTTACTTTTAAAACGTCTTTTAATCTTTAAAAACACTTTCATGCAGAGCCTCTGTTAGGACCTCATTGCGATACAGAGTTATGACCTTGTCACCAAAATGTCAATGACCATATTTTAACCTGCTATTTAAGGCTGTCATAGCCATATTCTTATAACAATGCAGTTAAGTTCAAGAGAACTATAGTTTGGTGATATGGATCCCAAACGGAAGGGAACAGCAGCGGTTTGTAGTTGTAGAACTAATTAGCGCCAAGTGTTGTTAACCTGTTGTTTCTTGTTTACCTGTCACAGTAGCCCATAGCACTTTTGTCATAGAGAGCAACTTGGTCAGTAAATATGTGCCTGCTGTACAAAGTAGCAGTATTTGGATGAGTTACAGCTAACACGGACGGCAAACTTGAGACTGTATATTGTGTGGTTGACAGATTTCTGACAGCGATGGTGAGGGAAGCAGTGTACCGAACTCTCAGATGACTCGGACCAGGTGACCAAACCCATGCAAAGCACAATGTGAGTGTACACACACACACACACACACACACACACACACACACACACACACAGACCATGAGTCAACATAGTAGCCCCTACAACAGGCATCACCAACGTTGTGCCCGCGGGCGCCAGGTAGCCCTCCAGGACCTTATGATGTGCCCACCAAGGATATTAGTAAACAGTGATGACTACAAGAATTTGGTCACAGTTAATGTTTTTCTTAATTTAAATATGAGATTATTTCTTTATAACCTATAGCAAGTGATCTTTCAATCATAGCGTGATTTGGGAATAAGGTCAAGACATCGGTAGAGGACTTTGAACAAACAAGTAGCTCTTGGGTAGCCCTTGGTAGCCCTCGAGTAGCCCTCAGACCCAGAAAGGTTGGGGACCCCTGCCATACAATATTTTTCCAATTTATTGCTGTATGCTTACCATATCCATCATGTTGATGTGTGTTAATGCATCCTTGTGTGTGTATGTGTTGGTGTTAGGACTGTGCTGAGGCGTTCCGCCCCCCTCCCCCTCCACACCACTCAAGGCACGGCGGCGGCCCAACCGCAAACTAACGTGAGTACACAACACACACACACTTGTGTGCATGCCACGCACTGACACTTTCTCTACAGTGACTTTTCAACTTTCCTTACATTGTGTGTGTATGTGTGTGTGTGTGACAGGGAGATTAACATGAGGCTGGATGCGCTTGGCTCCCTGCTGCGTCCATCACCAGAGGGGCCGGGGTTGCTGCGGCAGCTAGCCAATTAAAGGAGGAGGATGAAGGAGAGGAGTCTGACGATGCAGACATCGCCATCGTATGCAGTCCACGCCCTCGCAGGAAAACCAGCCAATGAAAACGCTTGCAGCAGCATCAGCAGAACACACCGGCACGACTGGTAAACTTAAAGATACGCCACAGACCAGACATACACCAAATACAACTAGCACAGGTACACACACACACACACACACACACACAGCAGTACATCTGTTTTGTATAGCGCTTTGCCTAGTCAAAGACTTTTTACAGGAAGTATTATAATTCTGTTTTATAGTTGGGGGAAGCCATGGAAAGTAGATAACCCTATACAGCTGATGTGTGTGTCAGTAATATTTATGTGTATGTGTGTTGCAGACAGAGCTTCTGAAGCATGCAGTGGAAGAGCTGTCAGTCAAGCTAAAGGTCCCATCCTCCAACCTGCTGCTGCTGCACGGAGAGGCGGAACTTAACACCTCACACACTATTGGCCAGCTAGGACTCTGCATCGCTGACATCTTTGGTAGGAATATGTGTGTGTGTTTGCGTTTGGGTGTGTTTGCGTGTGGGTCTGTGTTGGTGCAAGTCAGTCTTGGCTCCTTCCTGATATTATACTGTATAAGTTCATACGTATACCGCATTGCAAAATGAATTTCATATACAGTATATCACGAAAGTGAATACACCCCTCACAGTTTTTGCAGATTTTTGAGTATACATTTTCATAGGAAAGCATTACAAAAATTTCACTTTGACACAATGATTAGTGACCTTTTAACAACTTATTTAACCGCTTAAATTTCTTGTTCACTCAGAAAAAAGCAAAATACACCCATTAATGTTTGAACATGTACTCACAAAAGTGAGTGCACCCCAGATTAAAATCCGGTAGAGAAGGGGCTGTGTTGGCTCGAATCGTCTTGAAATGAAAAGGGAGGTCATCAGTGTGCGCTTCAACCTTTCTTTGCATTAAACTTTTACATTTTGAGTCTGCATCTGGCTTAAATAGATCGGTGTGAGATTTGAATGCAATCCTATGGAGAATATCATGATCTGCTTCAGTAGTCACAGTGCATGTTGACATGCATGTTTGTTTTAGGTGTATTTCAGATTGCCAATGTTGACAGCATTCATGCATCCCCAAACCATGTCAGTCCCACTACCATGTGTGGCTACTGAGAGGATACACTTTTTTGGTAAAACTCACTTATTTACCACCACACATGCTTGACACCATCTAAAGCAAATTTGTTTATCTTGGTCTCAAGAGAGATGAACAGACCAAGGATATGGATCACTGGAACCATGTCGTGTGATCTGAAGAGACCAAGATTTTAAAAAAAAGTGTATCCTATCAAAAGCCAAGCATGGTAGTGGGACTGACATGGTTTGGGAATGCATGGATGCTGTCAACATTGGTAATCTGAAATACACCTAAAAGAAACATGCATATCAACATGCACTGTGACTACTGAAGCAGATCATGATATTCTCCATAGGATTGCATTCAAATCTCACACCAATCTATTTAAGCCAGGTGCAGACTCAAAATGTAAAAGTTCAATGCAAAGAAAGGTTGAAACGCACACTGATGACCTCCCCTTTCATCCCTTTTCATTTTGTTTCATTTCGAGCCAACACAGCCCCTTTTCTACCGGATTTTAATCTGGGGTGTACTCACTTTTGTGAGCACATGTTCAAACATTAATGGCTGTATTTAGTTTTTTTCTGAGTGAACAAGAAATTTAAGCGGTTAAATATGTTGTTAAAAGGTCACTAATCATTGTGTCAAAGTGAAATTTCTCTAATGATTTCCTATGAAAATATATACTCACAAATTTGCAAAAACTGTGAGTAGTGTACTCACTTGCGTGATATACTGTAAGTTGAAAAAGTATGTTCTCAAAATATTTGAATGGCAAGAATTCACACATAGGTGATAGGACCTCTGGACAGCCATTTTCAATAATAAAATGCCAAAAAAAAAAAGGGTAGATACACCGTTTTGCAATAAACTCTTCATACGTATATATAAATAATGAAATGAAAAATGACTGAAATTAAATTCACTCAGTTTAATGAAGAGCTAAGAAGATGTCATGATATCAATGTATGTGTAGTTGATTCGGCTATACTGACTGGTATGCTTCATACCTTTCAATCAGTTAAGTAAAACTTGCTATTAAGTATTATTGATGATCTCTCTCTCTCTCTCTCTCTCTCTCTCTCTCTCTCTCTCTCTCTCTCTCTCTCTTCTTCTTCTTCCTCCTCTTCTACTTCTTCTCAGTCTGGAACCAACTTCACATCCCTCTTCACTGCACTACTGACACTGAGATGGAATCCACAACCCAATCACTAGTGGTCTGCATTGGGAACCTGAAGAGTCTGTCATAACCGCCAGGAATGACCGTGTGACCATTCCCGTTGCAGACGGCCTGACTTGCACAATTGACAAGCTGTTCAAGCTTTACTGGGTCTGCAACTTGTTATATCCAGCACAGCTCAGCTCTGTTTTCACCTTCTTTGAATATGTTTATGACGTTCCCATCTCAACCAACAAACGAACAAAGGCACTACAACTTCTCTCAAAGCTTCCCAGCAGCCCAGTGATCACTCAACATGTGTTTATGCCCAAAATGTAAATAGTTACTACAGACATCAAGAAAGTAGTTTGGCATCTTTGTCAAGTACACGCTTTGTCAGATGCACAGGATATGATGATAATTTGCAGCCAAGATGGCTGTTCAAGTGTACAAGGACTTACTATGTAGACACCACCTACATAGACACCACCAGTCCACAACAACAGAAATGGGAGTATCTTTCAATGACTCTTTTGAATCCACTGACATTCAGACAGCCTATGCAGCTTCAAGTAACACCTGAAGAAAGAGCATTTTGTGTCCCTTCTCAAGGACCGATTCTCCATAATTTACCAGTTAATGGCAATTTATCTGTGTTCATGCTTGTTAGGATTATTACAGGGAATTATTTTGATTATCATTTTGGCAACACTTTATTTTATCATTACATCTATTAGCTCTAATACATACAGTGTTAATGCCTGTATGCTGTATAAGTAACTTGTAAGGCATGCACTAAGCAAAATCAAACATACGTTAGGCATGTATTCGCAAATGCCTTGTTCATGCACTATTTGGGATTTATTACCTAATATAACCTCAGTAAGGACCTAACAAATGTTTGACTTTGCTTAGTACATGCCTTACAAGTTACTTATACAGGCATTAACTCATTGATGCTGGATGTTGCGTTGTGCAACATTGGCCCTGGCGCCTGGAGTTTTGTATGGCATCAGCACCCTTTTCTGCAAGTGCTTTAGGCATCAATGGGTTAACATTGTATGTATTAGTGCTAAGCAATGTAATGTTAAAATAAAGTGTTACCATCATATTTTTAAAAAATATATATGTTGTAAAACTGGACGATTGTGAAATGATATGATGTGGCAGATGTAAGACCCATTGATGTAATGCAGAGTTTTCATTCAGATGAACTGTCTCTTAACCCAAGGTACAATGTCTTTTCTTCCAATATGTTGGAACCTATTTCATAAGAATGTTATTTTCAAGAATATTTAACACTACTTAGAATTTCAAGACTTTCGGGTTTTGTAATACACCGGTAATGTTGTTAAGAGATGATAGTGTAGGAGTCATAATCATCAATACTTCATGAAATTCGCAGTGGTGTTAATTATTCTTGAAAAAGATCACATTTGTTATCTCCCCCTCTTCTGAAAAGCCTAACAAAAAAGAATATGACAGTAAAGTTAATGTAATACAATTTTTTTTTTTAATTGAATGTAAACACAACTCTACAAAAAAAAACGTTGCAGAGGTACGTAGTCAAGACTTTTGAAGATTGAACCTTGTAAACAAAAGTGTTTGCTAAATAAAAGTAACCCCCCCCCCCCTGTCACTTTCCATGTGATAATTGTCTGTATATTTTGAAAACTAGAAGTTTCAAGGTTTTTAATGCTGTCACTTTTATGTTTGAATGACAACTCACAGAGATAATTTGAAGTCAAAAAGACGTCCACAAAAATGACGTCAATAAAACCACCTACAAAATGACGTCAAAAACATGTCCTCTAAGACCCTATTTGGACTAGAGATGACCCTAATATGGACGTAGTACAGACGTCAAAAATGGACGTCCATTAGACGTCCGAAAAAGACGTCGTCTGGAGTAACAGTCTGCACCTTCAGATGACCTAAATTATACGTCCAAAAATGACCTAAAAAAGACGTCCTTTAAACGTCATTTTGTTTACTGGGGCACTGGAACTGTGGACGGTGACAGAGAGGGGAGGGGCTCTCCTCACGAGGCTGCTCATTTAAAGCGACAGGTTGTTTTTTTTCTCGTATGTGGAAGACTATTTGATGTAATGTTTCAGTTTCAATTCAATCTTAAATAGTTTAGTTATTCTATGCAATAACTTATACATTGATTAATACTGTAGACTGTATTACCAACACTAGTCTGAAAGATAATAATAATAATAATAATAATAATAATAATAATAATAATAATAATAATAATAATAATAATAGCCTAATAATAGACATGTGCAAATTAAGATTGATTGCTTTATGGGCAGAAATGGTATTCAATAAGGATAATTAATATGCTATTAAAAAAATAGGAAATCATTTTTGTGATCGGCAATGATCGGTAATCGGCAGATAAAGATTTTTGGTGATCGGTATCGGTGATCGGGCCAAAAAATGGTGATCGGAGCACCTCTACAGTAAACCGTGTTATTATAACTCTTGGAAACGTGTGGAAATTAACTTGTAGATAATATTTAGTGCCACTCAAGTTTTAATTTCATTGTTTGGCCAGTGAAACATTTTCAGAGTTAGTACTATTCAATATTGCATTAAATAGTTGCTAGCGTTGAAAATTCACTGGCCATTGACCTCAGTGTTGTAAATACTCTATCTGGATTTACAAGTTTACTCTGAAATATCGACATGCCTTCTTTACAGTGAACAGTATATTGCAGCCTTAGACTGCTGCTCAGGCCTCTCAGTTCTCAGACCTCATTATTATCTTTAGAGAATCTGTAATCTGTTGATTTAACACTGAAACTGGAATGTGTTTTTGTTCATTTTCAACCAATTAAAAAGAATTGTATAGACATATCTGATTAGGTGTGAAAAAAACATAGCACCTCTTATGTGTGTTACACTGTAATTTGCAGCTGTCAACAAAGAACCTGCAGCATCAAGGTGCAATAAACCTGAAAACAAAGTTAAATGTGTAAAAAATAAGTATATTAAGAAAATTGACGATACGTGTATTCGAAGTCGGTCCAACTAAAATACTGATAAACAGAATCATTCAAAATAAAGGACCAATGATCAGATGCCATGATGAGTCAGGTGCCATTTTGTTTACGCTTTACACTTTAAACTACACTTTACACAGATTACACTTTATAGACATTGCACAAACCACTTCTCCCACTTCTCCTGTCTTATTGAGCATACAGTATGCTATATAATGTTTTACACAATGTGTGATCTAAATGAATCTCTGATGACAGTGCCTCTTCTCTAATGGTAATCGGACATAATCTTTTCTGTACATTGAGGATGGATGATGTGAAATTTTCACACTTTCTCAAAAACAGACTGCATTCAAGACTGTGCTGTATGTACAACCAACACATGTCTGAAATTACATGAAATGATTGCAGCCATGTTCAATATTGCATCCATATCAGCACCAGATAAAGGCGCTCTCTATTCTTTTTGACTTTGAGTATAATTCCCAATTTTACCTCTTGCCCTCCAGACCTGCAATAGTGTTTTTTACATGCTACAGCTATTACCATGATGTGGTTTTGAGTACTGTATGGAGAGAGATTTAATTCTTCAATGTCCAAGCAAACCAGTTCTTGCTCTAGGGCTATAATGTATTTACTGAGTGTGGAGAGATTTGTGCGGAGGGCAGTGCTGGTGATGCAGTTTAGCCACAGATTTAGATCTCTGAAGTCCAGGTGATGCAAGGGAGGCTCTCCCAGAGGTATGTGTTTGTGTGAACACAGCATTAAATCTATATTTCCATCCTCTCTGTCCCTCTCTCTTTCTCTCTGCACCCCCCCCTTTCTCTCTCGCTTTCCATCCCTCCCTCCATCTTTCTTTGCTTTTTGTGCTGTGTACAATCTGTAGATTGATCTATTGACCGTTATACACTGGGCTGAGCGAGTAGCACATTTTATAAGGGCTTTTTTAGCAGGGGGGGAAGAGACTTCCAGCAGGATAGTGCTGCCTATATTCCTGCGGACATAATGAAAACAAATCTCTTTGTCATATATATTTACCATCCGCTGCCAAAGCACTTCATTTCATAATGGAATTCAATATTGCATTTAGACATTGATCGGATGCTGCCTTCCTCCCCGGTTTGGCTGTCTTCCACGGAACCGAGCGAAGGTCCAATTTCATTCAGGTGTAAATGATTTGTGCGGCCTCAGGATGGAGTTGAGGCAGAAAGTATACTGTGAAAGAGCTCCTAAATTGAGTCAGCGTAAAATAATTTTAGCACATTATGCATTTTCTTAGCATTTATTTTCATAAATAACAGTGCTGTTTACACATTAGCTGCTTCTCACTCTTTATTAGCTTCCATTTTTTACTTTTATACTGTGCTTAGCAAAAACTTAACAGCTAGACTTTGTATCATTTATAGTTCCTGTATAGGGCAGAGCATAGGTACAGTACATCGTTCAACAGTCTACATTTGGCGGACTTCTTTTTGGCCTCGGTCTCATGACACTGGTTGTTTCCTAAAGTCCAGTTTTCTGGCCTGTTTTCAGGCCGACCAGGATAGTGCTGGTGCCAGTGCCGATACCCGAACTTAAGTGCTTAACTGCGAACCATCCGCGTTCATACCGGGCCCTGAACTTTTCCTCATGGTTTGTGTTACCCGGATGATGCTGCTGACGTCCACATGGTCGTCATGGTTTGCGGAGAAAAATCAAGTAGGCTAATTTTTGGTTCGCATTGTGAACCAATTTTCTGGGTTACGAACGGTAAGACGGCCGTAAGATCTCAGTTCGGCCTGATCACACCATCAGTGAAGAGATTAAATGTCTTCAAGGTCCAAAAAGAAGTCCATTTGCTGACTTCTAAACTCTCTTATCACAGCAGGAGTTTGCAGAGATGTAGGCCTATGTACTTTTCAGCCACATCAGTTAGTATCTGCAACGTTTGCTGACTAGCGATTCCCTTACCCTGCATGACTAGAGACATCCCAATGTCTTACATTTTTAACGCCATTTGAAATAACCAACATATCGATAATTAACTGTCTTAAGTGTTCTACTTTTTGGTGTGAGTGAAGCATTCCGTAAAATAGTTCAGCAACTGCAGTAAATACTTAATACTTTATCGCAATTATTCATGCTCATCGCATTGATCTCAATTGCAGAGCGGCCATGACGGTTTCAAGGTCTTGTTATTTAATTCCTTGAAATATTGAGAAAGTAGCAAGAAAAATAATCTATCTCTCTTTCTCTCTCTCTCTCTCTCTCCTCTCCTGTGTCTGCCTCTCTATCTCATGTCTATGTTGTTTACCATGTTACCTCTCTGTTTTTATAATCTCTCTTTCTCTCTCTCTCTCTCTCTCTCTCTCTCTCTCTCTCTCTCTCTCTCTCTCTCTCTCTCTCTCTCTCTCTCTCTCTCTCTCTCCCCCCTCTCTCTCTCTCTTAGGCCACAGATGGGTTGCAACAGAGAGAAAGAGAGCAGGATGGAGAAGAAACTGGTAACATGAGGTGGGAAGGACTATATGTCTCTGCTGTAATGGGCTTCAGATTATTTTCAATGTGACTCAGGTCCTGCTGAGAAATGTGCTGCTGAGCGGCTCGTCTGACATCTGGAGTATGGAGACACATGAAGGGCACACATGAGAAACACAAGAGCGCTGTGCTGTGCTGTGCTGGCCTCCCCTCACCTCTCCGTCTTCACCAGCAGAAGAGAGACTGGAAGAGAGGTTTTGGAGATCCATTTTACAGCCTCAAAGCATCTAGGCTGCCTACTTGCATAACTTTTAAAATCCTACAACAGCACCCTGGTTAGCATAGCAAGTGAAGAGTTCTAGAAGCTTATAGAAGTGACAGAATCATAACCTCCTGCCACACATCAACAATCCACACACACACGCACGCACGCACGCACGCACGCACGCACGCACGCACGCACGCACGCACGCACGCACGCACGCACACACACACACACACACACACACACACCTTTTCCTGGCTGTGCATGTAAGTGGCATGTAGACTCGCTCCCGCATTGACTACCTGAATTGAGGAGCCACTCGAAAGTCTGATCTTAAAAAAGCTAAGTGCACTATTTGCATGATGACTATGCTTATGAGTAAGCCAGAGTTTGGCTGTTCAACAACTTTTGATTTTACTATAATGGGTGAATATTCCAATGAGGTGGTTGTTCATGTTTTTGAGTGGGGCAATATCAATAGCAATAGAAACACAGTAGAAACACACATTTTCATATTTAGTAGGCATTCTATTTTGCCAAGTATGAAAACGTATTATGTATGCCATTATAGAAAGGTATTGTTCACCAAGTTCTTGATGAGCCAAGGTTTTTTATGTGAAGCTTTGATTTGTGAGAGTGGGGACCGTATGGACTTGCTGTGTTATGAGAATGCCAATTAGCCGTTTCTATTACTCTAAATTGTACTGTGGTTTTGAACATTTCCATGCTATAGGCCTACACAGGGACATGTATTCATGATTGATTTTTTTGCAGCCATTCATTTACATCACCAACATAAAAAAACAGGTGGCCTAGCTTGGGCTGTGTTATACATAGGTTTCCTGATTACAGTACAAATATTCCTGTCTGCGTGCGCAGCTCAGAATCCCTCTGCAATCTCTGATAGTCAGGAAACTGCTGTCGCTCAAAAAGTGCACTCATGTGATTGGCTGTTTAGCATCTTGCTCCTCCCCACAGCACAAATGTTTGTAAACAGGACAAAAGCTGACAAAAGCGTGAAACTTTGCACAATGCTTCCTTAGGACCCCCTCAATGATTTAAGCCTAGGAGCCCAAATGAAATATTCACTGTTCATATCAATCAAGTGAATTATACATATACATATTCCGTGTCAGTGACAGCTTGGATGATCTACCTCAATAAGGCCATTACAAGGCAAGGCAAGGCAAGGCAAGTTTATTTATATAGCGCATTTCATACACAGGTGCAACTCAATGTACTTCACAAAGTTAACAAATGTAAATGAAAGGAAAACAGGGAAATGAATTAGAGTAAAAAAAAAAACATTTAAAACATTAAGATAAAACATAAGGTAAAAATAATAACTAGATTGCATTCCCTCACAGAAAGTGCTTGAGTATGCTTGTCCCCTCATGCATTCGTTGCCCTTCATGCATGCCTTGCCTTTCATGCATGACTTGCCCTTAATGCACATGCTGCCCTTCATGCATATGAGCTAACTTCCTGTTTGGTATGTATCATATTGGCAAAAACACATTTTCACTAACTGTAGCGCCCCCCAGTGGCTGTATTGCACTGAATTCGGTACGTAGCATCTGGGTAGACTGGAGACCATGTGTGAGAAATTTCGTTAAGATCTGTCAAGGCGTTGCTGAGATATGAGCTAACTTCCTGTTTCGACGGTGCGTTTGCCTTTGTTGTCAATTTTGATTGGCTGCTGTGCGCCGGTGCTTTCAGCTATTGGTCTGTAAATTTCAGCATAGGTGCAAAATAGTCCAATGGTGGTCTGATAAAAATTGTAGGACGAATAGACAAAAAATGTGGGCGGAGCTTCATTTTTATTGATTTTTGAATATTTCAAAATGGCAGGGAATTCATGATGGTAAATATGACATCATAGTATGCGTTGGATTCGGCTTGACCCAAGGATTTCAGCGATACCAAGGGTTTGATG
>NC_085864.1:18752375-18789654 GCF_034702125.1 Engraulis encrasicolus | reverse complement strand
CCGGGCCCCTCACCTCTCCGTCTTCACCAGCAGAAGAGAGACTGGAAGAGAGGTTTTGGAGATCCATTTTACAGTTTCAAAGCACCTAGGCTGCCTACTTGCATAACTTTTAAAATCCTACAACATCACCCTGGTTAGCATAGCAAGTGAAGAGTCCTCGAAGCTGATAGAAGTGACAGAATCATAACCTCCTGCCACACATCAACAATCCACACACACACGCACGCACGCACGCACGCACGCACGCACGCACGCACGCACGCACGCACGCACGCACGCACGCACACACACAGACACACACACACACACCTTTTCCTGGCTGTGCATGTAAGTGGCATGTAGACTCGCTCCCGCATTGACTACCTGAATTGAGGAGCCACTCGAAAGTCTGATCTTAAAAAAGCTAAGTGCACTATTTGCATGATGACTATGCTTATGAGTAAGCCAGAGTTTGGCTGTTCAACAACTTTTGATTTTACTATAATGGCTGAATATTCCAATAAGGTGGTTGTTCATGTTTTTCAGTGGGGCAATATCAATAGCAATATAAACACAGTAGAAACACACATTTTCATATTTAGTAGGCATTCTATTTTGCCAAGTATGAAAACGTATTATGTATGCCATTATAGAAAGGTATTGTTCACCAAGTTCTTGATGAGCCAAGGTTTTTATGTGAAGCTTTGATTTGTGAGAGCAGGGACCGTATGGACTTGCTGTGTTATGAGAATGTCAATTAGCCGTTTCTATTACTGTAAATTGTACTGTGGTTTTGAACATGTCCATGCTATAGGCCTACACAGGGACATGTATTCATGATTGATTTTTTTGCAGCCATTAATTTACATCACCAACATAAAAAACAGGTGGCCTAGCTTGGCCTGTGTTATACATAGGTTTGATTACAGGACAAACATTCCTGTCTGCGTGCGCAGCTGAGAATCCCTCTGCAACCTCTGATAGTTGGGAAACTGCTGTCGCTCAAAAACTGCACTGATTGTGATTGGCTGTTTGGCATCTTGCTCCTCCCCACAGCGCAAATGTTTGTAAACAGGACAAAAGCTGACAAAAGCGTGAAACTTTGCACAATGCTTCCTTAGGACCCCCTCAATGATTTAAGCCTAGGAGCCAAAATGAAATATTCACTGTTCATATCAATCAAGTGAATTATACATATACATATACCGTGTCAGTGACAGCTTGGATGATCTACCTCAATAAGGCCATTACAAAGCAAGGCAAGGCAAGGCAAGTTTATTTATATAGCGCATTTCATACACAGGTGCAACTCAATGTACTTCACAAAGTTAACAAATGTAAATGAAAGGAAAACAGGGAAATGAATTAGAGTCAAAAAAACATTTAAAACATTAAGATAAAACATAAGGTAAAAATAATAACTAGATTGCATTTCCTCACAGAAAATGCTGGAGTATGCTTGCCCGTCTTGCATTCGTTGCCCTTCATGCACGCCTTGCCTTTCATGCATGACTTGCCCTTAATGCACATGCTGCCCTTCATGCATACACAACATACAGTTAACCATCTAGATATGAGCTAACTTCCTGTTTGGTATGTATCATATTGGCAAAAACACATTTTCACCAACTGTAGCGCCCCCCAATGGCCATATTGCACTGAATTCGGTACGTAGCGTCTGGGTGTACTGGAGACCATGTGTGAGAAATTTCGTTAAGATCTGTCAAGGCGTTGCTGAGATATGAGCTAACTTCCTGTTTCGACTGTAAGTTTGCCTTTGTTGTCAATTTTGATTGGCTGCTGTGCGCCGATGCTTTCAGCTATTGCTCTGTAAACTTCAGCATAGGTGCAAAATAGTCCAATGGTGGTCTGATAAAAATTGTAGGACGAACAGACAAAAAATGTGGGCGGAGCTTCATTTTTATTGATTTTTGAATATGTCAAAATGGCGGGAAATTCATTATGGTAAATATGACATCATAGTATGCGTTGGATTCGGCTTGACCCAAGGATTTCAGCGATACCAAGCGTTTGATGAATTGAAGTAAATACGGGCTAATATCGTCAAAAACACATTTTTGCTTATTGTAGCGCCCCCTAGTGGCGCATTTACAAGAAAATCGTTACGTGTCCTCTGAAGATAGTGCTGATTATGTGTATGAAATTGGGTTGTGATACAAGTAGCCGTTGCCGAGATATGAGCTCACTTCCTGTTTGGCGTCTTCGCCGCCAACTTTGATTGGCTCCTGTTTGAAGACGGTTTGATCAATCGTTCCAGGACTTTTAGGGCAGATGTATCTCAGTCCGAAGATTACCTCATAGAATTTTCGTGACGATGGGTCAAAAAATGTGGGCGGGGCATCATTTTTATTGATTTTCACAAAATTCAAAATGGCGGAAAAACTTTCCAGGCGGAAAATGACGTCATAGGGTGCATTGCATTCGGCTTGGCCCAAGGATTCCAGGGATACCAAGTTTTTGAAATTCCGACCAACGGTTCAAAAGTTATAGCATGTTAATATTTGCAACTTTGACCTGCTGGTGGCGCTAGAGAGTTTGAGGTAGCCCTGTGAAAAATACAAATCCAAAGCGGATCACCGAGCCGAACGTTTCAGTCTTTGAACGGATTTTCTATCTTGAGCGGTTCTTCAAAACGAATGGATCGTAGAAATAGATGAAAATTAATAACTAGATTGCATTTCCTCACAGAAAATGCTGGAGTATGCTTGCCCGTCTTGCATTCGTTGCCCTTCATGCACGCCTTGCCTTTCATGCATGACTTGCCCTTCATGCACATGCTGCCCTTCATGCATACACAACATACAGCTAACCATCTGTACATGAGCTAACTTCCTGTTTGGTATGTATCATATTGGCAAAAACACATTTTCACTAACTGTAGCGCCCCCCAGTGGCCCTACTGCACTAAATTCGGTAGGTACCCTCTGGGTGTACTGGAGATCATATGTGGGAAATTTCGTTAAGATCTGTCAAGGCGTTGCTGAGATATGAGCTAACTTCCTGTTTTGACGGTACGTTTCTCTTTGTTGTCAATTTTGATTGGCTGCTGTGCGCCGATGCTTTCAGCTATTGCTCTGTAAATTTCAACATAGGTGCAGAATAGTCCATTGGTGGTCTGATAAAAGTTGTAAGACGAAAAGACAAAAATTGTGGGCGGAGCTTCATTTTTATTGATTTTTGAATATGTCAAAATGGCGGGAAATTCATGATTGTAAATATGACATCATAGTATGCGTTGGATTCGGCTTGACCCAAGGAATTTAGCGATACCAAGCGTTTCATGAATTGAGGTCAATGCGGGCCAATATGGCCAAAAACACATTTTTGCTTATTGTAGCGCCCCCTAGTGGCGCAATTACACAAAAATTGTTATGTTCTCTCTGGGGATAGTCTTGATGATGTGTATAAAGTTGGGTTCTGGTACAAGTAACCGTTGCCGAGATATGAGCTCACTTCCTGTTTGGCGTCTTCGCCGCCAACTTTGATTGGCTCCTGTTTGAAGACGGTTTGATCAATCGTTCCAGGACTTTTAGGGTAGATGTATCTCAGTCCGAAGATGCCCTCATAGAATTTCCGCGACGATCGGTCAAAAATTGTGGGCAGGGCATCATTTTTATTGATTTTCACAAAATTCAAAATGGCGGAAAAACTTTCCAGGCGGAAAATGACGTCATAGGGTGCATTGGATTCGGCTTGGTCCAAGGATTCCAGGGATACCAAGTTTTTGAAATTCTGACCAACGGTTAAAAAGTTATAGCATGTTAATATTTGCAACTTTGACCTGCTGGTGGCGCTAGAGAGTTTGAGGTAGCCCTGTGAAAAATACAAATCCGGAGCGGATCGCCGAGCCGAACGTTTCGGTCTTTGAACGGATTTTCTATCTTGAGCGGTTCTTCAAAACGAATGGATCGTAGAAATAGATGAAAATTAATAATAATAATAAAAAGAAACGGGGGAATAACAATAGTATGCTTGCCGCATGGCAAGCATACTAATAACCCGGAAACGGGTCGAATAACAATAGTATGCTTGCCGCATGGCAAGCATACTAATAATAATAACTAGATTGCATTTCCTCACAGAAAATGCTGGAGTATGCTTGCCCGTCTCGCATTCGTTGCCCTTCATGCATGCCTTGCCCTTCATGCATGTGTTGCCCTTCATGCATTTGCTGCCCTTCATACATACACAACATACAGTTAACCATATAGATATGAGAACTTCTTTTTTGGCATCTACTATATTGACCAAAACACATTTTCACTAACTGTAGCGCCCCCCAGTGGCCGTATTGCACTGAATTCGGTAGGTACCCTCTGGGTGTACTGGAGATCATGTGTGAGAAATTTCGTTAAGATCTGTCAAGGCGTTGCTGAGATATGAGCTAACTTCCTGTTTTGACGGTACGTTTGCCTTTGTTGTCAATTTTGATTGGCTGCTGTGCGCCGATGCTTTCAGCTATTGCTCTGTAAATTTCAGCATAGGTGCAGAATAGTCCAATGGTGGTCTGATAAAAATTGTAGGACGAGCAGACAAAAATTGTGGGCGGAGCTTCATTTTTATTGATTTTTGAATATGTCAAAATGGCGGGAAATTCATGATTGTAAATATGACATCATAGTATGCGTTGGATTCGGCTTGACCCAAGGATTTCAGCGATACCAAGCGTTTGAAAAATTGAGGTAAAGACGGGCTAATATGGTCAAAAACACATTTTTGCTTATTGTAGCGCCCCCTAGTGGCGTATTTACACGACAATTGTCATGTCTCCTCTGGGGATAGTCTTGATGATGTATATAAAGTTTGGTTCTTATATAAGTAGCCGTTGCCGAGATATGAGCTCACTTCCTGTTTGGCGTCTTCGCCGCCATCTTTTTGTTGGCTCCTGTTTGAAGACGGTTTGATCAATCGTTCCAGAACTTTTCGAGTAGATGTATCTCAGTCCGAAGATGCCCTCCTAGAATTTTCGTGACGATCGGTTAAAATTTGTGGACGGGGCGTCATTTTTATTGATTTTCACGAAATTCAAAATGGCGGAAAAACTTTCCAGGCGGAAAATGACGTCATAGGGTGCATTGGATTCGGGTTGGCCCAAGGATTCCAGGCATACCAAGTTTATGAAATTCCGACCAACGGTTCAAAAGTTAAACCATGTTAAAATTTGCAACTTTGACCTGCTGGTGGCGCTACAGAGTTTGAGGTAGCCCTGTGAAAAATACAAATCCAGAGCGGATCGCCGAGCCGAACGTTTCGGTCTTTGAACGGACTTTCTATCTTGAGCGGTTCTTCAAAACGAACCGTTCGTAGACGGAAGGAGAAAATTAAAAATAATAACTAGATTGCATTTCCTCACAGAAAATGCTGGAGTATGCTTGCCCGTCTTGCATTCGTTGCCCTTCATGCATGCCTTGCCTTTCATGCATGAATTGCCCTTCATGCATATGCTGCCATTCATGCATACACAACATACAGTTAACCATCTGTACATGAGCTAACTTCCTGTTCGGTATGTATCATATTGGCAAAAACACATTTTCACTAACTGTAGCGCCCCCCAGTGGCCGTATTGCACTGAATTCGGTAGGTACCCTCTGGGTGTACTGGAGATCATATATGAGAAATTTCGTTAAGATCTGTCAAGGTGTTGCTGAGATATGAGCTAACTTCCTGTTTTGACGGTACGTTTGCCTTTGTTGTCAATTTTGATTGGCTGCTGTGCGCCGATGCTTTCAGATATTGCTCTGTAAATTTCAGCATAGGTGCAGAATAGTCCATTGGTGGTCTGATAACAATTGTAGAACGAAAAGACAAAAATTGTGGGCGGAGCTTCATTTTTATTGATTTTTGAATATGTCAAAATGGCGGAAAATTCATGATTGTAAATATGACATCATAGTATGCATTAAATTCGGCTTGACCCAAGGATTTTAGCAATGCCAAGCGTTTGATGAATTGAGGTCAATATGGGCCAATATGATCAAAAACACATTTTTGCTTATTGTAGCGCCCCCTAGTGGCGTATTTACACGAAAATTGTTATGTTTCCTCTGGGGATAGTTCTGATGATTCTGTATATGAAGTTGGGTTCTGATACAAGTAGCCGTTGCCGAGATATGAGCTCACTTCCTGTTTGGCGTCTTCGCCGCCAACTTTGATTGGCTCCTGTTTGAAGACGGTTTGATCAATCGTTCCAGGACTTTTAGGGAAGATGTATCTCACCCTAAAGATGCCCTCCTCAAATTTTCGTGACAATCGGTCAAAAATTGTGGGCGGGGCGTCATTTTTATTGATTTTCACAAAATTCAAAATGGCGGAAAAACTTTCCAGGCGGAAAATGACGTCATAGGGTGCATTGGATTCGGCTTGGCCCAAGGATTCCAGGGATACCAAGTTTTTGAAATTCCGACCAACGGTTCAAAAGTTACAGCATGTAATGTACTTGCAACTTTGACCTGCTGGTGGCGCTAGAGAGTTTGAGGTACCCCTGTGAAAAATACAAAACCTGGTCGTCTGACCGAGCCGAACGTTTCGGTCTTTGAACGGATTTTCTACCTTGAGCGGTTCTTCAAAACGAATGGATCGTAGACGGAAGGAGAAAATTAACTAGATTGCATTTCCTCACAGAAAATGCTGGAGTATGCTTGCCCGTCTTGCATTCGTTGCCCTCATTGAGAGTAAATAGAATGGAGGCCAAAATTCTATTTCATTGTTGAAGCCAAGTTGGAGCCAAGGTTGGACCCAAAAAGACCAAAAAATGGCCAAATCCCATTCATTCCTATGAGAGACATAAAACCCTGTATCTCCCTTAAATGCCACTCCAGGGGGATAATTTTTCGCTCAACTAGTAGGTCCCCTTGCTCTCCAACTTACCAGGGTGGTGATTTTTTGTGGTGATGTTTTGTTTTAGAGAGATATTAAAAGTTAAATTGACCAATGAGCATCAGAACATGGTTTGATTGACCGTTAGAAGTCTTGTTGTTGTCCAATCAGCACCTGCGTTTGGCGTTGCTAAGGTGGAATGTAAATTGGAATGTTCCCAAATCTGGCTTCACAGAAAATGCTGGAGTATGCTTGCCCGTCTTGCATTCGTTGCCCTTCATGCATGCCTTGCCTTTCATGCATGAATTGCCCTTCATGCATATGCTGCCCTTCATGCATACACAACATACAGTTAACCATCTAGATATGAGCTAACTTCCTGTTTGGTATGTACCATATTGGCAAAAACACATTTTCACTAACTGTAGCGCCCCCCAGTGGCCGTATTGCACTGAATTCGGTAGGTACCCTCTGGGTGTACTGGAGATCATGTGTGAGAAATTTCGTTAAGATCTGTCAAGGCGTTGCTGAGATATGAGCTAACTTCCTGTTTGGACGGTGCGTTTGTCTTTGTTGTCAATTTTGATTGGCTGCTGTGCGCCGATGCTTTCAGCTATTGCTCTGTAAATTTCAGCATAGGTGCAGAATAGTCCAATGGTGGTCTGATAAAAATTGTAGGACGAGCAGACAAAAATTGTGGGCGGAGCTTCATTTTTATTGATTTTTGAATATGTCAAAATGGCGGGAAATTCATGATTGTAAATATGACATCATAGTATGCGTTGGATTCGGCTTGACCCAAGGATTTCAGCGATACCAAGCGTTTGATGAATTGAGGTCAATACGGGCTAATATCGTCAAAAACACATTTTTGCTTATTGTAGCGCCCCCTAGTGGCGCATTTGCACGAAAATTATTATGTTTCCTCTGGGGATAGTCTTGATGATGTATATAAAGTTGGGTTCTGATACAAGTAGCCGTTGCCGAGATATGAGCTCACTTCCTGTTTGGCGTCTTCGCCGCCAAATTTGATTGGCTCCTGTTTGAAGACGGTTTGATCAATCGTTCCAGGACTTTTAGGGTAGATGTATCTCAGTCCGAAGATGCCCTCACAAAAAAATTGTGACGATGGGACTAAAATTGTGGGCGGGGTGCCATTTTTATTGATTTTTACAAAATTCAAAATGGCGGAAAAACTTTCCCAGGCGGAAAATGACGTCATAGGGTGCATTGGATTCGGCTTGGCCCAAGGATTCCAGGGATACCAAGTTTTTGAAATTCTGACCAACGGTTCAAAAGTTACAGCATGTAAAGTACTTAAAACTTTGACCTGATGGTGGCGCTACAGAGTTCGAGGTACCCCCGTGAAAAATACAAAACCTGGTCGTCTGACCGAGCCGAACGTTTCGGTCTTTGAACGGATTTTCTACCTTGAGCGGTTCTTCAAAACGAACCGTTCGTAGACGGAAGAAGAAAATTAAAAATAATAATAACCCGGAAACGGGGGAATAACAATAGTATGCTTGCCGCATGGCAAGCATACTAACTAGATTGCATTTCCTCGCAGAAAATGCTGGAGTATGCTTGCCCGTCTTGCATTCGTTGCCCTTCATGCATGCCTTGCCCTTCATGCACGCGTTGCCCTTCATGCATATGCTGCCCTTAATGCATATGCTGCCCTTCATGCATACACATCATACAGTTAACCATCTGTACACGAGCTAACTTCCTGTTTTGTATGTATCATATTGGCAAAAACACATTTTCAATAACTGTAGCGCCCCCCAGTGGCCGTATTGCACCGAATTCGGTAGGTACCCTCTGGGTGTACTGGAGATCATGTGTGAGAAATTTCGTTAAGATCTGTCAAGGCGTTGCTGAGATATGAGCTAGCTTCCTGTTTGGACGGTGCATTTACCTTTGTTGTCAATTTTGATTGACTGCTGTGCGCCGATGCTTTCAGCTATTGCTCTGTAAATTTCAGCATAGGTGCAGAATAGTCCAATGGTGGTCTGATAAAAATTGTAGGACGAACATAAAAAAATTGTGGGCGGAGCTTCATTTTTATTGATTTTTGAATATGTCAAAATGGCGGGAAATTCATGATTGTAAATATGACATCATAGTATGCGTTGGATTCGGCTTGACCCAAGGATTTCAGCGATACCAAGCGTTTGATGAATTGAGGTCAATACGGGCTAATATCGTCAAAAACACATTTTTGCTTATTGTAGCGCCCCCTAGTGGCGTATTTACACGAAAATTGTTATGTCTCCTCTGGGGATAGTTCTGATAATGTGTATAAAATTGGGTTCTGATACAAGTAGCCGTTGCTGAGATATGAGCTCACTTCCTGTTTGGCGTCTTCGCCGCCAACTTTGATTGGCTCCTGTTTGAAGACGGTTTGATCAATCGTTCCAGGACTTTTAGGGTAGATGTATCTCAGTCCGAAGATGCCCTCATAGAATTTTCGCGACGATCGGTCAAAAATTGTGGGCGGGGCGTCATTTTTATTGATTTTTACAAAATTCAAAATGGCGGAAAAACTTTCCAGGCGGAAAATGACGTCATAGGGTGCATTGGATTCGGCTTGGCCCAAGGATTCCAGGGATACCATTTTTTTGAAATTCTGACCAACGGTTTAAAAGTTACACCATGTTAAAATTTGCAACTTTGACCTGCTGGTGGCGCTACAGAGTTTGGGGTACCCCTGTGAAAAATACAAATCCAAGTCGTCTTATCGAGCCGAACGTTTCGGTCTTTGAACGGATTTTCTATCTTGAGCGGTTCTTCAAAACGAACCGTTCGTAGAAGAAAAAAAAAAATTCAGTTCCAGATTCTGTCGGATAGCAAATATATACTAGATTGCATTTCCTCACAGAAAATGCTGGAGTATGCTTGCCCGTCTTGCATTCGTTGCCCTTCATGCATGCCTTGCCTTTCATGCATGAATTGCCCTTCATGCATATGCTGCCCTTCATGCATATGCTGCCCTTCATGCGTACACTGCATACAGTTAACCATCTATACATGAGCTAACTTCCTGTTTGGTATGTATCATATTGGCAAAAACACATTTTCACTAACGTTAGCGCCCCCCATTGACCGTATTGCACTGAATTTGGTAGGTACCCTCTGGGTGTACTGGAGATCATGTGTGAGAAATTTCGTTAAGATCTGTCAAGGCGTTGCTGAGATATGAGCTAACTTCCTGTTTGGACGGTGCGTTTGCCTTTGTTGTCAATTTTGATTGGCTGCTGTGCGCCGATGCTTTCAGCTATTGCTCTGTAAATTTCAGCATAGGTGCAGAATAGTCCAATGGTGATCTGATTAAAATTGTAGGAAAAACAGACAAAAATTGTGGGCGGAGCTTCATTTTTATTGATTTTTGAATATGTCAAAATGGCGGGAAATTCATGATTGTAAATATGACATCATAGTATGCGTTGGATTCGGCTTGACCCAAGGATTTCAGCGATACCAAGCGTTTGATGAATTGAAGTAAATACGGGCTAATATCGTCAAAAACACATTTTTGCTTATTGTAGCGCCCCCTAGTGGCGCATTTGCACGAAAATCGTTACGTGTCCTTTGAAGATAGTGCTGATTATGTGTATGAAATTGGGTTCTGATACAAGTAGCCGTTGCCGAGATATGAGCTCACTTCCTGTTTGGCGTCTTCGCCGCCAACTTTGATTGGCTCCTGTTTGAAGACGGTTTGATCAATTGTTCCAGGACTTTTAGGGCAGATGTATCTCAGTCCGAAGATGCCCTCCTAGAATTTTCGTGACGATCGGTCAAAAATTGTGGGCGGGGCGTCATTTTTATTGATTTTTACAAAATTCAAAATGGCGGAAAAACTTTCCAGGCGGAAAATGACGTCATAGGGTGCATTGGATTCGGCTTGGTCCAAGGATTCCAGGGATACCAAGTTTTTGAAATTCCGACCAACGGTTCAAAAGTTATAGCATGTTAATATTTGCAACTTTGACCTGCTGGTGGCGCTAGAGAGTTTGAGGTAGCCCTGTGAAAAATACAAATCTAAATCGGATCGCCGAGCCGAACGTTTCGGTCTTTGAACGGACTTTCTATCTTGAGCGGTTCTTCAAAACGAACCGTTCGTAGAAGAAAAAAAAATATTCTGTTCCAGATTCTGTCGGATAGCAAATATATACTAGATTGCATTTCCTCACAGAAAATGCTGGAGTATGCTTGCCCGTCTTGCATCCGTTGCCCTTCAGGCATTCGTTGCCCTTCATGCATGTACTGCCCTTCATGCATATAAATGAGCTAACTTCCTGACTGGCATCTATCATATTGGCAGAGAAGATAGTGCATGCACGCACGCACGCTTGACACACACCTTTCCACTTAACTGCATTAACTTGCACTAAGATTTTTGTATGTTAGCCTGCAACAGTCACTGTATAGCATGGACACCGTGAGGATTCGAACCCCATTTCTACATTGTAGAAGTACCAATTACCAGTGCCTTTGCTTTTTGTGACTGTAATTGGGCAAACAAAACCATCAGGTGTAACAGTATAGTACATTGATTAAAAGTGAATTATATTATATTGTTACACTGATGGAAAACAAACCCTTCTCCTATGAGTTAAGAAAAATACATTCACAATACAAATTGGATATATACAGTTGTGAAGTTTGTTAGATTTGGGTATACAGTTTTTATACACTGACAGTATATATTCACATGTAATACAGAATTTTTACAGTACATTAAGTAATTCACTGTTAGTGATAGAAAAAAAACCCTCATCCTATCAAGAGCTGAACCTTTGTCACGCTAGTAATTTGCATATATCAATTATTGCAATACTAAATGTTTACACATCAATTGTTGCTATTCATAGTAAACAAGAACAGCCACATTCTGATTCAACAAAGACTCAGATATTGTGTCCCCCTTTGCTAGGCAACCAAATATCGAATCAATGTCTGTGCACCAGAAATAGACTTTTTGCTGGTGGTCTGGTTCAGCACGATGTGGCTACTCTCTTTACAGTACATTTAGTAATTTTGAGTTAGAGTTTCTGAATTTGTACATACACCGTATGTATACAGATACATATATATATTTATTTTTTTACAATATATACAGTTTTCACAAGTGTGTTTAAAGTGGGTTTAAAGGCTGCTAATGTTTTGTCTTGGAGTTAGTAGTATACATAGATTACATATTCTATACAGTATGTACAAGTGTGGAAAGTTTATATACATCATGAATAATATTTACATTTTAAGTTGTCGTGCATTTTGAAGATGTTATAGTTATGGGCTGTATTTTGTTTATATGTTTTTAAGGAAATGTATGGCAAGTAAGATTTGAATTGGTCGAGTTTCCTTATAAACTTCACCATAGCAAAACGGAACTTGGTGTGATTGCTTTATGAACGACAGACAGCAAGGCTAACAGCACTGAATGCTTGTTTCTGACAACAGACAGCAAGGCTAACAGCACTGAATGCTTGCTATTATTATCATCTGGTGGTCTGGTTCAGCACGATGTGGCCATGTAGTATGGCTCACGCAAATGCCTCCGTCACCAAGAAACACATAGATTGTTTGGTTCAGCATAAAGTGGCCATGTAAAATGGCTCACTCAAATGCCTGTCACCCTAATTTTGTGGCTGACTCAATGCTTCTTTTATCACGATTGAACTTAATTTTAACATTTTGTGTATTAGGTCTGTTTGGGCAGACAAGATTATATTAATTTGAAGTTTTTGTCACTTTTTTCATTAGTCATTTTGCACAACTGTGTAGACAGGTTGGTGATAACTGTAGTAAGAGTGAAGAACTCCTGCTGAAAGGCATTTTTGTGGATGAGACACATAAATTAAATCAAGAGTGGTGTGTTTCTGTGTTGTAGTGGTTTGTATGAGTTGTGTGTATCCTCTGTCTGTGAAGAATTTGTGTATTGGCTTTGCATTTGTTGCAGTGTCTTCATTCATATCTCCACAGATGACTATTTGACCTGGATTTTGTATTTCAACTGCGTCCAGAAGGTTTTTCATGTTTGTGAGGAATTCTGACTTGTTGTAGGTTGGTGGTCTGTATACTGCAGCCACCACAGTTTTAATTGGGTTGTTGATTTTTACAGCAACATATTCCAAGTTGGTTACCCCAAGTAGGTACTGCAAGACCTGGACGTTGAGGTGGTTTTTTGCAAATATTGCGACACCACCACCTTTTTGGTTTGCCATCTGTGGTAGAGTGTTGTAGGACACATGTCTGTTTCTTTTGAACAAAGTGTAATTATCAATTTGCATTTCTTGAGGTACGACTGAACCAAACATGTGAGTTTCTGTGAAGCACAGAATGTCCCCCAAAAGCATTTCGTGATGTTTTTTGACATCGTCCAAATGACAATGCAAACCCTCAACATTGTGGTGAATAATTGTTAACCCCTCATTGCCTGCTGTGTTGTGATACAACATGAGTGGCATGATGCTGTCCAGGTCTGCATGTGGCATGTTTTTCAATGAAGTTAATACTTCCTCGTTGCAGTAAATTTTTGTTTCGTCAAAGTCAATGATATGAAGTCCTTCCAAAGATGTGGTTCTGCTGAGAGCTACATAAGCCATTCCAGGTTCGAAAACTCGTTTTAGAGACACCACTGCTTTTGAGGAGGTCATACCTTGCACTTTATGTGCTGTACAGGAGTAGGCCAGTCTTATGGGGAATTGGTGGCGAACTCTGCCTTTCCTTTTGCAGCGCTCCTCTATCCTGTCAATGTAAACTGTGTTGTCCGATCTGTCAGACGTTAGAGCACGACGTTTTGTGCCAGCCGTTGGATTATCAAATTCTAGGCCTATTAATTCAACCCGCGATTTGTTGTTTTTGTCTGTTTTGGATATCATTTTGGTAATTTTTGCAAAAGACCCATTCACAATTCCATCTGAGGTGTCTAAATTACGCGTGATGACGATTCTTGCACCTACTGATAACAGCAGTGTGTCAGGAAGATCTCCTTTACTTCCGTTGAATGGTGCTGCTTGTTTGACCATTCTTCCAGTTCGCTCATCTTTCGCGTAATCTTCAGCATCTACAAGGGTAATGTTAGAGCTGAGCGACGTGATTGTTTCGTGGTTGTGGTTGTCTACCTGTTTATTTGTTGCAAAAATGTGCAAAACATCTGCTGGGCAGTCTTCCTTTGCTGCAAAAGTTCTTGTAGCAAGTAGTTGCTTGTCACTGTCCAGCAATGTTTCGCTTTTCTTTTTGACTCGAAGCCTGTTTAACATTTCTGCAAAGGTAGCATCATCTTTTTGGCGCATTATCTGTGTCAAAGTGATCATTTGAAAGTGATCATTCCAAGTATCAACAGCGTTCCCTTCAGACACACACAGCGGCTTTGATTTACCCACTGGTGATAGTTGGTAGAAGTCACCGACAGAGAGGACAGATACTCCGCCAAAAGGTTTTCTGCTGCCTTTGATTTGCTGAAGTCTCAGGTCAACGTATGTGAAAAGTTCTTTCGAAACCATGGACACTTCGTCAATGATTATAATTTGGAGTCGAGACAGCTGCACTCTCAATTCGTCTAGAGAATTCCCAAGCCCTTGGTATGGAGGTTGTAGGCTTTTTGGAAGTTTCAACACAGAATGTAGCGTGTTGCCAGAAATGTTGAATGCAGCTGTGCCAGTGAATGATGTCAGTAAAACTGTCAGTTTGGACACATCTTGCTCTTCGCTCATGGTGGGCAATTGTCTTAGTATTTTTGTCACCTCGTTGTAGATACACTTAATGAGATGGCTTTTTCCTGTACCTGCCCCGCCCTCAATGAAAAGGAAAAACTGTTCTGGATTTTGATTGTTTACGAGTTGTAAAGCCCAATCTCTTACTTTGTAAAATGTTTTTGCCTGCGTTTGGTTGAGGTTCTGATACATTTGTTTGAGCATAGTTGAGCTGATCGGTGGACACTGCATTAGTGGCATTGCTGCTCTATCATTTGAATTTCTGCTGAATTCTGGAACATCATCTTGTTCTTCCTGCTCTATAGGGTCGAGTGGCTGGCGATCAGCAAGGGCTTCAATTTGCAGGAGTTCCGAATTTGGCGCAAAGGAGGCCCAAGCGTCCTCTTTCACGCCATGTTCTTGGAAATCTCTGATGGCTTGTTCCACGATTTCGATGCCCTTTTCATAGCGCTTTCTGTTTGTTTCAACAATTGTTTTAACAGCTGTTGTGCCCTGTGACCCTGGGAGTTTAACATTCGCATTTTGGTAAAAACTTTCATAAGAGTCATATGGAGGAATTTTCAATTGGCGATCTGTTCTGTACGGTAGGAAAACCTTGAGCATGGTTCCGTAGTATTTCTCGGGGTCTTTTTTTTCTGAAAATCGAGCATATCGAATGACAGCAGGTTTCCCTCTGGTTCTTTTTTGAATGTGGCCCATATTGTTCAGAAGAGGTAGGGCGTTGTGAGCCTTTTTTTGTTGGCCGTACAGTGGCCTGAAGTTGGACGCGAAGTCAGCCATGCACATATTTTGAAATTCTTCCGTTTGGGGTCTTGCCTTGTATTTTTCAGCCAAACCAGTCATCCAAACCTGTTCAGAATTTGGATCTTTTGTGTCTAGATACTTCATTGGTAGGCTCATTTTTAATGCATTGTCGTCTGTTGGAATGAATACCACGTTGCGTGAGGAAGATTTCAGTTTTAGACCGCAGATGCGAGTGACGGCCTCTTGTATACTTACCTCACGGTTTTTTGAGTAAGCCTGCATGATTTGCTTCATGTGTTCAAGATCAGATGCATCTTGTTGACCTACCTCTTGAATAATGCCTTTGAGGAATTCACTCATGTCATATTCCGGTTTTGAGATGTAAGACATTAAATACATTATGCAACTTTCTGGGTTGTCGATGAACTGAATGTCCATGTTGGCATTCCATGCTCTCAACAGGTCTGGGTTGTAGCCATTGATCCAACAGTCTTGGACATTGCGTTTCATCATGATGGCGGAATGGTCGTTCATGTTGTGTAGGCAATTCTCATATTCGTCATATGACATTTCGCACTGAGCTAGAATGTCGTGTATCGTTTTGGATGCCGCATCTTCTTCCTGTAACAAATCCCAAACTGGTTTCAGTTTATCTTTTGATTCCTTTCGGGGGCATGGCCTATCTGGGTCTCTTGGCGTAGGCCTGGAAATGAAAGTGTTCTCAACCGGACGCTTGGGAAATCCAAATCGGCAATGCTTGTTCCCTTTTTTGCATGACTTGGTGTGGTTTTTGCTATGGGTCTGCACTTCCTTCACAATTTTATGCAGTTCAGGATCTGTCGCCTCATCAGGTAGCTGGCAAGATACGTACCGATCAATGAATGCTGTTACCTTCTCTTCTGGGTCTACATCAAGTTGTGGTGCGTCCTTGATCCAGAAGAGAGAGTGGATGTGAGCGGATCCGCGCGCTTGAAATTCTACTCTGAAGAAAAAATCCAAGACCTCGCCGAGCGGTTGTGCAGGTGACAAAATCAGGTCCCTCATTAAGGCTTCAACTCTTTTCTCAAACATTCTGATAATCGTGACCGGATTGGAACGGAGGATGTCTGCCTTTGTTGCCCAATCCATCTCTTCCACAGGCATGTCTTCCCCGCGTTGGGCTTGGATGACTTCAATAATCTCTGGCCAGCGCATTTCAGCAGCAGAGAAAGTCACAAAGAATGTGGGCTGGCCTAGTTGCTTTAAACAGGCAAACAGGTCTCTCATGGTTTTTTGCCAATAAGCTGGAGTTCCTCGTAATGGCTGCATGAACCTTGTAGCATCACCATGTCGCACAAGTTTTTGCACCTCGTTCTGACTTTTTAATAGGGAAGTGGTGATCTTTTTGCCATCTTTAGTAAACACTTTACCTTTTCGTAATTGTATCGACATGCTTGACATTGCAAGGTTCATCTCAGTCACAAACTGAGCAAAGAAAATGTAATTGCTGTCCACTGCAAATCTGTTGTCTGCACTAAACAGTCTTGCATTGAAATACCTGCTTGGAGACAGCTTTCGTGGGCGATCTTCATCTAGCGTGTTCTTACCTGTATTGAATTGGACCGGAAATGCCATGGACTCCAACTTTGGAGTTTTGAAGAAGTTAACTGGGTTATTTCCCTGTGCTGGTGCTATTGAATAGATATTTTCTCCAAATGACATTAACTCCTGACCAACATCTGCTGGCTGAAGACAAGAATCAAATGCAATGGCATGCTGTTGTGCTACAGTATCATCCTGTTCTTGGAATTCGTCATCTGGAACAGGGTCATTCTGTTGCTCATCATTGTCTTGTTGTGGTTGAACTTCATTTTGGGTCACAGGGTCTTGGAGATTGTCTGGATCTATGTTTGCATTGTTATCGTCTTGTACCAATTCTGTGTCTTCAAAATAATCTCCCTCAGAAACTTCACGGACAGAAATGTTTCTGTATTCGGAGTGGATCTCTTTCAACTTGAGCAGAGCTGTTTTGACTTTACGCATGTTTAAATTTTGAAAGGCAAAATGACCTTTGTACTGCAGGCGCCGTTTTAGCTTTACGCGAAGCAGTTGCGCTTCAGATGGTGGCCTGGGAAGGGAATCAACTGTAGACTCAACCTCTGAAGGCACACATACCACTGCTCCATGAATCGCATGTTGCTGTCCCTTTGGAAGCGAAATGATCTTTGCGAAAGGTATGAATTTTGCAATGACATGTCTTTCAAGCACATTCAGACCCTTGAGTTCATCTGGAATTGGATCCAACTCAAGTTTATTTGCCACGGCAATGTTTGGGAGATGCCCTATTTTTATGTTGTTGTGGCAGCTGTGACAAATCCATTCCTTTTTTCTCTCTGGCATTGTGCAGGTACCTACATTTTGGCAGAGGTCTTCACAAACATGCACATATGCACCGGTTATGCACATAGATGCCAATTCAGGGTCTTTAGTGTATTTTGATCGTTTGCATTCCTTCACTTGATTCGAAAACAAACATCGGTGGCATACAGTGCAAATGTGTGTGGGACCTTGTTTCACATTCTTCTGAAATGTTAACTGTGCTTGTTTCATCAACACATCTCTCTTAAAATTCCTTTTTGCTGCAATGTTGTAGTACTTTTTCATAATGCGGTTACTACACCTTATGCTGTGTTGGGCTATGGGGTTCCTTTTATTTGTTGGGTGATGGAGTTTAAGTCCTGAACTGAAACGTCTCATTCTTTGAGCATTTGAAATGTATTTCCTGAAAAGGGTATTTTTCCCTTTTTTTGTGAGGTCAGAGGCTTTCCTTCTGTGTGTCATTTTCCTTCTGTGTCTCATGTTCATCCTCATTACAGCTTTTTTCCTCTCTCTGAATGTAGTATCATTTTTGTACCTCTGCCTAAATTGTTTCTTTTCTGCTTCTTTGTAAATGGGATTGTTTTTGTATTGCTGTACCCGTAGTCTGTGTGACTTCTTAAAAGTTGTGTCATTAGTGTATCGATGAGCAACTTTTTGTCTATGGGACTCTTTAAAAGCTGGGTCATTGTATCGCTGTGCTATTTTTCGTCTATGGGATTCCCTAAAAGTTCGGTCATTGTATCGCTGTGCTGTTTTTCGTCTATGGGACTCCTTAAAAGTTGGGTCGTTGTATCGCTGTGCTATTTGTCGTCTATGGGATTCCCTAAAAGTTGGGTCGTTGTATCGCTGTGCTATTTGTCGTCTATGGGATTCCCTAAACGTTGGGTCATTCTTGTATCGTTGTGCAGTTTGTTTTTTAGACTCCCTTAAAGTAGGGTTGTTCTTGTATCTCTGTTTCATTTTTAATGCATGTACCTCTTTGAAATTAGGGTCATCGTTATAGCGTTGTCTTTTTCTTTGCTTGTGTCTTTCTTTAAAAGCCTTGTTGCATTTGTATTGCTTTGCAATGTGTTCCTTTTTCTTCTGTCTATGTTTCGCATTATTTCTGTATAGGTATGCAGACTGTTCCTTTTTTCTTTGTCGGTATGCAGCATTGTTCTTGTAGTATTCCTTCAAACGCTGCCTTTCTTTTTCCCTATGCATGTTTTCTGATTTGGCTGTGTTAACAGCAACGCATTGTGGCACATTTTGTTGTGGTTCATTGTCTGGTGAAGTCATCTTTGGTGCGTTTTCAGCCACAGACAACTGAAATGAAACGGGCAAGAGCTCATATTGTTCTTTAGCGTCACGCTGGAGTGACTCACAAAAGAGCTGTAAGAGTCGAGAACATAAATCTGCAACCATAGGGAAGGTGACCATCACTGCTGTCCCAAATTCACTATGACATGACCCAGATTTATTGCGTGCATGGGGATCAAAAAATCCGTATTGTCCATTTTGGGTACGGAAGACAGAAATGCACAACCCATTGACCATTAGCAAGGCCTGTGAGTAGTCATGGCCAAGGCGCTCAAGTCTATGTGTTAGATTAAGATACTCTTCCATGCCCTGAGGTGGATTCAGCTTTAAAGATCCACACTGTGAAGTAGATTTAATGACTGTATAGGATTTTCCACGTAATTTTACCGTATGTGGCAATTCGTCAATACCAAGAAAGCGTTTTGGTATTTTCAGGTCTCGTCTCATCTGATTGTACAAGGCATCTCCAGATCCTAAAATGTGATCTAGTTTCTCTGTAGTCATTTCTTGCCCCTCATGCAAATGAGCTAAAAACATCAAGGAATTTGGAACACATTGAAAATTTTTGCTCGAATTTGGAAACCTTGCATCCGATTGGGCAAATGATGCTGTAATCGAAGTATCATTTGTTTGTGCTGTTTGCGTCTGGCTAACATCCGGGGTCGTTTGTGCCGTTTGCGTCTGGCTAACATCCGGGGTCGTTTGTGCTGTTTGCGTCTGGCTAACATCCGGGGTCGTTTGTGCCATTTGTATCTGGCTACAATCCGGGTTTTTACGCAAACTCCAGTATTTTTTCTTAGAAACGGCTTTTTTCCTTGATTTACCCATGTTAAGGTTTAGGTGTTAATGTTTAAGATGCGGGTTCAGAAAACAACAAAGTGTGTACCGAAGTGTCTCATTATGGAACTTCTAAACACAAATGCAAACACACAGGGCTTAAATCCCAGGGGCGTGAAAAATGTATTAGACAACACCAGCATTTATGGTATAATACAGCTGTACAACTGCCGTGCCCATATAATACACCTAGCTTCCTGTGGGGGTGACTAGTCCACACAGAAGATTACAGGCTGGCAATCAAAGGCAAACCTCCCCAGCTAAGGGAGAGAGAAAGAGAAAGAAGAAAGTGAACAGAGAGAGAGAGAGAGAGAGAGAGAGAGAGAAAAGAGTGGTGTGATGAGAGAAGGTGTGATGACGAGAGAGAGAGAGAGAGAGAAAGGAGAGAGAGAGAAAGTAGAGAGAGAGAGAGAGAGAGAGAGAGAGAGAGAGAGAGAGAGAGAGAGAGAGAGAGAGGTGTGAAAGAGTGTGCAAGAGAAAGACAATAAAGAGAGTGTATGAGAGAGAATTAAGATAGAGAGAGGGGGGTGAGAAAGAGTGATAGAATAAAGAGACAGGGGAGAGTCTGAGACAGAGAAAGAGAGAGAGGCAGAGAAAAGAGTGGTGTGATGAGAGAAGGTGTGATGACAAAAGAGAGCGAGAGAGCAAGAGAGAGCGTGTGTGTGAGAGAGAAAGGAGAAAGAGAGAGAAGAAAGTGGAGAGAGAGAGAGAGAGAGAGAGAGAGAGAGAGAGAGAGAGAGAGAAAAGTGGAGAGAGAGAGAGAGAGAGAGAAAAGTGGAGAGAGAGAGAAAGAGAGAAAAGTGGAGAGAGAGAGAGAGAGAGAGAGAGAGAGAGAGAGAGAGAGAGAGAGATTGGGAGAGAGAGAGAAAGAGAGAGAGAGAAGTGGAGAGATAGAGAGGTGGAGAGAGAGAGAGAAGTGGAGAGATAGAGAGAGAGAGAGAGAGAGAGAGAGAGAGAGAGAGAGAGAGAGAGAAAAGAGTGGTGTGATGAGAGAAGGTGTGATGACAAGAGAGAGAGAGAGAGATGAGAGAGAGGGTGTGTGTGAGAGAGAAAGGAGAAAGAGAGAGAAGAAAGTGGAGAGAGAAAGTAGAGAGACAGAGAAAGAGAGAAAAGTGGAGAGAGAGAGAGAGAGAGAGAGAAAAGTGGAGAGAGAGAGAGAGAGAGAGAGAAAAGTGGAGAGAGAGAGAGAGAAAAGTGGAGAGAGAGACAGAGAAAAGTGGAGAGAGAGAGAGAGAGAGAGAGAGAGAGAGAGGAGAGAGAGAGAGAGAGAGAAAAGTGGAGAGAGAGAGAGAGAGAGAGAGAGAGAGAGTGAGAGAGAGAGAGAGAGAGAGAGGAAGAGAGAGAGAGAGAGAGAGAGAGAAAAGTGGAGAGAGAGAGAGAGAGAGAGAGAGAAAAGTGTAGAGAGAGAGAGAGAGAAAAGTGTAGAGAGAGAGAGAGAGAGAGAGGGAGAGAGAAAAAATGGGAGAGAGAGAGAGAAAAGTGTAGAGAGAGAGAGAGAGAAAAGTGTAGAGAGAGAGAGAAAAGTGGAGAGAGAGAAAAGTGGAGAGAGAGAAAAGTGGAGAGAGAGTGTGTGTGTGTGTGTGTGTGAAAGAGTGTGCAAGAGAAAGACAATAAAGAGAGAGAGAGAGAGAGAGAGAGAGAGAGAGAGGAGAGAGAGAGAGAGAGAGAAGAGAGAGAGAGAGAGAGAGAGAGAGAGAGAGAGAGAGAGAGAGAAAGAAAAAGAGAGTGTGTGTGTGTGTGTGTGTGTGAAAGAGTGTGCAAGAGAAAGACAATAATGAGAGTGTATGAGAGAGAATTAAGAGAGAGAGAGACAGTGAGAGAAAGAGAGAGAGAATAAAGAGACAGGGGAGAGTGTGTGTGTGTGTGAAAGAGAGGAGAGAGTGAGACCTACTTTGAGACGTAGATGTCAAGGCCAATTTGTGTCGTAGGCCAAATGCCCAAATCTGCGACAACCTGTGGTGAACAAAAACAATAGTAGCCTGTTTATAACCATATTTATACACATATTTTAATGAAAATATCGGTGTTAAGGTCAACCTTATTTTTATTTTTGAATTCATTGCTGAATATAGTGCAGAAACTGAAAGATGAGTGAGTAAACAAACGATTAGAGCCAAATTTGCTGAATGAGGTTTAACAGATCCGACATATTAGGCTATTGTTTGTTACAGTCTTGGTAAAACCCAGTGTGTGTGTGTGTGTGTGTGTGTGTGTGTGTGTGTGTGTGTGTGTGTGTGTGTGTGTGTGTGTGTGTGTGTGTGTGTGTGTGTGTGTCAGGGTTGAGAGAGAGGGAGGGAGGAGAGGGAGTTCAGCATCCATAACACACATCCATACACACTGCACTCAACGAAACTGCATTTAACTACACCCGTGCACAGATCACAGAGGCAGCCCCAAAGGCACCCAAAAGGTAGTTTGTTTGGCTAAAAGCCACAAGACTTGCAATCAACACTTACCTGGCACACTTCAATGAATTAAAAAACATGTGTGTACATTTTGGGACTGGTATGATATAGAAATAAATGGAATATTCTCGATTTCATGCATTTTCAAGGACTTAACTCTCAAGCTACGAAACAAAGCTTACACATCCCACAATGCAATGCGACGCAAACATCGTCGTAGGGTAGGCCATACATGTCCAAATGAATTTAAAGCTCATTTGAAAAAACAAAAAAACATATGTATTGCTTTCTCTCATTCACCAAAAAAAATGGGTCCAAACCAAGTATTATGCCTAATACAAAAGGACAACAGCGGCACCAAAACAGATGCACACGTGTGTCCATTGTGCACTCAGAATCACGTGGAAAGTCTACCATGCAATGGCGGTGCTTAGGCTATTTAAACCAGCCCCATTTCGCATTGCCTGAAGACATTAACGACATCATACTTTACGGGAAGAAAGACTATTTCTTCTTCATATAAAACACAGTCATAGTTTCCTTCCTTTCTGTAAATAGCCATTAACTACAAGGCTTACGTTTATTGGCCATCACTTTACTTTCAATTTTTCATCTCCCACAAGTGGAGAACCTAGAACTATTTTACAAGGAATAAGAAAACAATGTTCACAGGGCAGACGAAATGGGCAGGTAGCAAGTTGTTAGACTTGTCAGAAAAGTCTTGCTGTATTGTTTCTCATCCTTCAAAATCCAACCAAAGCATTGACTCATATGAACAAAAGCTACACCATTATGTAGGCCTATGTGAGTTAAACAAAGGTCTGCACAAGATGGCGGTGTGTGTTCACAGGTAGCCAAATCTAACCTTACAATGCCTCGATGTATCCATACTAGTGTTAAAAGAAATGCCTCCTCGTCGACATAAAAACACCTCCTTTTCCCGCTTGGCGCAGGTTTACTTACTCCACTTTACTAATACGGTACCCAGTTGCTCAATAATTGTGGAATGCAGTAACACGATAACAAAACAAGTGAGACCATGAATTCCCCCAGCAAACAAACTTGATCGGATCCTAGGATCCCCCGAATTCCTCTATTAAAATATGCTCAACGGTCTACATACCTGGTGTCCAAAAGTGAGCGAAAGATAGTCCGTTGAACTTATTCCAAAGATGAATCTTCAAGTTTTCGTTCTAAGTTTTCACTCATAAACCGTAATGTTACTCAAACCGTGTCCAGTAGAGAATGTGAAGATCAAGCTAGCCAACCAGCAGTACCTTTACCGTAATAACTTTGCGTCACTTCCGTACATACAACGCAGGAGCTTCTTACCTTCCTCCATGCCGCGGAACCACAGATTATATAATTATTTATTTATTAATATAACGAGTTTTTAGGTCTTTCAACGCCGGCGGTGTGATCACAGCATTATCAAAGGGCTGTGGTGGAGCCCCCTTTTCAAACTAGCAAAAAGTACACAATTGCGTGAATTGCGCTCCTCTTTTGGATCATGCGGCTTACAACACCTGACTTCGCGGCCGCGGCACACAAGGCTATATAAAAAAAATAAAGCTTATAACCAACAAGCCTACATTTTAAATCTGCTATGCTGCCTATACAAATATAGACCAATAATGAACACTGTAGCCTATTACAGACATCTGCATTAGGCCTACACCATAATCTACTGTAAGACCAGTTCTCTCTCTCTCTCTCTCTCTCTCTCTCTCTCTCTCTCTCTCTCTCTCTCTCTCTCTCTCTCTCTCTCTCTCTCTCTCTCTCTCTCTCTCTCTCTCTCTGCACGACATTGATTGACAGCCGACAAAACTCAATTTTGCAGGCGACGTCGCTTTATTTCTTTATTTTTTTACATAGGCCTATATATGAAGAGTTCAGATGCAAAACCCCCTAACTCCATTTCTGAAGACTTGCACTTCTATATTTTTAGAGAACCCCGTTGTTGGTTTGGTTTACATTCATGTACTTGATAATACATATAAATAGTTATATTACATAAATAAAATAAAAAATATGCAATTTTGATAGCTTTGTATTAAATAAAAATGAATTAAGATTATTTTCTGAAATGGCACTTAGGGGGTTTTGCAACTGAACTCTTCATATATAACCTATACTACTACAACCATGTATAATGAGCCTCACTATCATAATGTAATTACACCCACTGCTCCTTGCTGCCCTCCTTCTGATTTCTATGTGGCTCTTCAGGAATTAGGCTGTTGAAAGACACACCCGTTAGCCACATCCGTTAGTTGAATATATCAGAAATTATTGCAAGTTTGTAGACATGCCAATTCCAAAAACTGATTTCATTGAGCTATCACCCCCCTCCCACACACACACACACACACACACACACACCATTGTACATAGGTAGTAAACGATTGTACATATAGTAGTCCTAGTTAGGCCGTTGAACAACAGTGGCTGGATTGGATTGGCTCCTCTTAAAAGCTACTATTCCAGGGGGTAAGATAAGTGAGGTAGCTGAGGTAGGGTGAAGTGAGTTATTGTCCAGTGCTGGGCAAACCCTTAAGTGTCCAAGGTAGTGTAGGCGCTTGTTCCATGGGGTGGGGGTTGGGTGAAGTGTAGCTGTTCAGTAGTGCATGCCATGCCCTTCATGCATGCCTTGCCCTTAATGTATGCGTTGCCTTTCATGCATATGCTGCCCTTCATGCATACACATTGTTCTTGCAATGTTTATTATTATTATTATTATTGTTTGTTTTTATTATGGCCCGAGCACCAGGCAATCTACTATATTGACCAAAACACCTTTTCACCAACTGTAGCGCCCCCCAGTGGCCAATTTGCACCAGAGTCGGTAGGTACCCTATGGGTGTACTGGAGAACAAGTGTAAGAAATTTCGTTAAGAACCATCAAGGCGTTGCTGAGATATGAGCTAACTTCCTGTTTGGACGGTCTGTTTGTCTTTAGTGTCAATTTTGATTGGCTGCTGCGCACCAATGCTTTCAGCTATTGCTCTGTAAATTTCAGCATAGGTGCATATTAGTCCATTGGTGGTCTGATAAAAATTGTAGGACAAGCAGACAAAAATTGTGGGCGGAGCATCATTTTTATTGATTTTTGAATATGTCAAAATGGCGGGAAATTCATGATTGTAAATATGACATCATAGTATGCGTTGGATTCGGCTTGACCCAAGGATTTCAGCGATACCAAGCGTTTGATGAATTGAGGTCAATACAGGCCAATATGGTCAAAAACACATTTTTGCTTATTGTAGCGCCCCCTAGTGGCGTATTTACACGAAAATTATTATGTTTCCTCTGGGGATAGTCTTGATGATGTATATAAAGTTGGGTTCTGATACAAGTAGCCGTTGCCGAGATATGAGCTCACTTCCTGTTTGGCGTCTTCGCCGCGAACTTTGATTGGCTCCTGTTTGGGGACGGTTTAATCAATCGTTCCAGAACTTTCAGGGTAGATGTATCTCAGTCCGAAGATGCCCTCCCAGAATTCTTGTGACGATCGGTCAAAAATTGTGGGCGGGGCGTCATTTTTATTGATTTTCACAAAATTCAAAATGGCGGAAAAACTTTCCAGGCGGAAAATGACGTCATAGGGTGCATTGGATTCGGCTTGGCCCAAGGATTCCAGGGATACCAAGTTTATGAAATTACGACCAACGGTTCAAAAGTTATAGCATGTTAATATTTGAAACTTTGACCTGCTGGTGGCGCTAGAGAGTTCGAGGTACCCCCGTGAAAAATACAAAACCTGGTCGTCTGACCGAGCCGAACGTTTCGGTCTTTGAACGGACTTTCTATCTTGAGCGGTTCTTCAAAACGAACCGTTCGTAGACGGAAGGAGAAAATTAAAAATAAAAATAAAAAGGGGAAACGGGGGAATAACAATAGTATGCTTGCCGCATGGCAAGCATACTAACTAGATTGCATTTCCTCACAGAAAATGCTGGAGTATGCTTGCCCGTCTTGCATTCGTTGCCCTTCATGCATGCCTTGCCTTTCATGCATGAATTGCCCTTCATGCATGATGCCCTTCATGCATATGCTGCCCTTCATGCATACACAACATACATCTAACCATCTGTACACGAGCTAACTTCCTGTTTTGTATGTATCATATTGGCAAAAACACATTTTCAATAACTGTAGCGCCCCCCAGTGGCCGTATTGCACCGAATTCGGTAGGTACCCTCTGGGTGTACTGGAGATCATGTGTGAGAAATTTCGTTAAGATCTGTCAAGGCGTTGCTGAGATATGAGCTAACTTCCTGTTTCGACGGTGCGTTTGCCTTTGTTGTCAAATTTGATTGGCTGCTGTGCGCCGAAGCTTTCAGCTATTGCTCTGTAAATTTCAGCATAGGTGCAGAATAGTCCAATGGTGGTCTGATAAAAATTGTAGGACGAACATAAAAAAATTGTGGGCGGAGCTTCATTTTTATTGATTTTTGAATATGTCAAAATGGCGAGAAATTCATGATGCTAAATATGGCATCAAAGTATGCGTTGGATTCGGCTTGACCCAAGGATTTCAGCGATACCAAGCGTTTGATGAATTGAGGTCAATACAGGCCAATATCGTCAAAAACACATTTTTGCTTATTGTAGCGCCCCCTAGTGGCGTATTTACACGAAAATTATTATGTGTCGTCTGGGGATAGTCTTGATGATGTATATAAAGTTGGGTTCTGATACAAGTAGCCGTTGCCGAGATATGAGCTCACTTCCTGTTTGGCGTCTTCGCCGCTAACTTTGATTGGCTCCTGTTTGAAGACGGTTTGATCAATCATTCCAGGACTTTTAGGGGTGATGTATCCCAGTCCGAATATGCCCTCATAGAATTTTCGCGACGATCGGTCAAAAATTGTGGGCGGGGCGTCATTTTTATTGATTTTTACAAAATTCAAAATGGCGGCAAGACTTTCCCAGGCGGAAAATGACGTCATAGGGTGCATTGGATTCGGCTTGGCCCAAGGATTCCAGGGATATCAAGTTTTTGAAATTACGACCAACGGTTCAAAAGTTATAGCATGTTAATATTTGAAACTTTAACCTGCCGGTGGCGCTAGAGAGTTCGAGGTACCCCCGTGAAAAATACAAAACCTGGTCGTCTGACCGAGCCGAACGTTTCGGTCTTTGAACGGACTTTCTATCTTGAGCGGTTCTTCAAAACGAACCGTTCGTAGACGGAAGATGAAAATTAATAATAACCCGGAAACGGGGGAATAACAATAGTATGCTTGCCGCATGGCAAGCATACTAATAAAAAGGGGAAACGGGGGAATAACAATAGTATGCTTGCCGCATGGCAAGCATACTAATAAAAAAAAGAAACGGGGGAATAACAATAGTATGCTTGCCGCATGGCAAGCATACTAATAATAACCCGGAAACGGGTCGAATAACAATAGTATGCTTGCCGCATGGCAAGCATACTAATAATAATAACTGGAAACGGGGGAATAACAATAGTATGCTTGCCGCATGGCAAGCATACTAATAATAACCCGGAAACGGGTCGAATAACAATAGTATGCTTGCCGCATGGCAAGCATACTAATAACTAGATTGCATTTCCTCACAGAAAATGCTGGAGTATGCTTGCCCGTCTTGCATTCGTTGCCCTTCATGCATGCCTTGCCTTTCATGCATGAATTGCCCTTCATGCATATGCTGCCTTTCATGCGTACACGGCATACAGTTAACCATCATGAGCTAACTTCCTGTTTGGTATGTATCATATTGGCAAAAACACATTTCCACTAACTTTAGCGCCCCCCATTGACCGTATTGCACTGAATTTGGTAGGTACCCTCTGGGTGTCCTGGAGATCATGTATGAGAAATTTCGTTAAGATCTGTCAAGGCGTTGCCGAGATATAAGCTAACTTCCTGTTTGGACGGTGCGTTTGTCTTTGTTGTCAATTTTGATTGGCTGCTGTGCGCCGATGCTTTCAGCTATTGCTCTGTAAATTTCAGCATAGGTGCACAATAGTCCAATGGTGGTCTGATAGAAATTGTAGGATGAGCAGACAAAAATTGTGGGCGGAGCTTCATTTTTGTTGATTTTTGAATATGTCAAAATGTCGGGAAATCCATGATTGTAAATATGACATCATAGTATGCGTTGGATTCGGCTTAATCCAAGGATTCCAGCGATACAAAGCGTTTGATGAATTGAGGTCAATACGGGACAAAATGGGCAAAAACCCATTTTTGCTTATTGTAGCGCCCCCTAGTGGCGCATTTGCACAAAAATCGTTACGTGTCCTCTGGAGATAGTGCTAATTATGTGTATAAAATTGGGTTCTGGTACATTTAGCCGTTGCTGAGATATGAGCTCACTTCCTGTTTGGCGTCTCCGCCGCCAAATTTGATTGGCTCCTGTTTGAAGCCGGTTTAATCAATCGTTCCAGAACCTTTAGGGTAGATGTATCTTAGTCCGAAGATGCCCTCACAAAAATTTCTTGACGATGGGACTAAAATTGTGGGCGGGGCGTCATTTTTATTGATTTTTACAAAATTCAAAATGGCGGCAAAACTTTCCCAGGCGGAAAATGACGTCATGGGGTGCATTGGATTCGGCTTGGCCCAAGGATTCCAGGGATAGCAAGTTTTTGAAATTCTGACCAACGATTCAAAAGTTACAGCATGTAATGTACTTGCAACTTTGACCTGCTGGTGGCGCTACAGAGTTTGAGGTACCCCTGTGAAAAATACAAATCCAAAGCGGATCACCGAGCCGAACGTTTCGGTCTTTGAACGGATTTTCTATCTTGAGCGGTTCTTCAAAACGAATGGATCGTAGAGAAAAGGAGAAAATTAAAAATAAGAAAGGAGAAACGGGGGAATAACAATAGTATGCTTGCCGCATGGCAAGCATACTAATAAAAAGAAACGGGGGAATAACAATAGTATGCTTGCCGCATGGCAAGCATACTAATAAAATAAAACATAAAAAAACATAAAACCTTGAAAAACATACGCAGTCTTCAGATTTTAACTGTTCGACGACAGAGGAGTCTGGCCTCCTTTTTTCCGTTTACCTGATAGGGTCTAGAATTGTCAGGGTTTTGTCTTCTCTTATTTTACCGTCTTTTCATTCAATAATTTAAGAAAGCATCTGAGAACAGCTTTGTCTTGAGTCTAGATTTAAAGCTATCAATAGTGGGTGCATTTTTTACGTCATCTGGAAGCTGGTTCCAAAGCTTTGAAGCATAGATGCTAAAGGCTGCCTCTCCGCACTTTGTTTTGACTTTTGGAATCACCAGCAAATTCTTCTCCGTTGACAAAGCAAAATGTATGCTAATTTGTGTTCAGATATGTATATCTGTGAAGTCCTGAGTGCAATATGGAGTGATAGGGGCTTCTATGATTCAGAAATAGAAGAAGTAGCCAATTGGAGATTGGAGCCAATTTTTTGGTCCCCTAGGGGAAATTCTTTCTCTGCACTTTATCCCATTTGGACTAGTGAATCACATTGAAGTACACACACTAGTCCGTAGCAGTGGGCTGCCTGCTGAGCGGCGCCCGGGGAGCAGTATTGGGGTTAGGTGCCTTGCTCAAGGGCACTTCAGCCGTGGTCAGGTCGGGCATTGAACCGAGAACCCTTGGGTTGCCAAGCCAGTGCTCTAACCACTGAGCCACTGATCAATAACCCATATGTAATACACCACACATACAGTGAAGTCCTAATAACTACTGTCTGTTGCCTGTTCTACTTTCTACTACTTATGGGCTCCTAGACAGGTTGGCTACCTAACCACTTGATTCATTGATTGATCATAATTTCTTATGAGTGGGTATGGTCTTTTGGGTGTGGTCTTTAACAACTTAAAACAAGAGCATATGGAAATCTCATATGCTTTGGAGGCATCGGTTGTTTAGAAAACAATCATCTGCAAGCCATTGGCAAACATACCAGGTGATACAAATACTAGGACAGAAGAGATAAACCACTTTTATAGTATGCACCAAATCGGTAGAACCCTTAACCGACTCCATTATTCCATCATTGTACAAACTAATGGCCTGCGGTGGGAGTAGAACCTTTCTAATTATTTAGATTTTGTTTTCCACATCGGTCTATAGCGACATTTGAATGCATCATTCTTTAATTGGCTTTATTCATTAGAAACATAAATATACAGGGGAAAAGTTAAGATATAGGGTTAGTCATATGCTCGTACTCACCTTGAGTATGGCTAACCTTGAGCTGTAATATACTCAACACATCTCAGCGAAACCTTCCTATTCAACAGAATTCTGACTCACTCTGTCTCAAAAGAGATACATACTCATACCGTGAAAGAGACCGAGATCCAAACACGATCCTCTCCAGAATTTCAGATCAGGAGGGCACAAGTGCTGAGTGTCTGGCAAAGCCGCGCAGGAGATGACAGGGATGGCAGACAGTGTGGATCTTGTCTTAAGGGTATGGCCATTGCACACGTGTGCATGTATTTGAACTTGCATGACTCAAACCCTTCTGATTCTGTGTCACTTCCTCCCTCTCTCTCTTCTTCTTTCTTTCACTCACTCGTTCTCTCACATTCTGCCAGTGTTCCCTGTCCTTATATATATGTGCATATATCATTCTTTTCCATTAACATTCTCTCTTTCGTTCTCTTTCTCTCTGCACATCTATCCCCTGGTCTTACCCCATCACTATGCATGTGGCGCTGTGTGTGTAAGACTGTGTGTGTGTGTGTGTGTGTGTGTGTGTGTGTGTGTGTGTGTGTGTGTGTGTGTATGTGTGTGTGTGTGTTCGTGTGCGTGTGTGTGTTTGAGTGCGCGTGTGTGTGTGTGTGTGTATGTGTGTGAATATTTTTCTGTGTTTGTGTGCATGCTTAAGATGGTGTGTGTGTGCGTGCATGTATGTTGGTGTGACAAGCCTGAATTGAATTCTATTTGAATTCATACACAGGGGACCTTGGGGGCCAGCGTTTGCTCAGGTGTTCCATGAATGTGATTTGTTTGCTGTGAGGGGGGAAACCCGAATAAGGGAGAGAAGGGGGGGCAGGGGGGCATAAAGAGAGGGAGGTGAGATAGAGAGAGAGAGAGAGAGAGAGAGAGAGAAAGAGAGAGAGGGAGGGAGGAAGAGAGAAAGACTAAAATGGCCCTCGCCACATGCTGAGACGATGGAGATCAAGGTGGGAAAGAGGAGAGAAAAGCTCCAAAAGAGGGACGTTGGCGATGGTGGTGGTGCGGAGATGCAGAGAGTAAAGAAGGTGAAGGGAATAAGCAAGAGGAGGTGGAGAAGAGGAGAGAAGAGAGGATATAAGGGGAGGAAATTAAATATAGACGGGCTACAGGCTACAGGCCATTGGCCACATGTATGGCCATCAGGGCTTGACATTAACTTTCTCGGTTGCCGGCCACTGTGGCTAGTGGTTTTCCCGAGTCACTAGCCATCCAGCTACTCTACTAGCCAAACATTTTATCATTATGCTGTATCTAACCTCAGAAGATGAGGTGCTTAAAGCAAGAAGATGAGTGCATGGGTTTCTACATTGAAATAAAACAAACAAATAGAAACTGAGTAACTGATCTTTTTCTTCAACTTAAATACGAACAATTGATACACAGGGGGCAACGTGCAGAATATACACTATTCTGATATGTCATACAATAGAATAAGCTATTGGCTAGTGACACTGAAATTGTTACCAGCCACAGCCATTTTTTTACCAGCATTTGGCCGGTTGGTAGGTGCCAGTGTCAAGCCCTGATGGCCATAGGCTACAGGCTACTCCATGGCTCCCCGGAAGGCTGCAAGTTTTGACTTTTTTGCCAATCGTGGGGCCCCTAAGCAGGTGGGGGCCCCTAGGCTGCAGCCCTATCTAGCCTGTGCGTTACACGTACCCCTGGTTGGAAACACTGGGCTACAGGCTACTGTATGGCTCCCCGGAAGGCTGCAAGTTTGGACTTTTTTGCCAATCGGGGGCCCCGGGGCAGGTGGGGGCCCCTAGGCTGCAGGTGGGGGCCCCTAGGCTGCAGCCATATCTAGCCCGTGCGTTACTTCGGCCCTGGAGAGGGGAGGTACACATCTGGAGCGGGTGGAAGTACATAATAAAAGCAATCACGTCCCCGTCTGCAAATGCGGGACATTAATTCTGCCGCGCGTCTATTGCTAATTTGGCATAATACCACCGAAAAAAAAATATGGCTTGTAAAACGTGACGGATGTCCCACATTACATGCTCAGATGTTTTTTTCTTCTTCTTCTTTAATTTAGCAAAGGGGTTGGCGCTTCCTTTGTTGGATTAGCGAGGTTGTAAGACGAGTCATTTTTTAGAAAGAATTTGCTCTGACTACACAATCATTACTTAAATGAATGTAGGAAATACATTTCGACTTCAAGAGGCATTGGTGTGGATACAAAATGTGTGTAGACAAAAGCTAGTGCCAGACAGATGGATGATGTACTTAAAGTTTAAAAGGAAAGAGGGAGAAGAGAGAAAAGGAGAGAGAAGTGGACTTTTTCTGCGTGTGCGTGTGCGTGTGCGTGTGCGTGTGTGTGTGCGTGTGCGTGTGTGTGTGTTATGTGTTATGTGCACTGTTTGTATGTGAATGTGTACGTATATACATATACTAAATGTGTGTGTGTGTGTGTGTGCGTGCGTGCGCATGTGCGTGTGTGTATGCATGCGCATGTACGTGCATGTAGCCTATGTGTGTGCATGTGTTCGCATGTGTGATTGATTGCAATTGTTTGTGTGTGCATGGCATTATATGTCAAAGTGTGTGTGTGTAGGCTATGTGTGTGTGTGTGACTATTATGTCTGGGGGTTGGAATGAAGTGTGATGGGGGAGCTGAATGAGGCGTCTGTAGCAATTCAGCGAGTTGAGAGCTAAGGGCTGAGCTGAGATGAGCTTCTCAGAGGTCATCACCTGTACCAGAAAGCTACTCCTGAGCCTCCGCTATATACACTACACCCATCTCACCACCACCACCCCACACCACCACCCCTCTGGAGCTTCACTCCTGAGCCAGCACTACACCACCCAGCTCTCACTACACTCCCCCCTACTCCTGACCTCCACCTCTCACCAGTGCAGTAGCTGATGAGGTTCAAAATGAGAATAAGGATCGAGGGAGGACGGAGAGAAGGAGAGAGAGAGAGAGAGAGAGAGAGAGAGAGAGAGAGAGAGAGAGAAAGAGATTGAATGAGTGAGGCAGTGTTTGGTAGTGTGCGCAATGCTTCTGTCTTGAGTAAGATGTAATTATTTCCATCTTTTTCTCGTTATTCCTGTGTAAACTGAGGCATGGGATAATAGGCTGCTCTTCGTTCAAAGGCCACTTGGTGATTCAGAATCCATTAATATTAGAACTTTGCTAATGTTGTTGCACGTATATACTGTGTATGTGGGCATAACCTGACTAGGGAATGTGTTGTGTTGTCATGGTGATTAGGTAGGGAGGGAAAAAGAAGGAAATTCACTAAAAGCTCTTTGTGAACACACGTCTCTGACCCTGCTCATGTTGAAGTGAACCCAAGCCAAAGGTTTTGCAATGCCACGTGTGCTTGTTTGCCGATATGTCTATTTAAATGTAAAGTGCATGTGTGTCTTGTTTGAAAGGAGAATGAGGGAGAGAGAAAAGGTAAATGAAAAAAAGATTGAATGCGAATAAACAGAGAGCTCTTCATGGAGAGAGAGTTTGAGATGTGAAGTGGCCATCACAGATGAACACGGACGCAACCAGGCTCTTTCCTTTGGTAAAGTAATATATTTGTACACATTGCTTCAAACCACTTAAATAGTCCTCTCCTCTATCCATCCAGTTGTCTGTTTATCCATCCATCCATCCATCCATCCATCCATCCATCCATCCATCCATCCATCCATCCATCCATCCATCCATCCATCCATCCATCCATCCATCCATTCATCCAGCCACATACTGTAATAATAAAAAAAACTATTTTATTATTCATTCATGTTGTGATTTTCTTGTTTTTACAATTTAGCACCTGCATCTACTTTTTAATTTGCCTGTATAGCACTTGGTTCCAAATTTTGTGGCAATTAAAATTGAATGTGTTATAAAAAAAAATAAAGAATAGCGATAATGTTGATGATGACAACAATGATGATGATGATCCTGATCCATCCCTCTGTCCATCCATCCATCCATCCGTCCGTCCGTCCGTCCGTCCGTCCGTCCGTCCGTCCGTCCGTCCGTCCGTCCGTCCGTCCGTCCGTCCATCCATCCATCCATCCATCCATCCATCCATCCATCGGCATTGGTCCAGCTCTATCCTTCCATTTCTTTCTTCCTTCCCCCATCCCATCATTCACCTCTCAGTCTCTGACATGCTCCTAACGCGCGCATCAAGGTTGCACTTTGACATGTACAAGTTGGAACACTGGAGCACGTCATGTTCCTGGCCCACGCTGCAGGAGATTTCACCAATCATCAGGAACAACCCTGAGGAGGAAATGGGCTGGTGGGAGAGTGTGTGTGTGTGTGTGTGTGTGTGTGTGTGTGTGTGTGTGTGTGTGTGTGTGTGTGTGTGTGTGTGTGTGTGTGTGTGTGTGTGTGTGTGTGTGCATGAGCGTGCATGAGCGTGCATGAGTGTGCATGAGCGTGCATGAGCGTGCATGAGCGTGCATAAGCGTGCATGTGTGTGCAGTGCATGTGTGCACCTTTAAATGTGTCTGTGTCTGTGTTTGTGTGTGTGTATACTCAGTTTCCTGTTTACTTGTGTGTGTGTGTGTGCTTGTGTGTGTGTGTGTGCGTGCCTGCCTGCCTGCCTGCCTGCCTGCCTACCTGCCTGCCTGTGTGTGTGTGTGTGTATTGGAAAAGCTGGGTCTTAATAGAAATAGGTGCTCACTTCCCTCCAGGCGTTTGGGCTTGTACAGCTGACCTTTACCAGCCACACAACACAGCTCCAGGCTGACTCAACATCACTCCCATCCCCATCCCCATCCCCATCCCCATCCCCATCCCCATCCCCATGCCCATCCCCACCTCCATCCCCATCCCCACCTCCATCCCCATGGCCGCTATACTATAGATTCGCCAGGGTAGGGTTGGACTGGTCATCTGGCATACAGGGCATTTTCCAGATGGGCCGACAGTCCTCAGGGGACAATGCAGTTGTTTGTTTCCTTTCTGTTATTTCGGTGCTGTTTTTTTTTTCCACACACCGGCCCACCATTTAGATGGTGTACCCCATTGGTCCATCTCGGACTGAGCCAACCACATCACACAAAAACAGGTAGACCGTGTGAAGGGCTGGTGTAACACCCTAAATGCCTGGGCCATTATTGGATGCCAGTCCAGTCCGGCCCCTGCACCAGGGCCAGGCCAGGCCTAATTGAATTAGCCCACTAAGGAGATTAATGGCAGACTGGATGGTTGTGGTGGTGAGTCAGTGAATGGGAGGGAGGGAGGGAGCGAGGGAGGGAGGGAGAGGGAAATGTGTTGTGTTGAAAGCATGTATGGGATGAATGCGTTGTGTGTGCATGTTTGTACTGTATGTACTATGCATGTATGGATGGATTCAGTGGTGGTGGGGCTTGATGTATGGTTGTGTACGTACATCACTTTGAAGTATATGCAGCCCTACAGTATATACACACAGGCACACACACACAGACACACTCACATGTGTGCAAACAAATGCATGAGCATATATACTACGTATATGCATGCACACGCACTCACACACACACACATCCCTGAGAAAAAACAAATACATATAGGTGCACTGCACACGGGCACTGAGGCATACTAACGGTTTGAAGCATGCATACTGTTTGAGCAGTGTTCCATAGTAGTGACTGCTTACTAATAGAACTGGATGCTCTTTCTATCTCCTCTCTTGAACATATACAGGCACGCACGCACGCACGCACGCACGCACGCACGCACGCACGCACGCATGCACGCACACACACGCACGCACACACACGCACACACACATTCACTTACTAGGCAGCACACACAATCACTTACTACACAGAGCCACTTTGATTAATTTGCTGTCTGATGTTCATCCCTGTGTTCATGGATTGCGCCGTTCCCCGACCCTGGAAACATGATGAGGATCCCATGGCCGTGTGTGTGTGTGTGTGTGTGTGTGTGTGTGTGTGTGTGTGTGTGTGTGTGTGTGTGTGTGTGTGTGTGTGTGTGTGTGTGTGTGTGTGTGTGTGTGTGTGTGTGTGCGTGTGTGTGCGTGAGTGCATGTGTGCGTGCGTGCGTGCGTGTGTGTTAATGTGTGTGTACGAGTATGTGTAAGTGTAAGTGTGTGTTTGTGTGTGCGTATACATGTGCGTGTGCACTTGTGTGTGCTTGTGTGTGTGTGTGTGTGTGTGTGTGTACATATGTGCACGTGTACGTGTACGTGTACGTGTGCGTGTGCGTGTGTGCTTGTGTGTAACTATGTGTACGTGAGTGCTTGTGTGTATGTGTACGCAGGGCTGGACTGGCCATCTGGCGTACCGGTGGGCCCTCGCGTCTTTCGGGCCCTCGAGAGCCCGAAATAATAATAACAAAATATATACATTATTTTTTTTTGTCCGTGACGGTAAAAAAAATGACACGCCGGGCCTCATTGGATGCTTCTCTTGAGGCACATTGGCCTAGTCCAATGAAATGTACGGCTTCTCAAAGGCCCGCCCCTCCCTGCAGGCCCTCCCTCGCTCGACCCAACTAGTCTGTCAGCAATGCATCATCATCCGAACTGAAGTTTCGTTGACTTGGATGGTGGCTATTCGGTTGATAAAAACTCTGGTGGTGGAGCGGAGGATACAGGGGAAATGGAGAAAGAAAGGACTGGCTATGAAAAGCGCATGGAAAAGCGAAAACTGAAACTAAAAGAAGACGGGACAAAATGTGCTAAAATCACTGACTTGTTCAAAGCTAAAAGCACCACCAGCTCGAGCTCCGGACCGGTAGCTCTCGTGTGGCCGTGGGAGGTGTGGTGAATCACACAGCTCGACCTCAGGTTGGGACAGTAGGGCCGCCGGTGCATCAACAAATGCAAGGTGGTGAGCGGAGGAGGCGGCGGCGGGCGTACAGTGCGGGCGAGATGGTTCGAGCAGGGGAGGTACGAGTAGAGACGGATACGAGACGTGACCC
>NC_085864.1:18742375-18747375 GCF_034702125.1 Engraulis encrasicolus | reverse complement strand
TTAGCTACTGTTTACTGCCACAAGCCGAGAACCCACGGCGTGTAAATACCGCCACTGTGCAAATCGCACAGACTGAAACGCACTTTTTTTCATAGACACACACACACACACACACACACACACACACACACACACACACACACACACACACACACACACACACACACACACACACACACACACACACACACACACAGTACACATCACACACAGCGGAGGGCCTCCCTGTGTGACTCCTCAACAGGGGTGCTGTGTGTGTGTGTGTGTGTGTGTGTGTGTGTGTGTGTGCGCGCGCGTGTGTGTGTGTGTGCGTGTGCGTGCGCGTGCGTGCTTGTGTGTGTGTGCGTGCGTGTGCGTGTGCGTGTGCATGTGCGTGTGTGTGTGTGTGTATGTGTGTGTGTGTGTGTGTGTGCGCGTGTGTGCGAGCATGTGACTGTCAGGGCTCCATAATGACACAGCTTGAATTGTAAACATCTACGTCATGTTTACACTTGTTTACACTTATTTATTCGAGAGTTCTACCGTGTACGAGGCCGTCGATCAAGCATGTTAGCGTAGCAGCAGGGGCTATGAATCTGCCTGCTTTCTGTGCTGCTCTGGTGTGTTTGCCAATTAATGTTATTAAAATTAAAATGTAGGTCTGGCAGGCTTTCGTAATCACTTGACGCTCCCCCTATGAACACAGTAAATGTTGCCGTGTTGATTGAAAACAACTAGAGTCAAATTTAACACCTTTCTGGTTTGTCCTACACTCTATATGTTGCAGTGTTAATTCAACTGTATTCCACTCGATTGTTGTGTTAGATGTTAACTGTTTGCATGTTGAATTAACACTGCAAAGCCATATATGCTCAAAACAGTGTAAAAAAAGAACAACTCTCTTAGTGTTAATTGAACACTCAAAGAGGTGAATTTAACGAAATTGAGTGGGGCCATATAGGATCAGAACAGTGTTGAATTAACACTGCAAACTTTACTATTTACTGCGTGTTGGATTAAAAACCTCAAAATTTAGCGTGAGGTGTTTGGGCTTCTTACAGCCCCCCTCCTGCACCTGTGACTGGAGAGAGGTGGTCGAGGGCAGGTGGGGGTGGAGGCTGGCCTGGCTAGACTGCCAATAAGCCACTTTTCATGGAAATGATTGGTATTCGAAATCAACGCTAGCCCACAAATCACAGGCCGAGTTTGTCCCCGCCGTTTTAAACAGATGCCAATTTGCCCCTGACAGACCGGCAATTTATCGAGTCTGAACGTAGAGCCGAGTGAGCGAGCGTCAGGCAAGGGGTAAAAAAAGGGCTTTGCCAGAGAGGAAGCGTGGAGCTGCAGCTAGGGATCAATCTGGCGATCAGTAGGTTGAACACAGAAGCCCCCCGTTGAGGTTTGGGTTCTTCACAAGGGCCCTCGGTTGTTTCCTCTCACCTGCTTCCCCTGTTTGTGTGGTGAGTAGCTGATTTCACACTCACAGACGTCTGTGGGACCCCCAGTGGACCACAGGTCCTCTGATTGGCGTCCCAGCCTGAATCCATCCCCTCCTTCTCCATTGTCTTCAGGTATGCCCTCTGTGTGAGTAGTCAGAAGATCCTAGACTCTAGGACATCTCAATTGGTATCTGCATTGGCTAGTTGCAAAGGGGCCCTGCACTCTTTAGCCAACCCCCCCCACACACACACACACTCTCTCTCTACCTCTCTGTATCTCTCTCTCTCTCTACCTCTCTCTCTGTATCTCTCTCTCTGTATCTCTCTCTCTGTATCTCTCTCTCTGTATCTCTCTCTCTGTATCTCTCTCTCTCTCTCTCTCTCTCTCTCTCTCTCTCTCTCTCTCTCTTTCTCTCTCTCTCCCCTGTCTGTATTGCTCTCCCTCTCTCCACCTCCATCTCCATTGTTCTCAGCTGTTTGTATTAACATCTAGAGGGGTGACGAGTCTTTTGTCTAGTTTGTTGCATGGGTGCCTGTTTAAATATTTCATAGCCAGTAATTTAGCGGGAGCGATGAGGTTGAATAGACTCATTTTGTCGCGAAAAAAAAAGCCTGAGGTAAATCTGCTCGGCCATGTTATGTGGGAACCTCAGCCCTAATGAAGATGAAACCTAGAAAATGAGCTATGCACCACCAGGCATTACCATATAAATAACCAATCAGCTGAGCAACTATGATCAATATAGTGTACTCGTGTGAATGCATGTATGTTTATGTGTATCGGTGTCTGTGTTCTGCGAGTGCTTCCTCAAGCATGTGCGTGTGTGTGTAAGATGTACAACCATGCGTGTGAGTGTGCGTGTACATGTGCACGTGCGTGCGTGTGTGCGTGCGTGTGTGTGTATATATATGGCAGTATTATGCAGGCAATTTGCATTGGGGTTATTCACATTGATGCCCCACACTTTTAAAGCAATAAAAAAACACCAGCAGTTTAAGACAAATGTATCGCTTTGTAAAGCCTCATGTACACAGCCTAAGTGCGCTGTGTGTGATGCAAGCCATCAAGGGTGGCTATAGTCTGGCTGCTAAGCTTACACTCACTCATTTTGAAAAGGCTGTTTTAACAGAGTGATGGGATAACCTTTTCAGCTGGAGCCTGTGGGCAAGATTGTAGTGCATCTTTATTGGGCTAGATGGGCTCCCTCTCTCTCTCTCTCTCTCTCTCTCTCTCTCTCTCTCTCTCGGCGACGCATCATAAAGCGTCTAATCCTTTACTCTGACAGAGCACTCGGCTGAAAGCTTGTCAAATAGTTCTCCGATCTATAAAAGGAGCTCGAAGGTGCCTTGTTCATTTATTTTTATTTTGTTTGTTTTGTTGTTGTTTAGTTATTTTGCTGTGGGGGAGAGAGAGAATGTGTGTGTGAGAGAGAGAGAGAGAGAGAGAGAGAGAGAGAGAGAGAGAGAGAAAGAGAGAGAGTCTTGAGCACACCTATTTCCATTTCTGTTGGTGTCTTTGAGCTATTAGTTATGTTACTGTTGTGTGATGAAGCATTGGTGAAAGTTGCTCCTGGCAAAGAGAATGTGTGCTCACAACCTTTATAAAAAATAATCTGCAACATGATTTTACATTCTTTTTTAAGCATGACGGAAGAAGCATTTATTGAACCGCATGTAAGTGAATCAATTCTCATATCTTCTATCAGTGTTCATTCGTTATCGAGCTTCCATGAGGGGAAAAAAAGGAGAAAAAAGGCACCAACAGCCTTGCTGCTCTGGATCTGAAAGTTTCTACAAAAACATCATAAATATCACCGTGGGCGTTCAATGAAAAAGCGTGTTGCGAATGACTATAGCTGTTGTCACCTGTGATCTCGTGCGGAGCCCGGTGTGTGTGAGCGCAGGTGTGGCAGATTAGATATCGCCTCACGTGGCACCAGCCAGGGCTCAGGAAAGCGCCAAGCCAACACACACCGCCCAACGCAGTGAGGGATTACACCGGCCATGAATATGAAATGCTTGGCTACTGAGCATGCTCTGGGCTCCAAAGACCTTTATTTGATTTCATCTTTGTTTATTTATTTATTTCCACGTTTGTTTATTTATTCACAATGTAACGAGATATCTAGCTACCTGAGATAGAATTGATGTGAATGTGCTGTGTGAAGTAGAATGAAAATCCTGTGAAAAGAAAGAGACCTAAACATGTGAGCACACACAGAAATAATAGGCTATAGACACATCACACATCTGTATGTGGATTTTACCTTGTCGTCATGGGAGGTTTTACTCTTAAGCTTGCAGAGCTCATCCCAGCATCAGAGTAAAAGCCAAATGCACAACAATGGACCGTGTCATTAATATCATGGTTTTGCATTTCCACTTCATCATCATCAACTGTGATTACAAGCATTAATTTATTTGTCCGTTTTTTAATCTATCATTTTACATTCAATCTACAGCAATTTTTAATTGTCGTTCTTTAATTACACGTAGGGGTGTAAACCCCTCCAGCTGTATATTAGGAAGCCCAGCTGCAAGCTCACAGTGGGGATTCTCGCACAGCAGCAATGGCTTTCTTCAGACCTGGACTGGTGATCTGGCATACAGGCCATTTCCCGGTGGGTCATACAGTACCTACGGTTCTGGAATCGCCTGGAATTCAAATGGGGATGCCTGAAATGTCTGAAAGCTTGGGAAAAAAGAATACGGATAAATATTACTAATTAAAATAACGCAACGATTCAATATTCTCTTTGAAACACACATTTACAATCTTAGGGACTATCATAAACATCTATTGGTTTAATACCCTACAACTTACGGTTGTAGATCAGTCATGTTCCAATTTTTCGTGAACAAATGGCCTCCACAAGAAATTTGGGCTGTCAAAATGGGGCGCCATGACAAAAAAGGGTTGGGCACCACTGGTTTGGAAACAGACGTTCAAAAAGATGCCTGGTCCTTTTTTGACCCCAGTCCAGTCCAGTCCAGCCCAGGCTTTGTTAGCACAACAGGCCAACACAGCAGAAAAAATACAGCCTACCACACGAACCCCTGTTGTACTGATTTGAGGTTTCTCAATAACGGAAGGCTGTCCCTGATCCCGCACGGCACCCAGGATTTAGCACCTTACTCCTGAGCCATGGTGAAACCTGACAACCATAATCCTTGGTTAGAGATGTCACCACCACCAGGCACCCTAATAACCATGTCCTTCAACGAAAACAAAGACACACAACAACAACGGCAACAGCAAAAAAATAATTAAAAATAAAACACGCCGAAGCTGATGTCTCCAAAACGCCCGCTCCGCCCTGTCAGATGCTTACCCCACCCTATCCACTTTGTCAGAGCGCCGGCGAGAAGACAATGGGATGCAGCTCAATTTACTCCTAATTAGTGATTTAATGTGTGTTATTAAATACATGACCATGTCCCAATTAGGAGGCGCTCAGCCCATGCATCATTTTAATTGATATCCACCTCGTGCCACATGGGCCTCCCAGTATAGCCTGCCTGCTAGCCTGCCTACCAGTATTCCCAAAATGATCCTTCGCCAGCAGAGCGACAAGCCGGCAA
>NC_085864.1:18724875-18734875 GCF_034702125.1 Engraulis encrasicolus | reverse complement strand
AGAGAGAGAGAGAGAGAGAGAGAGAGAGAGAGAGAGAGAGAGAGAGAGAGAGAGAGAGAGAGAGAGAAAATATTTACATACATACATACTGTACATATACATATACATATACATACATGCTGATTTCATACCCTTGGCTTGACATAGATAGATAGATAGATAGATAGATAGATAGATAGATAGATAGATAGATAGATAGATAGATAGATAGATAGATAGATAGATAGATAGATAGATAGATAGATAGATAGATAGATAGATAGATAGATAGATAGGCCGTACTGTACAAACGTAAGCCTATATGGGCCCACATACACCTACATATATACAGTAAATACAAAGCCTATACAAGACAAAAAGAGAGGGAGAGAGAGCAACAGAAAAAAAACCTTTGCCAATAACATAATGTTTGAGAAAGGTACGGTGTCAGCAGGATGAAGGGGTGCATGATGGGATTTGGGGCTGGGCTTTGAGGCCTCTGTTGGCGCTTGGTAATAGGATGGGTCATGACATATCAGAGCTGGCTGTGCAGAGCCCCCGACCAAAAAGCCTTAGCGGACAGACTGCAGAACCTTCGACTTAGCCTTGACCTGCGATGCACGTCAGCCCCCTGTTGAGTCAATTCACCGGCCGCAGATGCAGACAGACAAAGAACAAAAGGGGAGCGAACCAACGGACGTGTGTGGAAAGGTGAACAAAAAAGACAAAACAAAGGGTAGACTAAGAGAGGCAAGACTGGAGATATGTACTGAAATGGAATTGGATGAGGAAAAAAACAAGTCCAGTCTTTTTTTCTGTTACCCCTTTAATTTGATATCTGCATGAAAACATTTTATTACAAAAAAGGTACAGGGACATACAAAAGGCCTATGTATTGAGGTGGAATTTGAACACATTTTTCCCCCCATCCATCACCCTCCATCACCTTTACCAATCATTTATTTGTATTTCCTCACAGACAAGGATAAAAATGATCAATAGATTCACTTGTGTCTTTTTCTAAGTATTCCGCCCTTGCCTCTATCCACCCCCAGAAGCCATCGCTGTACCCCAAATTATGTCTGCACAGCTCCCCCACCCTCTAATGTCTGTGCTACCCCAAATAGACTGGATAGACAAAATAAAAAGGCTGCGTCCTTCTCTGTGAACCAAGTCACCTGTGAAGGACAGTGCCTCAGACACCACACCCTCCAAAAACTCATTTGATTGTTGGATCTCATTTCAGCATGCTGTTTTGGGTGGAAGCATGTCCAAAGTATATGAACAAAGGCATATTTCAAACGTTTGAATATAACAATAGATTTTTGATAGACGGTAGGCTAGATTTTCATTTTACGTCACATAAATGGCATAGCTCGTGTGTTGTCAATAAACACATTAGCATACCATGTCATGAATAAACATGCAATGTGTTTACATGCTAATGAGGACATGCAGATATATGTAAGCTACTATAAAGCAAAACTGATGCATGTTGAATGTTAAATATGGCTAGCATTGCTACTTAAAAAGCATACGGAAAAAGGAGGAATACATTTATCCATAGGTAGCCAATGTCCCCATGCATGTTCAGATTTTTGGCCCAATAAAGTACGCTATTTAGGGCACAATGCAAGATTTGTGTTTTCGATTTAACTTATTCTGTGAACCAACACCTTATCCCATTTTTGTGATTTGTCTAGGTCATGACTTTCACTTCTAGACAGTGAGAAATGTTTGTATGTGTGTTCTTGCGAGTACTTTTGAGTGAAAAAAGTCTAACCCAGCAACTACAGCAGTACAGGGTTCTTTGCAAAAATGACCACATGATATTTTGACGTCAATTGCTGAAAAAGGAACAGCCATTGTACACATCTGTTTTATGAAACCTGTAATTTTCCATAAAAAGGCAAAATAAACATGGGCCCATATGAGAGAAATATGGTCAACAGACGTAACAAAAGTTTGTTGTGTGCAAACCCTCTAAAAAGCAAAAGGCTATTCTGACCAGCAAACCGATGGAGCGACCAACATAGCCTTGTCTATGCGCTGCACCAAATGCACTAAAATGATTTGCAGTCTACAAGGTTCGCAGTGGTGTAGTGGTATCGAAGTAGAAGTAAAATAAAAGTAAAAACCCTCTTAGGACCCGTGGAATAACTTGTGTAAGTAAATAATATCATGAATTTATTTCTACAGTGTGTCTCATTTGTACAACTCTGATTTGTACAATTTTGTATAACACGTAGCTGGGTTACACTTTATTTTACTGTCCCTGTCAAATTAGATAGGTACAATGTAACACAGTATGTATGTACTGATAACAACATGTACTTGCAGTGTACTACATAATGCGAGTGTGTGTATGGTTGAGGAACTTCCAAAAGTGTGCATGTGGCATCTCAGATGGGAGAAGCTGCTTGTATGCCTGTTGGCCTGCCTGCTTGCCTGCCTGTTGGCCTGCCTGCTTGCCTGTCTGCCTGCATGTGAACAATATTAATAAGCTGCTCCAGTCCCGTCCATCTGGACTGTCCCGCCGACACTGTCCCCAGGTCTGCTTTGAAGCTGGAGAGAAGCCGGAACACAGGTTTCTATGGGTGGAAAACTCTCTCTCTCTCTCTCTCTCTCTCTCTCTCTCTCTCTCTCTCTCTCTCTCTCTCTCTCTCTCTCTCTCTCTCTCTCTCTCTCTCTCTCTCTCTCCTTCTGGTTCTTTCTCTCTCTGGTGCATCTGTTCGCAGCCTGCCGTTTGAACTCAGTGTTCAAGGACGGAGAAAAAGAGTGAGGGAGAGAGAGAGAGAGAGAGAGAGAGAGAGAGCAAGAGAGAGGTGGGTTAGAATTGATGTAGTACTTGTTTGAGAGCCAGCCAAAGTGTGCTGTCCATTTGCTTTCCTCTTGCGTGAAAAGTTTTCTTCCTCCTAAACTCTCTCTGTCTTTGTCCTTTTGTATATTCAGTTCCCTCTCAATATTCCTTTAACGCGTACTCCCTTGTTCTTACATTCCCTTTCTGCCTTCTTTTCAACCTCCCCCATGTCTACATGCAAACCCCAAACAGACACACGCATGCTTTCTCTCTCTCTCTCTCTCTCTCTCTCTCTCTCTCTCTTTCTCTCTCTCTCTCTCTCACTCTCACACACACACACACACAGACACACACACACAGGCATCCTTACCAACTGTCACCGGCATGTGTGCTCTACGCACAGAGCCGCTGAAACTCCCTTGCATTCTCGCATTCCCGCATTCGTCTCTGCCACTTATGAATCCGTAACCCGTTTGTTGCTGCCACTAATGTCCCGCCCGGGCCCTTGAGGAGTGGAGTGCTCGCTCGCCCAGACTGGGGCTCTTGTGTTGTTGTTCGTTCCCCCTTCCCCCGGTGCCATTGAAACCGATCTGCACGGCGGCAAAAGGAAAGGGCCTTATGATTGGCAGTTGGAGAGTAAGGCCCCCCGAATGCCCTGGCGAATATAGAGCGCGAATGAATCCTGCAGCTGACTCTCAATTTTTTCTTTCTCCTTTTATACGTCGGCACAGGCCGTGAATATCAATGAGAGGGAGCCGCAGTGGGGAAGGAGAGAAGAGAGAGAGAAGAGAGAAAGGAGAGAAAGAAGAGAAAGTGGTGGAGGGGGGGGGGTGAGGACGGATGGGGCACATTCTGAGTAGTTTGGTATATAAGTACGGGGCCATAGTCTTCTGGCCTTACTGCCTATACCAGTGCTAATCATCACCCATGGGCCTCCTCCCCTCCCTCATACGCTTCCTCTAACTTCCACAGGGGATCTATTGGTTAAGGGGACTCCCTTACTGTTCATCTTCTCTTCCATTTCCTCCAGCCCCGCACCCATGGGCTGAGCTACCAAAAAGCTCTCACTCACTCCTCATCTTCAGTACTTCACTCAAGATGGTCTTCTAACTATGATGTGTAACCTGTAGCAGTTGGCTGAAATAAAGTCATCCCTTCCTTCCTTCTTTCCTTCTTTCTTTCACTCATTCATTCATTATCTCAGAGTTTGTTATAGATATTGTTATAGATAGATATTTTGTTTGTTTGTTCGCTGCAATTTCATGGCCTGCCACAAAGTGTGCACACGAGGTGAATTGAGCAATAAAGCACCGGTATGCCACTGTGCATAATGCGCGGGCTGTCCCACATGTACTGAAGCCATACTTGCGTGGCCATCAGCACACCAAAACATTCAATGTTTAATATATAATAATTCATTCATTCATACATTCATTCTTAAATTGTGGGCCAGAATCTCAATCTCACCCTGTTGTGAGCTTTAGAAGAACTAGACAAGGTGTGAATGTGGGAGAAATTTATTCAAAATGAAAACTTGAACGCGTGTCCAAATAAACACAATTTTATTTTGCCAACAACAAAAGTTGACCCAAGGTATTTGGTCATATGATAAGGTTGATTTTTCAAAACAGTAGTGAAAACAGTAGTGCTTCGTTTCTGCCTGAATGTCACTGTCTTTTGCCCTTGGAGACAGAGACGTTCCAAATTCTGCTGTTCAAAAAGTGTTTGATCTTGACTTGACTTGCCTTACATTTTCTGAGGAGAAGCGAGACAAAAGTGCATTGATCTCTTTCTTTACCCCCTTTGAATGTGCAATGTGGTCATGTGTCTGACTTCCCCGTCGATATCATATAGGCCTACCAGGTTGCAGCATACATTTCATGAACTGACTTCAGATATGAATGAATGAACAATGAAGAAGAGAAAGGAGGAGGAGGAGGAGGAGGACGAGAAAAAAGACACATGTCCCAGCAATCTTTTCTTCATTTGGCTCATTTGGCCTTATTGATTTCCTCCCCTTTTTCAGCACACCTTCCACAAAACTGAGATGAAACACAGGCAGCAATGCTGACACTCATCCATCATACATTAGTGTCAAGTGACGGGACAAAGACAGGGACCTGGAGAATTGCGGTGCCCTAACACAATCAAGGCCAAAATGAAAATTAAATATTTACACCCTTGCACATTTTTTTTTGTTCATCATTCCCCACGAAGTGCAGTCTTTGCAACTTTTTTTGTCCCCGGCAAATTCGGGAGTCGACAATATCAGCCTCACACATTCGAGCTGTGTTGACATGTTGACTGGATGTGCGTGGTGCTGCTGATGAACAGGGCACATGGAGGGTCAGTTGTGTGGATTTTCATCCAGAGGGGTTGTGTGCTTTCACACTTAATTGTGTTCATTCAGGTTTCAATAAGGCTGTGTTTGTGTACTGTGTGTGTGTGTGTGTGTGTGTGTGTGTGTGTGTGTGTGTGTGTGTGTGTGTGTGTGTGTGTGTGTGTGTGTGTGTGTGTGTGTGTGTGTGTGTGTGTGTGTGTGTTTGTGTTTGTGTGAGAGAGAGACAGAGGGAGGGGGGAGTGAATCCACATGTGGTGTGTGTGCGTGCGTGCGTGCGTGTGTGTGTGTGTGTGTGTGTGTGTGTGTGTGTGTGTGTGTGTGTGTGTGTGTGTGTGTGTGTGTGTGTGTGTGTGTGTGTGTGTGTGTGCGTGTGTGTGTGCGTCTCCTGGGTATCAGCAGAGGTTGGGTTGAAATTAGGGGTGATTGGCGTCTTTGCTTCCCCTTGGACTTGACCCCACTCCCACGCTGGTCAGTGCGTGTCCAAGCAGAGGCGAGGGAAGGAGAGGGAGGTGGTGTTGGGGAGGAGGAGAGGGGGTATAGGGCTGGGCTGGGTCTTCCATGTCTCCAAGCAGAGGAGAAAGATAAGGAGGAGGCGTCAGGGAGCAGGAGAGGAGGGCAGTGGTTATAGGGTTGGGTTGGGCTGGTCTGGGTATTGCAGGTGTCCAAGCAGAGGAGTAGGAGAGGGAGGAGGTGGCGGGGAGGAGGACGGTGGGTATAGGATTGGGTTTGGTCTTGCAGGTATCCAAGCGGAAGAAGCGGGGAGGGGGGGGGGCTATAGGTTTGGGTTGGTTCTTGCAGGTGTCTCAGCAGAGAGGAGAGAGATGAGGAGGTGTAGGGCAGGATTAGGGAGGAGAGGAGGAGGGAGGAGAGGAGAGGGGAGAGGGCAGTTGGGGTTGGGTCTCGTGGGCTGCTGAGTGTGCCCGTCTGCTGAATATGTGCTTTACCAGGGCCACTCTCTCTCTCTCTCTCTCTCTCTCTTTCTCTCTCTCTCTCTCTCTGTCGCTCTCTCTCTCTCTGGCAGTGACTGACAATGCGTTAGCCAAACAGATGCCTCTGATGAATGAGAATGCAATAAATGTTGTGTTGCATACAAACATGGAGGACTCGACTCGGACACAACAGCTGGGGAGGGGGAAACAGAGGTCCCTTGGAGGGAGAGGACCTTTGCTGATTCGCCTGTTTGATCCCATCGTATGATGAAATGCATAAATGCATTTGATGGAAATGGGAGTTTGCAGGCAGCCAAATAGGCAATAGGCTTATCGCAAAAAGATGTAAGGCACCATACAGACAGACAGGCAACATGGCATGGTTTCTATAATGGCTCTGGCTTTTGTGCGGAGAAACAATTGGTTGGTTAGTATTCCACTGCAATACTGCTTGAGACAATGTTTGCAACTAGATAAACCTCAAGGGGTCTAAGGTTTTTTTTTCTTCCGGAGCCTTCCACCAGGGTTAGTCTCTGATGTAGCCTATGCATGCATTATAATGCAGGCTTAATTTTTTTCATTTGTCATCTTAAATTGGGTACATAATGCCGCACATGTCTATCCATAAAAATGTATATTTACCTTGAGACTCCAGTTGCCAGTATTTCTTCATGGCATCCTCTTCAAATTTACCTGGAGAGTCTTATTATGCATAACGTTTGCACAGTGCTCCCCATGCCTGTTTACCTGTTCTTTCTTCCAACCATTCTTTCACCTGTCCTCATCCATTGTTTCCACAAAACTTAATAGGCTAACCACCATGATATGGTTAAGTAGGCATAGGCCCAAGTCAAATATTCAATAAAAATGCAGGCAACTTACTTTCATCGTATACCTGTCCACTTCATTGCCATTTAACCACATCCTTAGCTGGGGAGATTTACACACTAGCATGTTCTGACACATTTAGCTCTTTCAACACCTTTCCATGGCAAAACTGCACAATAACAAATATTTATTAATTTGATGAGTTAATATCGAGCAATAATAATCACCTCTTCAGTGCAAGCGTGCATTGAAATGAAAAGACCTAAGCAAACGTGGTGGTGGCCATAGCTCACCATACATGCCTTTCAGCTTCATCCTTTATGGCGAGCAACCGTGACGAATCGTAGTGAATGCTGATCACGCAGCACGCATGCACTCACTACTCCATACATTGTCATTAGAGGGGCTACCGAAGTGGATCTGGAGTGCCTTGAGAATACTGAAATTTGCGCCAAAGTTGGATTTGTTACTGGAATACGTGTTGGGGAACTTGGTTCGGTTAGTCCTCGGCAGCGGTTTTTTTAAGTGAGGAAAATGGAGTTGAAACTTGTGTGACTTTCGGAGTCAGTGCACGTACCGCACCGTAGTAGCGCGTGGAGGTGTGTTGCAGGAGGCAGCGCAGCGGTAAAGGGGGAGAGTCGCCACGGCACATTTGGACGAGCTGTCTCCCCGATCTCCGCAGAGAAATTCCTACCAAAATTCGGGATTGCCTTAGTTGTGTGTTTTTCTCTCGTTCTGAAACATATTTGGCTATTCATTCGGTTGCTAGAATCCAGCCGCCTCCATCCTCCACATGTGCTGGTGGTTTTAGACTTCTCATACTGCAGTTAGCCCTCTGCAATTTCTTTTGTATCTGCCTGCTGTTCTCGCCGCCGAGATTCCCACCAGCGCTGTTGGAAAGTTTGGGACTGGAGAATAGGAGAGGTCGGGATCAAGCCGAAAGAAAGGAAATACCACCAACTGCTATCTGCATTGTGAAATTAGGTAAGTGACATTTTCCCCCTCTGCGCTGATTGTTTTCTCAAGATGTTGATGTAGCACTTCTGAAGTAGGCTACTTTTCACTGTGACTATATAAAGATAAAAACTTCATGAATCGTGTCTTGGTGATGGAAATGTGACCTAAGTTGGGAAGTAAGCTGCCTCGAGGCGCATGGGTTTGCATACTCTGCACTAGCTTGCAGGGAAAACTATGGATCTGTGAAATCGCTCCGTATGCTTCATTTGGCACAGCGTGGTGGTGGAAGCAGTAGCAGTTCGGTAAAGGCATCGTCAGTGCAAACCGGGAAGCGCCGTACAACTGATGTATAGGCTATGCATGCATAGATAGAGTTCCTCCAGTGTGGTGGTTGGGGTTTTCTTTCGAGACACAACGTTAGAGTCGCACTGCAATAAATAGAAGTTTGCTCAGTCGCCGATTGCCCACAACTTGACATAAAAATCGTAAAAAAATGTGTAGGCTATTGGGTGAACATGTTTGTTATCAAACCTTTGGTTTCCGATTGGACTAGATGTCAACCAAAAGTAGCCGATTTCAGGCAGACCGTAAACTGTGAATATTTAGCTGTAAAGGCATATTGGCGCAAGACCAAGCAGCTTGTTTTTCGTCAGTGCTTGGACATGCAACTACAAATATCTATAGGCCTACGGAGCGCCATGGCAGTTGTGTGAAGACTAGGGAAAATAGGCACAACTCGGTATGAGGCTGAAGGCTGTTTGTTTCACGCAGAGACGGAGCTGCGGCTAGGCAATACGGCAGCTGTTCACGGACAGTGGTGCTGAAAGTTCAGCAGACAGCCTTTTTCACCACTGAAACATCAGTGGAGGATCTGTTCAGCGGTCTGCGCTACTGTGCTTAGGCCTACTTAAATGTTGGCAATTCATTATTTCCCACATCAATGTCAATGTCTTCGACATAAGACCTGACAAAATGTTTTTCCATTTCTGTGTGGTATTTGTTACTGTAGAGCAGACTGTTATGAATGCATCTCTCTGGCAGAGGTAGGCAGGAATAAAAGTAGGCTAATATATAAGATATATAAGAAACAGTAAACTGGTCTGTCCACTATTTGCATGTGGTGTGATAACCACTGTTGAGCTGATTCCCATTGCCTTGATGGTGCTTCCAGCCTTTAGTGCCTAAATATCTACTGAACTAGTTCAATGGTTTTGTTGGGTTAGGCTGTATTCGGACTATTGAAGCATCAAGACATTGTATTCTGTGTCATGCTTTCTATGAAATGTATTTAACCAGTGCAATGGATACCAGTAAACTGGTGCACTCTCTTGAGGAGATGATAAGATGTGATTTGGGTTGGCTTTCAACCATTGTCATTGGTGCTATTGGAGTCTATCTGTTTTGAAAGGTTCAAGAACAAACTTCCTATGTGTCCAGTTGGGTGTGACCAACACTAATCCTACAGCATGTATTCCTCCTTGGCTTTTTCCATTAAAATAAATAAATAAATAAAATAAATAAAATCCTGCAGCATGGGATCACTGATGCAGGTGAACTGCTCTACTGTAAAATCCCCCAAATATTTTGCCCCTCCTCTTCTCTCCTGCCCTCCCCTTCCTGCTCCTCGTGTAATAATCATGGTCCACAGGTGGACTCTGGAGGGGGGAATGTCTTCTTGCGCTCCACTGCCTCCTCTCACTGCAGCGCGTGATGACAATTTGAGGGAGGGGAAAGGCTTCAGTGAGAAACTTGCGGACCTGAACCGACTTATCTCGTTTTTTTTTCTTGTTCTTCCCCCCCATTCCCCCCATTTTCTCTAGGCTCTATCTCTTCTCCGCTCCTCAGCTTCGTTCTCTTCTTTATTTTTGGATTCATCATGGGGCTTTTATGGGGAGTCTGCGGCCAAGTCTGCCTCATGACCATGTCACCAAATGTGGGCAAAGGCTGGTGGTAGTGCAGTGCCTTAGCCACAAATGTCATTGGTGGGATTGTCACCATGCACAGAAATAAAGAATGCAGTTTATTTTGCACCATTAATTCAACATTTCTTACCCTCCTACTCCTACTCTGTGGGTGTTAAATTAAGACTAAATTATATATTTATATTATACTAGCTTGATTGTTTTGTTTCAGGGTATTCATCAGGGTATTCATCAGTCTACGATT
>NC_085864.1:18717375-18719875 GCF_034702125.1 Engraulis encrasicolus | reverse complement strand
CCAGAATTCATGTTGCCCATTCAGATATGTTACCTTTTCCACAAATACTTATCACCACCATCAAATTGTAAGTATTCATTATGACTGCGAAAATTGCACTTTTCATACATAAAATGGGGGATCTTCTCCATTGTCCGTTATTTAGAATTTCCAGAAATAGACAGTTCAGCTGCAAAACTTCCGTACTTTGGACATACTAGTAATTATTAGTTCATTATTCAGTGAATATTCATGAAAAGATAACATTTGGCTACATGCAGCACAGTTTCAATGATCAGCGTAGTTGCAATACCTACTCTTACCAACATCCTACTCAGTGCACCTTTAAAGCGATGGTTCGGAGTAGAATCACCCTAATGCCATTTGAACCGTGACACCCATCCACCTTTACACCCGAAGTGTTTTCTGCCGCAGGCTTACATCAACAGAGTTGCCGTGTTATTCGATGTTTATTCCGGATAGCTTGACTCAAGCGCATATGGATCCTGGGCACCGTCTCCAAACTTTCCACACAAAAATAACATGTCATGACACCAAACTTCTACAGTATAACAAATGTGGTTTGTACTCACAAAAAGATGAATTTGAAACGTTGTACATAGTCCAGGAGTTTATTAGTAACAACACACGAGACGATTAGCTTTTCTGCTGCTAAACATCCGTCGACGTCACTTCCTCCAGCTGGGACTTTGTTGATGGAAACAAATACACGTGAGTCCGGAAGGCGGAAAACTCAAAAAGACAGCTTGCGCTACAACTAGAAAGTAACCACTTCGGATTTAAATTTTACCACGTTTAATAAATAGAAGACGATGCCACACTCGTGCATATATCCTGGCTGTGGACTAAAACACAAACCTTACAATAAAGAAAGTTTCCATGAACTGCCGTACAGACAGCTGGAGGAAGTGACGTCGACGGATGTTTAGCAGCAGAAAAGCTAATCGTCTCGTGTGTTGTTACTAATAAACTCCTGGACTATGTACAAAGTTTCAAATTCATCTTTTTGTGAGTACAAACCACATTTGTTATACTGTAGAAGTTTGGTGTCATGACATGTTATTTTTGTGTGGAAAGTTTGGAGACGGTGCCCAGGATCCATATGCGCTTGAGTCAAGCTATCCGGAATAAACATCGAATAACACGGCAACTCTGTTGATGTAAGCCTGCGGCAGAAAACACTTCGGGTGTAAAGGTGGATGGGTGTCACGGTTCAAATGGCATTAGGGTGATTCTACTCCGAACCATCGCTTTACGTTATTTTCAACCAATAAGGAAGTGTTCCACCGGGAGATGGGCGAGCATTACGAGGCTGCAGCATGCACTTATTGTTGGGCATTAAAACAGCTTCTCTCTCCACATGTGTCTCTCTTCCTGCCCATCCTACCACCCACCCACGCAGCAAGTTGCGGGGCTGTTTGTTCTCCGCGTCAGCCCCCCTGACACCGTCTTGTCTTTGCTTTAGCAGTGATGGATATCTCGTCTGAGGCCCTTCACACCTTTTACGTCTGGAGAAAAAGAAAAAAAAGAAATCAATAAGCCTCTTGACGGACAGAAGAAGGACGCTGAGGGCGACGGGGGGGAGCTGGACCTTTAGTTTCATGTTGGCTTTGAGGTCAAGGTGCTGCTAAGTTTCTCAAAACGAAAACGCTCACTGTCTCGTCTCGCTCGACTTTCCTCAAGGCTCCGGCTGATGTATGGGAGGCCTTTGCTTCGTCGTTTCATTTGCTTCTTCTCATTTTCTTCGCTTTTTTCCCTCCTTTTTTCTGCTCTGTTCTGCTCTTCTGGGCCAGACTGGTGTCATGCACAGGGCACTTGCCTTCTACAGTAACACTTCACCTCTGACTCCTGCCTAAGAGTAGAATGTGTGTGATGATGGGGGTTATGCTATGAATAGCCATTCACATTATTCTTCACACACACACACACACACACACACACACACACACACACACACACACACACACACACACACACACACACACACACACACACACACACACACACACACACACAGACACACAAATGCACTGCGCTCGCACGCACACACACACACACACACACACACACACACACACACACAGTAGTAGTATGACCTGACTGGAATGAAATGTCTAAGTGGGTCATTGGGAAACGAGTGATAGAGGAAACACGATGGAAGGAAGGAAGGAAGGAAGGATGGATGGATGGATGGATGGATAGATGGATGGTTGAGATTGAAAGGACAATCTGGGGAACAAATGAAGACAACATGGCAGCGTTGCTGTGAGGGAGAGGCCTGTTCACCTGGCTGGGGCCTGTGCTAAGATTAATGGCCTACATTTGGTACGACCTGGAAAGCGAAGCGTCCTCCTCACTCTCTGCAAACAGACATTTCAGCATTTCCACAAGCTCTTTGGCCATCGATGCTCCTTCCTCTCGCTTTCTCTCTGACTCTCTCTCTTTTTTCACTCTCTATGTATATACAGTGTATATATTTCTCTCTCTCTTCCCCTTTCTA
>NC_085864.1:18702375-18707375 GCF_034702125.1 Engraulis encrasicolus | reverse complement strand
ATCAGTGATCCTTGCTGTCTAGTGTGCCTACTCCATCTTTCTCCATCCCCCCCCCCACTACACACTCCGCACTGTCTGCTATGATATTGCCCACAACTACCCCTACTGCCTATACCGCCACCTCAAGCACCCATCACAAACATCAGTGATCCTTGCTGCCTACTCCATCTCTCTGTCCTAACTCCACTTTCCCTCCCCCCTTCACTCATGCCCCTCCTCGTCCCATTTCATTTGCCCCCCTCCATAGCAAACATAACTGATCCTTGCTGTCTACTCCATCTCTCTGTCCCAACCCCTATATTCACCTCTTCCTCCTCCCTCCTCCTCCTCCTCCTCTTCCTCCACCCCTCTCCCCCTCTGTCTGCTCTGCAATGCCCCCCCCCTCCATAACACAAACATTACTGAACCTTGCTGTCCATTCCATCTTTCTCCCCAAATCCCAACCACCACCACCCCAACCCCTGTCCCCCTCAGTTCACTCTGAAATGCAACCCCTACCACCTCCTCTTCCTCCTTCTCCTCCTCCTCCTCCACACCTCTCGACCTCCCACTCCTTCGTTCACTCTGAAATGCAACCCCTACCACCTCCTCTTCCTCCTTCTCCTCCTCCTCCTCCACACCTCTCGACCTCCCACTCCTTCGTTCACTCTGAAATGCAACTCTCCATCCTCCTCTTCCCCCTCCTCCTCTTCCTCAACCCCTCTCATCCTCCGTCCACGCTGAAATGCAACCCCCCTTCCTCCTCCTCCTCCCCCTCCTCTCGACCTCCCACTCCTCCATCCGCTGTGATATGGCCCATACTTCCTGCCGTGCTCTATTAGTTTCTTTAATGTAATATCATAACAACGGCGGGGAGATGCCGAGGACCTGCCCTCCATCCGTCTCCAGCTGTCTGTCACAGGGGCCCGGCCGCTACATAACTAAGACGGATGGCTTTGCTTTCGCACTCGCTCACGCGCTCTCCTCCATTGCCTCTTGCCATCTCCCTCTCCTTCGTTCTCCCTTTCATTCGCTTTCTCTCTCTCTCCCTCTCTCTCTCTCTCTCTCTCCCTCTCTCTCTCTCCCTCTCTCTCTCTCTCTCTCTCTCTCTCTCTCTCTCTCTCTCTCTCTCTCCTCTATTGCCTCCCCTCATTCACCTCTCTGTGTCTCTCCCTCCCTCCCTCTCTCTTGGTGTTCCACACTTTCTCCCTCCCTTTCTCTTATACATTGCCTTCACTTGTTCACCTCTCCCTCTCCTCCACTCTCTTCACTCTCTCTTTCACTCGCTTCCGGTCTCTCTCATCCATCGCTTCCCTCGTTCACCGCCCTCTCTCTTTCAATTGCTCCCATTCTTGCTCTCTTGCATTACCTCCCACTTCACCTCTCCTCCCTCTCCTCTGCTCTTTCACTCTCTCCCACTCTCCCTCCTCTACTGCCTCCCTCTTTCAACTCTACCCCTTTCTCTTCCCTTTACACGTTGTCTGTCCTCCTCCACACTAGCTCCTCTCTTGTGGTGTCTCTCTTCTCCTTTTCTGACTTTTCCCTCACTCTCCTCACTCCATTCTCACTTTTCTTGCCCTTTTCTTTCTCATCTTTGTATTTATCACTTAGTTCTTTCTCTTTCTCTGGTCCTTTCTCTCTCCTGCCAATCTCTCTCTCTCTCTCTCTCTCTCTCTCTCTCTCTCTCTCTCTCTCTCTCTCTCTCTCTCTCTCTCTCTCTCTCTCTCTCTCTCTCTCTCTCTCTCTTTCCCTCTCTCCTCTACCGTTTCTTGATCGCCTCAGGCTAAAAGCAGCTTTAGCGGTTCTCTGTTCAAAACCTTTTGCTTTCACTCGAACGACCTAAGCAGGGTGTTTAGAATACCTGGCAGAGAGATCCGTCTACATTAAGCCAAAACACTGCTGTTGTGTGTGTGTGTGTGTGTGTGTGTGTGTGTGTGTGTGTGTGTGTGTGTGTGTGTGTGTGTGTGTGTGTGTGTGTGTGTGTGAATGTGTATGTGTGTGCATGCAGAGGTGTGAAAGAGTCTCTGGGCGTGGGTGTTTGATTGGCTGCAGCTCTATTTCAGCTGTCAGAAGCAAAGGAGCGGAGTCCAATTTCAAATTGACCACAAAATAGATCAGAACAGAAAGGTAGGGTTTTATTGTTATAGATAAATACAGCAAGCTGGTGGTTCAGTTTAGGAGTTAATTGAGCATGTGTAAGTTCTTGAGTGAGGTGAAGATGTGATGCCTTACTTTTTTCTTCCTCTGCTCCTCAGTCTGTCTTTAAGTCAAATGTTCTGTACAATCAGCTTACTCAGAAGTAGTATTGGACAAAATACCAGGGAGTGAATAAAGTGTATGTTTTTTTTAATAGACATAGAGGTAAAGCTGACAGATACATTTGTGCTGTTACTGAGCTTGGACTTGGCGGACGTGTTGAATAGCATTCTGAACCTGACTCAGTGGCCAAAGAAACAGCTGACTTGTTTTTGTTCAAGGTCCAGTACACTTCTTTTGTATTGCTACTGTACAATAAGTCTTTACCAGGGTTATAGCTATATTTCTCTAGTTTCTAGTTGTGGTTTCATCCATTTTAAAAATGCACCAAGAACCACTGTAGATGCAGATCCATGTTCGTTAGAACCCCTTTTGAAGCCTGTGTTGTTTTATAGGATAGAAAGTTGCTGATCAATCTGTCAAATTGCCTTTACTGCATGTATCAATATCTTCTGTAACAAATGTTTGCTTTTTATCAATGCTTGTCTTTCAGACAGAAATATTGAAATATGACTTTGATCCAGAGATCAAGTATTAAAAGGGGGGTCCATAAACTATTGAGTGGACAGAAGAAGTTGCCCAGGTTTCTTTTGAAAGTTTAACGACGAAGAACAAAGATGAAGGACTCTCTTTCTCTCCGTCTCTCACCCTCTCTTGTCCTTTCTCCTCCTCCGCACTGTTCTGTTGTTGGACATGGAGGTGTTTGTCTGATGGAGGTCATCTAGGTCTCCTCTTTAGATGTAGCAATCACGTCTGCTTTGTGCTCATCTGTCACTGGAGCCTTTAGTCAGCAGGCTCTCTAATACCTCCCTGAATTCTCCTCGCCACTTTCACGGCCACGCCAAGCATCATAATCATCCTCACTTAAGCTTTTAAAGATGATTCAGATGGCCCAGCATAATCATGCTCTCCACTCTTCTCCTCGTCATTTCGTCTTTCTTCGCACACAGTGTACGTGTGTGTAGGCACTGTGGATAGAACGAGCCGTTACAATCACTGCATTTTTTTTTAAAAGCGAGTTCTTTTTTTTTCGCTTGAAGAAAAGGTTTGTGTTTTGTTCCTTTGCCGGCAAAGATGAAAAGTACGAGACGAGTCGACAAAAGGCGTTTTGCATGAGAAGCAGGGCTGAGGGAAGTAGATCTCTTTTGGTGAACTCCAAGCAAGACTCAAAAACATTTATGCAATTTCCTCTGTACGTAGGCATATCGTTCTTGTTAGCGACATTGGAGCCACTACAATTAACTTTTTCTGTGACAGTGCACCAAATTCCAAAGCAGGATGCCGTAAATGACTATCGCTTGTGTTCCAAATTGGCCCCAAAATAGAAAAAAATAGTTGAACATGGAAAAAAGTTGAAAACTCGCCGAAGGAGAGGATTAGGGTAAGGATGCACTAGATCTTCCGACGGCTCAGCTAGTCGCTAATTCAGAGAGAGAAGTCATCTGATTGACTGCAATTTTTCAGCAGTAACATACAGAAGAAGGCCCCACTGACAGCTTCTGCTGGTCTTAGGACAAAGTCATCTGAAAGTCATCCAAGTCAATATATGTACTATACAATTTAACAAAAAAATAATTTTGGGCCCCCTCTCTCCCAGAATGTAATAAAAAAACAATGTTGGGGGGCCCCTCTCTCCCTGGGCCGGAAAAACTGACCCCTTTTCAGTCGTGGTTACCAGGCTACCACTCTCCTTCATCATTAGAGCAGCTCCAGGAGGAGTGAAGAGTCAAAGTCAAAGAGTCAAAGAGACAAAGTCATCTGAAAGCGCCCCCACCCATTCAATGTAGTATACAATGTAATGAAAAAAAATTTTTTGCCCCCCTCTCTCCCTGGGCCGGAAAAACTGACCCCTTTTCAGTCGTGGTTACCAGGCTACCACTCTCCTTCATCATTAGAGCAGCTCCAGGAGGAGTGAAGAGTCAAAGTCAAAGAGTCAAAGAGACAAAGTCATCTGAAAGCGCCCCCACCCATTCAATGTAGTAAGAAAAAGGCAATTTGGGCCCCTCTCTCCCTGGGCCCGTGACAACCAACCCTTTTGCAGTCGTGGTTGCCAGGCTACCACTTTCCCCCATCATTAGAGAAGCTCTCTGCTCCATGAAGGCCAGGAGGAGTGAGGAGGCCAGGGACTCCACTGGCCTCCGCTGGACTTGATCTGCATTTATTTCCATGGAAAGCAGCTCGGCAGCAGCACGGAGCTCAGCCCTTCTCCCTGCCAATGTTTTATACACAGCAGACTGCATACCGCAAGCAGCCTCAGCATGCTGTGTGTGTGTGTGTGTGTGTGTGTGCGTGTGCGTGTGCGTGTGTGTGTGTGTGTGTGTGTGTGTAGTTTATGTGTGCCTGTGTCCTTGATTTTATGTGATAGATACTGTATATGCTAGTGTATGCACATACACACAGTATACGTATGTGTGTACGTATATGTGATTGTGTGTGTGTGTGGGTATGCGCACACGTGTGTGTAAGGGGGGGTATACAGTGAGTCCAATATGTATTTGATCCCTTGCTGATTTTGCCGGTTTGCCCAGTAATAAAGACATGATCAGTCTATAAATTTATGATAATATGTATTCAAACATGGAGAGACAGAATATCAAAAAGAAATTCCAGAGAATAACTTAAAATAATATATTTTGATTTATTTGTATTTAATTTAGGCCAATAAGTATTTGACCCCTCTAGCTAAAGAAGATAAAGTGCTTTGTGGCAAAGTCCTAGTTGTCTAGCACTGAGGTCAGATGCTTCCTTTAGTTGATGACAATGTT
>NC_085864.1:18687375-18689875 GCF_034702125.1 Engraulis encrasicolus | reverse complement strand
CTCCCCTGCCATTCCCCTCCACTGCCACCCCAACCAATACCCACAGCTCACGGTTCTCCCACCTCAACTGCCACCCCAATCCCTTAAAACCCCATCTCTCCCCCCCAGCATACGCATCTCCATCCCTCCGACAACCACCAGCTCCCCATCCATACCCCCACCCCAACCTCCGTACCCCAAAACCCCTCAGCCTCCCACCCAACACACCCACACCCAACCACCCTCCCTCCCATGGCTTTCTCCTACCTCTGTTCTCCAGAGCCCCTAGCCCTCTAGATCCAATCAGAGCGAACAAATTGCACTCGTTCGGCTTCCGAAATGATGACGACTCCGGCAGAGTGGTGTGGACGTGAGTAGGAATGGAGTGGTAATGCAAAATCTTTTTTCCCCTTTCTTTTTTTCCTTTCCTACCATCCCACTCTTCTACCGCCTTCCGGCCACCTGCGTCCCAGTCTACCCCAGAAATAAAAAAAGGGGAGGGAATCGACTATGGTCTTGTGGCTCGTTTTCATCTCTTTTTTTATGTCTTCAGAGGAAAGAGGTAACTGGATATGTGGATGTGGATTTCTCACGAGGCCTGTAGCCACTATTAGATTTAGTATCAGACGTGCGTTTCACACGTGTGAGCTTGTGGCGGTGGGGTGTGGCGCGGTCACCAAAAAAAAAGGAGTCCACCGACCTGATTTTGGGAAACACATTTAGGAGCTCTATGGGGAGGGTGTCTCTGGCCTTATTGCATTGGGAAGTTTTTGACTTGCTAAAGTACGGTACCATTGGCCGACTTCAATCTTCAATCTTCCTGTCAAGTCTATTTATCTAGACTGTTGTGCAATCTCCTTTCTCCATCACTCTTTCTCTCTCTCTCTCTCTCTCTCTCTCTCTCTCTCTCTCTCTCTCTCTCTCTCTTTCTCTCTGTGTCACTCTCTCTGTCCTCAGCAAGGCAAGCCTTTTAGTGGAATGAATTTTCAGATGGGCGTCTCTTAATTGGCCTGCCACTTAGGTCAGCGTTGCACGTGTGTGTGTGTGTGTGTGTGTGTGTGTGTGTGTGTGTGTGTGTGTGTGTGTGTGTGTGTGTGTGTGTGTGTGTGTGTGTGTGTGTGTGTGTGTGTGTGTTGCATAAGTGTGTGTGTGTGTGTGTGTGTGTGTGTGTGTGTGTGTGTGTGTGTGCTGTGTGTGTGTGTGTGTGTGCTTCAATGTGTGGGTGTCTTTGTGTGGGTGTGCACATGTTTATGTGTCCTGAGTGTGCATGTGTGTGTGTGTGTGTGTGTGTGTGTGTGTGTGTGTGTGTGTGTGTGTGTGTGTGTGTGTGTGTGTGTGTGTGTGTGTGTGTGTGTGTGTGTGTGTGTGTGTATTTTCTTACACCCACTCCTGGCAGTCAGGTGGGAGAGGTCCGCTGAGAGCCGGCCCCGGGGTCGACAGCCTCAACTAATCCATCAGCGATAACTGTGAGGGGCCAAGCACTTTCCTCTGGCCCCCACAGGAAATAATCAGCTTTTAATTTCTCCGCCATGCCATCGGCCCAATGATGGATAATAGAGTGGGATCTCTCGGGGTGACCGCACCCATCTCACTCCTTCTCTCTCCCTCTCTCTCTCTCTCTCTCTCTCTCTCTCTCTCTCTCTCTCTCTCTCTCTCTCTCTCTCTTTTTTTCTTGCTCGTCACTCTGAAGTCGGCTCCTCAAAACACACACACACACACACACACACACACACACACACACACACACACACACACACACACACACACACACACACACACACACACACACACACACACACACACACACACACACACACACACACACAGAAATGCATACGTACAGCCACACACATTTAAACACACACACAGACTTTTTCCCACCCTAATACAAAATTCATACACTAACACACAAACACTCACATACTCCTCCCCACCCCCACCAACCCAAACACACACACAAACACACTCCTCCACCACTGCCACCACACTTTTAATTTGGTTTAATTGTGATTAATCTCTGCGTCTCAGGGCTGGCTAACGAGAGGCCTATAGGCTGCTGCTGCTGCTGCTGTGGTGCTGGTGGTGGCGGTACACTTGAGACCAAGCCCACAGGCAGGGCTGAGTTAATGCACAGGGCAGATATGGCTGCAGCCTAGGGGCCCCCCACCTGCAATCGACAAGTAAAATATTGCAGGATTGTGACAGGATGCAATGTTGTAGAAATCTATTGTGTTCAGTACAGTTGCTACATATGTTATCATTCATTTCGAGCTCATAATTATGACGCTGTCAATGTACATTTTTCTGAAATGTGCCTTCTTGGAGGGGCCCACAGACTTCTGTAGGCAAGGGCCCCCAGGCAATCTTATCTCAGCCCTGCCCACCGGTTCAGTGCCGGCGTCAAACCTGTCCCGCGGGCTGTTTGTCAATTAATATGGGAGAAAAATATTCACTAATTGCTCATCTTTAGCATAATGTGTGCGGTGCTATGCTATGCTGCGCGTTGCGGTACACTGCGCAA
>NC_085864.1:18672375-18677375 GCF_034702125.1 Engraulis encrasicolus | reverse complement strand
ACAGAACATCCTACCGTTGGACAAAAATTACAATGTAGGACCGTTTGTCAGAACACCGGTGCAAATCCTACCGGTCAACATCGCTCCATAGAAGACAGGTACCAGACGTAGTGCGGAGCCAAGTGTCTTGGCGGAAGTACGTAGGATGGTGCGCGAGGCTAAGAAAAGACCAATTTGCTAGCCACTTTCACCCATTAGTGATCAACATCTACTGGCCATTTTGGCTGGTGATGAAGAAAAAATCATTTAGAGAGCCCTGGTTGTAGCAGTGATGTTGGAGGTGTTTGGTGGTTCGCTGGATGGTCAGAGGAGGCTTTCTGTACCCTGGTGCTTGGCTGGTCGTGCACTCAGAGAGGCAGGAGGGGGGGAAGTATTTGCTGTGCACATGGCTGATAAGACGAGAATAGATGATTTTTTTCTTAAGAGTCGCCAGTTTGGAAGCCATGGCACAGCACTCGGTTGGTCTCTGGTAAATATATTCAGTGCTGGAAAAAAAGGGGAAGTGGATGGGAATGGTGTGTGTGTGTGTGTGTGTGTGTGTGTGTGTGTGTGTGTGTGTGTGTGTGTGTGTGTGTGTGTTTCTGTTTGCTGAATCTGTTCTGTAGATGTGTTTCTATGTGATTATTTGTGTGCATGAATCATATGAATGGAGAGAAAGCGAAACTGAAATGAAATAAAGCAGCCGTCCTTGTTCAAAATGGCTTCTTTTCTAAAAGCCATCCACTTTTCAAAGTCTGTGACGTCAGTTCATTTCATGGCGATATATTTTTTTTCCTTTTAAAAAGTCCACAGCTAAAGCGATTTCTGCTTTCTTTTCGCACATTGATCAGGCTGAAAAACGCTCTCATTGAAATCCTACGGCACTTTGTCAGTTCCTTGGCTTGCCTTTTTTTCCCTCATTGATTTTGTAATAATAGCGATATACTGTTTTCCCTCCTCCTCCCTTCATGCCTTTCACCGGCTGTGACATCTTGTTTGACAATGGGCCCAGACATAGAGAGACAGGAAAACGCATGGACCAGACTCTCTTTATAGTGTGAGTGTCGCTAGATAAATCAATATTATTCTCAAATTTATCTTTCGGCGTCAATTAGTAGATTGCCTGGAGAAGAGTGTGTTTGAAGATCGGCTGAAAAAGAACTAGAGGAGTACAATAGAGGGTGTTGTGTCAGAAATTACATGCACACTCACGTATTATGCACACACAATTATGCTTGTTCACTAATATAGGAATAGCTCTCAGAATGAGCTATTTCTCTCTCTCTTTCTCTCTCTCTCTTTCTCTCTCTCTCTCACTCTCTCTCTCTCTTCCTCATGCAGACATGTGCTCACGCACACACACGAACACACACGCACACACAGTATGACTATGAATTAAGAGCTGAAATGAATCTCTGCACAATGGTAAACTGTTCCCAGTAAATGGTGCAGAGTTAGTTCAACCCTTTGAGAGGAAGGCTAACAACAAGAGCGATAATTTCACCCTAACACTGCAAACTTTTCTGTGTTGTAATGCCTCCAATGACTAAATGTCTCCAACTATTTTTTGTGAGATAAGCAATGAACTGATTCTCACAATATTTATTTGTCCCTTTCTGTATCTGCCTCTATCTATTAGTCTCTCTACATTTGTCACTGTCCCCACCTCCCCCTCTCTCTCTCTCTCTCTCTCTCTCTCTCTCTCTCTCTCTCTCTCTCTCTCTCTCTCTCTCTCTCTCTCTCTCTCTCTCTCTCTCTCTCTCTCTCTCTCCCCCTCTCCATTGTCCCTGCATGACCTTCTCTCCGCGTTGGATACCTTGAAAGAACTGCTATGCTGGTCTCATATGCTTTTCCGTTCCCTCTACACTAACACTCCCAGTGCCCTAATCCAGTTTTATATGAGGTGTTTACCTCCGCTGGTGGCACCAGACATAAAAAGCCTCCATTAAATTCTGAAGTGTTTATGATTTTATTATGCACATGTTTAGTCTCCTTCGAAAGGTATTGCAATATTTAGAGTTGAGATATGGCCACACAGACTCCGCTGAATGATATTTAGTTGCGCCGAATGATCATTCTTTTGCCGGCTTAGTACGAAAGGCAATAACTCGGCGGTTATGACAGTCTTATGGCTGACTAGAAACTGTGGAGAAGGAAAGAGGTGAAGGGAAGGGAAATGGGAAAAAATGTTTGCTGGTCTTGGCTGCCTCTTAAATCATTGGTTAATTAAAATCAGCAGAATGTGTGTGTATTTTCTCTCCTGTTTTTCTTTTTATGCCTTCCAAAATTACTTCCAAAACATTTCTCTTTCCCTCTTCATTTTTTGCCTCTCTCTCTCGCTCTCTTTCGCTATTTCCCTCTTTCTTTGTTTCTTTCACTTTCTCTTTCTAACTGACTTTACTTTTCTTGCTGTTCTTTCCTCTTCTTGCAGAGATGTCCAATTTGGATTGATTTTAAGAAAATCTAAAGTAAATGTTTTTCTTTTTCTTTCTTCAAGACTGACCCCTCTGAGGACCAACCGAATAGGGATGCAAGGACAGTGAACATCATGTACATCCTATGGTCCGGTGCCACGCCCTTCATACTCGCCACCTTACTTCAACTCTGCCACTCCGAGCCTCTAGAAGCTCCATCTGTCCCAGGTAAGGCTGGCTTAGAGTTCTGTGTTTACTGCTGTTTTATAACCACCCTTGGCTGCACTGGCCACAAGACCTCACCTGACCTGTGGTGAAGTACACCAGAAAGCATGTAATGCCTGATTGGATGGACAGCATTCATAATTTGATTATTCATGTTCATAATTTGAACCATTCATAAATTGATCATTAAGATTTATGGGTCAAATCGACATGATTGATCACTCCAAATCTGAACTACTCATAGATTGATTAGTCATGCACAACAAGACCAAACAAGACCATTAAAGAATTAAAGAAACAACATTTTGCCATTCACAGCAAATAAGGTCTTGGGACCAGTCAGCCAAGCCTTTTGGAAACTGTCTATAGTTGATATCCTATCTGTCAGTCTGTCTGTCTGCATTGCTGACACTGTGCCTCAGATACTGAAAGAAAGGGATGAACAACCCTCCAAATATCCAGCCTCGATGGTCTTACTCAACAAATAATATATTTGACCATCTGTGAAACGAGCTGTAGTCTAGTAGGTTGATGTTGTGGTTGCCTTTAGTACATGCATTAAAAGTCAGGACAAGGACCATGTTCCTGAAAACAAATCATATAAAAAATCACAATAATATTAGTTAGTTGAATATAAATAATAGTTGGAAAAATACTGGAGATTGCCTTTCACAGCTGTATGACTTTGAAGACTATACACGTAATTCACCTCAAGCACTACCTGTACGTTCTTTTCCTGTTCTATCTCAAGAGCAAATGCTGACCCCTTCCTACCATGATGGATCTGAAAATTGCTCTCTCTTCTTATCCCATTCCTCTCGATCCCATCTTCTCTACCACCTCTCCTATCCTCTAGGAAGCTCTCTCCCTCTCTCTCTCTCTCTTTCTTTCTTTCTTTCTCTCTTTCATGCTTGCTTTCATCTTTCTTCCTCTCTCTCTTTCCTTCTGTTTCAAACGCTCTATCATTTGTCCTCCCCCGCTGCATTTTGTTCTATTTTCATTTACCTCCACTCTCCTTTTCTACACCATCCAGGAAGCAATTTACTTGTCAGCTTGGGCTCTACCCTTACCCCCCCCCCTCCTCATCCTCACTTTCCCATCATCCTCTCTCTCTCTCTCTCTCTCTCTCTCTCTCTCTCTCTCTCTCTCTCTCTCTCTCTCTCTCTTTTCATCTTTCCCTCAACCCTCTCTCTTTCACACTATCTCTCTCCTCTGAGTTCCTTTCTTCTCTCTCTCTCTCTCACCCCATCTCAGTGTTTCTGTCTTTATCTCTCTTTCATTTTCTTTCTTCCATCTCTCCCCTTCTCTCTCTCTCTCTTTCTCTTTCTCTCTCTCTCTCTCTCTCTCTCTCTCTCTCTCTCTCCATCCCTTTACCTCTCTTTCCTCCCCCATTGTAGCATTGTTCTGTGGTAGTAACTGTGTGCAGGTGGTGCGGAGTGTAATTTCGTTCTCAGGCAGTGGGGCTGAGGCTGAGGCTGAAGGGGAGGGGGCTGGTAGTGGTGGTGGTGTAGCGTGGTGGTATAGTGGTGGTGGCAGCTTTGGTCCCTTGTGTGTTTGCGGGGCCCTGATAATAGCCGAGGCTCAGTGTAGCGGGGATAATGAATGAGGTTTGATCCTCTGCATAGGTCTGAGGTCCAATTCACCACCGCATCGCCACTGTTGCTGCGCAACCCTGCCCTGCATGCCTTGCCTGTCTGGCCAGCCTTGTTCGCATTTTTGTCTTTTTTTCCTCCCTCAGTGTGTTATGTGAGAGGTGGAGGTGGGTTTTAATGCAGCACACATTAACATAGACATTTATGCAAACACACTTGTGCACTTGTGCACACACGCACACACACACACACACACACACACACACACACACACACACACACACACACACACACACACACACACACACACACACACACACACACACACACACACACACACACACACACACACACACACACACACGGTATAATAATTACATAAATGACAATGACTTTTGTGTGGTAGTGCTACACTCTTATGCTGTCACTATGAAACATGTATTAATTTACCACCAAACACATGATAGCAGATGCATTTCTGTCCAATGCTTGGTTACAGTGACTTACCGTTGTAAAATTGAGTGGGCCTGGAGTAATGTGTAGCTTAGGAAGGATGCTCCCCCTACAGAAGTCAACAAGAGTCTGTCAGAGCACATTAACACTTTCATGCTAAGTGACAGTAAGCGTCTGCTCGTGTAGCAAAGCAGATCTTCAAAGTATGAGGACCAGATGGCTGTCTCTGCTGCCTTCTCTTGAACATCACATCTATTATCGTTTTAGGTTTTTATCTGCCTTTCATTTTTCAAAAAATTATCAACACTTCAGATGAATGCAATATGTCACCGTAATT
>NC_085864.1:18664875-18667375 GCF_034702125.1 Engraulis encrasicolus | reverse complement strand
TCCTTTGGTCATACTAGGAAATACTAGGTTATTTATTTATTAATATTCATGAAAAGATCAAATTTGGCAATAGGCATCATAGTTTCAATGAGCAGCATGGTTGCAATACCTACTCTGGAAACAATCTTAGTGCACTGATGACCTTATTCACACTATATGAAAATGGATGTGAATCTTGTGTCTCAGGATGAGGTTTGTCCTCCTCCCCAGTGGTCCAGAGGTATAGTTTCTGCTTCTCCATAATGTGGTCGGAACTGAAGAGGCCTTTTGAATGAAAGGTTAAACATTGACTGTATGATCACCTGGATAAATAGGAGTCGGACTTGAAGGATGTTATGTCCCTCTCAGTCAAGCAGGGTACTCATTGGAATTTCTTTTGAACAAGCAGCAGCATATTAACCTTGACATTTAAGAGACTGTCTTGTCTTGTCTTGTCTAAACTGTCTAAAAGAGATAGGTGTGGTAATGTGGGTTAGGTAGTATGAAGGGCCTACCACAATGCACTTCAGTCGTGTACCACAGAGCAAAAGAGCACTTATTATATTATAAGTTATTCGCTCCCTAACCAACATTTTTCAGTTTGGAAAATGATTCAAATCTAAAGCTTTGTGATCGCATGTCTAGCTCCTTACCCATCTGGCCTTACCCAGGCCTAAGAAAATTAAAAGTTTGGTTCCGGTTGGTTGTCAGCTTCGGTCATGGGTCTGTCGGAATTTTTTTTTTTTTTTTCCAATTTTTTTTTTTCATTTTTTTTTTAAATGTCCGACACCCCCAACCCCCCACATGCGCCAGATTTCGTCATAAACGTTGTTGAACAATGCAACGATAGTGGAGTGAGGCCTACAGCTAAAGCTACAATGAAATAGCCTACAATAAGCATTAATGAGCCAATACTGACCGTCACCGAAATGAGGATACCGTTTCTGGCAAAACTTGTCCAGCTGTCAGTTGCCTGACACTGCTATTTTAACTCCTGTATGCCTATGTCCCGTTTACTTTTTTTTATTCCTTTCCATCATCCGTTGTAGACAATATTTTCATTGGGATGAAGGTTCTGGCTTGCAAACATTCTATTTACTCACTTTTTTGTTTTACGCGAGGATGTAGACACATGAGGCGATATGAATGTTTTAATAACGGGTGATTGAGGGGCAACATCGTCATTGTCATTAAATCGTCATTGTAGGAAACTGTAGTAGTCCTAGGTCTTCATCGAACAGTCGTATTTGCGGCGACATCATCGTTCATTTCTATTTCATTATTTGGAGGAGGTGCGGAGAGTCAGACAGTGACAGGCGCCCTGCTCCTGTGCAATGGTGGAGGGACAAGGAGAGAGAGAGAGAGAGAGAGAGAGAGAATAACGGGCGCAGGCCAACGGACTTCTTGGTTAACCAAACCTTGTGGTAAATGAAAGAATGAAGGAATGCTTGGGCAAAGCATCCTTCTATCATATTAACTTATTTTACAAGGTATTGATACAGTGCTACTTTAGTATTGTTACATATTTAGTAGTATTGTTTTAACGAGTTATGCATCTTGTCGAACATGCAGCGTGACTGAATGGAAGGCCTTTTCTAATAGGCCTACGACGAGACAATATCAATACATTCAAAAATCGTGGATACTCATAATGTTGTCTGTGTGTTGCATTTCGAGGCGGGTGGTCAGGCTGTGTCAGTGTCGGGTGAGGTAAGGCTACTGACTTATTATTTGACAGGCATTTTCGCCAGGTTCCCAAACTACATCGTAGCCTATTAGTCTGCAAGAACGCTGTGAGACAAGTTGTTTAACAACTTACGAGCTACAACGACTACCAATTAGCATGTTGTAGCATAATAATTAGCCTACAACGTGACCGAGTAGGTGCGCAACTCTGCAGTGACATTTGGGGTTTTCTAATATCAAGCCGGCGGCCCTTATGGCGCGCGCGCGTGTGTTGCTCCTTTGTGGATAGTCATGCGATGCAAATTCAGTAACTTGCAGGCAGGTAGAAAGTGAGAGATTGCGAGTTATGGGAATGAAGAAACGTGTTGTGTCTTGTCTATATAAACAACCGTCCACACAACATCGATATTTTTTTGAGGATTCCAAAAACTCAAAAAAAAAAATTTGGGTCACACAAAAAATGATAGGGTCAGTCGGCAACCGGAACCAAAACATTATTTTTTCTAGGCCCTATCAGACGTTACATTAGCTCAATAAAACATGACATTCACATGTCGTCAACCATCAAAGTCCATTTTGTTTCCTCAACGGTGATGGGCGTTTTCACTAAGTTAGTTATTGCAATCAAATGTTGAACAATCTTGCTGTCCTATTCAATATATGGCCTTGCTCAGGAAAAATGTCTTCATCATGGGGTAGCATTCACTTCTGTGGCGCCGCTTCTGCTCTCATTGCCTTGTGTGCTTGTCAGGTCTCATTCCTCCAAACGATGAAGCTTCTAACCGGAAATCAAGCCATGCTAGATTATATGATTGGGAAGTGGAAGAAGAGGGTG
>NC_085864.1:18647375-18654875 GCF_034702125.1 Engraulis encrasicolus | reverse complement strand
GGTAATTGTCCTCGCTCTCCTCACGGCCTCGACGCCTCCTTTCCATAAGAAAAGGGGGTTAGGTGGGGAAGGCTGAGGAGGAGGGAGGGTGGGGAGGAGGTGCAGTTTGAGGTGGGAGAGAGGGAGAGAGGGAGGGACACGGCCTCGACGCCTCCTTTCCATGAGAAGGGGGTTAGGTGGGGAAGGCTGGGGAGGAGGGAGGGTGGGGAGGAGGTGCAGTTTGAGGTGGCAGAGAGGGAGAGATGGAGGGACAATTGTCTGCGGGTGAAGAGGGGAGAAAGTGGCATGGAATGGGGGAGAGGTGGTGGGTAAGGCTGGGGAGGAGAGGGTGGGGAGGAGGTGCAGTTTGAGGTGGGAGAGAGGGAGGACAACAGGCAGAGGTAGAGGAGGTGATGGAGGTAGGGGCTGCAGAGGAAGTGGCAAGGAGGGGAGGAGGTGGAATAGGGGTAGTGAGCAGAGGGCAGAGGAGGTTCATTGGAGGTGCAGTGGAGGTGGGAGAGAGAGGACGACAGGCAGAGGTAGAAGAGGTGATGGAAGAGTGGGAAGGTGAGAAAGGGGATACATGGCGGAGGTAGGGGATGCAGAGTAAGTGGCAAGGAGGGGGTAGGTGGAGTTTGGAGGTGGGGCAGCGAGCAGTGAGCCAAGAGGTGTGGCAGGAAGGAGGTGGGGAGGGGAGAGTGGTGGAAAGGAGGGAGGAGAGGAGGTGGAATGGGGGAGCAGGACAATGGACCGAGGGCGAAGGGATGAGAAGGGGGGGAGAGTGGTGGAGAGGAGATGAAGGTGAATGGGCGTGGAGGACAATGGAGAGGAGAGAAAGGGGGGAGGTGAGGAAGAGAGAGGATGGCGAGGGCCGAGGGCGAAGAGGTGAGAAGCTGAATTAAATACTCCTCCTCTCATCCCCCCTGTTGTCCCTCGGACTCTTTGACCTCCACTGCCAGCACGGCTCCCGACAGTCCCGTAGAGTGTGCGGTCCACCCTGTCAATAATCAATGTGGATGGGGAGGTGCGTGCTTGCCCGCTTGCGCACTCGCTCGCTCTCCCTGGTTCGAGTTTTCACTGGTCTATTCACTCGTCCACCTCCTCCGTAGTCAAACGGTCACTCCTTTAACTCTTCATCCTCTCTCTTTCTCAGTTGCAGTTTTGTATACTATACATATTCCCTCGTTCTCTGTCTCATTTTGTCAGTCACTCACTCCCCTGCTGGTTCGCTTGCTGCTTTGCTGGTACGGTGAAGATGCTACAGTACGTATATCAAGATTATGCGTGACTCCTTAGTCCTCTGTGTTGTATTTGTGTTTTGCTGCTTTCCATGCATATTCACCCATTCTCTTACTAACCTTTACATTTTCACTTTTTAACTGCCTGAACGCAGTTAATGCACATGCAAAGGATATTCTCATTTTTTAACCCCTTAGGACACTACCCCTGTTTAGCTGTTACCAGAATGGCAATGACCTGGTCGTACTGTATTACTAAAGGCCCTGTGCACTCTTAGTGGTGTAGTGCTATGGTAGTTAGATTTTTTTCAGTGACTATTACAACGTCCCAGTGGTGGGACGGTATCTGGTAAGGGCTACAAGAATGTTGGCAGTATTCGGTTTGCACAGAAGTCTTGTAAACTGTGCCCTTGTTTCGGGAATATTCTGTGCATATAACATGTGCTCACTCTTTCAGTTCATTGCTAGGTGGCTTGATCATTTCGGCACACTTTTACCACTCACCAGGTGTGCTTCGTAGCCAAGTCTGCGTGCTGAGAGGTAACCTCTCCTGCGCTAATTGTGTCTCCCATATTCATGGCCACGCGAATGCTCTCCATGACCAAGAGGGAGAGGAAGAGACTGAGAGGCCATGGAGAGGGCCCTTGGGCTCATCACCTTGAGTGTTTTTATTGCCTAGAGAGGCACATCTAAGGCCTACTTGGGTCTAAGTGTGCGTACCTGCCTTTGAGCATATGTTTGTGTGTATGGGGTCAGTGAGTTTGTGTCGGTGTGTGTGCATGTGATTAAGTCAATGAATGTGTGCTGTGTGTAATACACACTCATATAGTGTCTTTGTGTATGTGTGTGTGTGTGTGTGTGTGTGTGTGTGTGTGTGTGTGTGTGTGTGTGTGTGTGTGTGTGTGTGTGTGTGTGTGTGTGTGTGTGTGTGTGTGTGTGTGTGTGTGTGTGTGTGTGTGTGTGTGTGGTAGAGTTGGGGTGGGATGAGATGTCTGCTTATGAATGCAAGTGTCCGTGCGTGTATGTGCATATCAGTATGTTCGGCATGTGCAAGCAAGGCTATACGCTGCTCTTGAGTGCGGATGCTGCAATATGAAATATTGATGTGCTATTGTGTGTGTGTGTGTGTGTGTGTGTGTGTGTGTGTGTGTGTGTGTGTGTGTGTGTGTGTGTGTGTGTGTGTGTGTGTGTGTGTGTGTGTGTGTGTGTGTGTGTGTGTGTGTCTTTAATGAGTAGCAGAGGGGCTTCTTGAGAAAGCTGGAGGCTGAGGCTACAAGAAACAGCAGAAGACCACCAACCCCTCACCATCTACCTGTCCTTCCTCCCTCCTGCCTCTTCATATTTCTCCTCTTCCATCCTCAGATTTTTCTCTTCTCTCTTCTATTCTCCTCTTTAATTTTTCCTTTCCTTTCCTTTCCTTTCCTTTCCTTTCCTTTCCTTTCCTTTCCTTTCCTTTCCTTTCCTTTCCTTTCCTTTCCTTTCCTTTCCTTTCCTCTCTTCTCTTCTCTTCTGTCCTCTTCTCCTTGGCTCAGGTATCCTTGTTGTCTTCTCTTCTCTATTCATTTCTTCTTTTCTTTTCTTTTCTTTTCTTTTCTTTTCTTTTCTTTTCTTTTCTCTTCTCTTCTCTCCTCTTCTCTCCTCTTTTCTCCTCTCCTCTCCTCTCCTCTCCTCTCCCCCTGATGTCCATTCATCTCCATCTATGCTTCACCTCCAGCACTCACACTCATTATGGCCGCAGTTTGCTGGCATCATTTCTCATCAGGCCCATCTGTGCCGTCGCCTGGGACTTAAATCACATTTAAGGGGCACATTTTTGGAGTCTGTTGGAATTCAAATGTGTGAGGGAGTGCTGTATGGACTGGCGGGTTCAAACTTTGTTCAGTGTAACGCCACATTGATATTCAACGTTGGTGACATTTCGTTGTTGCTGTTGTTGCTGTTGTTCCACTCATAAAGACACAGTGCTACACTTTGGTGGAGCTCCTAATGCATTATGTAAATATTGTCCAAATAGAAAGAGGAAGTGTGAAGTATTCCAATTTCAAATGTAATATTCTCAGTATTTGGTTTAAAATAAGTTCCGGAATATTTTGTTTGTGTGTGAAACACAAAACACGGGCACATTCTGAATGAATGAGTTGATGTAGAATGTGTGCAAACCAAATGGCATCATTCCATTTGAAATCAAATGCTACTTGTATGTATCTCTGCTCACTGAGTATCGCCTTGCATTTCTCTCCACAATCCCAAGCAAACACAGTCTGAATGCTGTGGTGTCTAGCTGACAGATTCTGAAAATGAAGATGCCACATCACGGCCAGGAGGAGGAGGAGGAGGAGGAGGAGGAGAAGGAGGAGGAGGAGAAGGAGGAAGAGGAGTGGAATAAAATCCATAACGTCTGAGCAAGACGCACACACGCGCAGAGGAATTGCGTTCGATGTAAACACACAACGGCCTTGTTGTTGCAGTTTTTATCGACAAGCGCTGAGAAAAACGCGCAGGGTGATGTTCCGGAAAATAAATAGAAAAGTTCCTCCCTAATTGACTAATAACACTGCAGGAAATGGCGGGCACTACATAAATACAGGGAACTTGTGCACCAGCCACGGGCAATGCTTCTCTTCCATGGGCTATATACTGTACAACATAAACAGGAAGTTGAAAAAAACAACAACAACTGTACCTGCCAGCTGTACTGTACAGTATGGCTCCTATGTAATATGCTGAATCGGTGTGAAGAAGGGTACATTTGTCAACTCCTACGTGCACACAGAAGTGCAGCTTTGTTGAACTGTGGAGTCACTTAGTCAAGTCCTGTATCACGGCAACAGATACACACCAGCACCTGTGCGAAGTGGTTTTACCGCAGTGAGAGGCAGAGCAAGCAAACAACTATTGAAGCAAACGCATGACGTAACCACAATCTTAATCTGAGGACCTCAACAATTTGCTGTGAGATACAACAGTGTTATGACATACAACACATCAAAGCATTGCACTTTGAGGATCTCAACTACTGGCATCAAGGAAGCGGACAGGGAGGGACAAAGGGGTCTCTTGTCCCGGGCCCAGGGAGAGAGGGGCCCCAGAATTGGATCCTCATTACGTTGAATGTAATGGGTTTGGGGCCCTTTCAGATGTCTTCGTCCAGGGCCCATCCAAAGCTGTCAGCGGCCCTGACTGGCATGCTTCCACACCAATTCTGGCCTTTCAGACTACACTTAGGAACAGATATATGTTCTACTATTTTTTAAGTCAGCAATCTTTGGGTCTATGCAGGTCATTGTGAAATATAATAGGCAGCCTATCTTTCCCCTCACATTTGTAAAAAAACAGAGAACAAAAGTGATGCATTTGATAACCTTTGAAGAAAGCTATATTGGCAGACTCGTCACGCTACGCGAGACTCCGTCGTGAGACTGTGAAGCAGACACGTCGCCCAAGCTATTTCCATAAAACACAATCATAAACATTTTTTAGCAGCTCACGGCGAGATAGCCGTCTTCCCTGCCCAACCCAAGTCGCCGGCGCATCTTATTTTGTAAAGGAAAGGAAATGAAAAACAGGTGTTTTATTAGGCTTATCGCCTCAGAGCTGAGGCAGGGGCGGAGCCATAGGGAGACGAGCAGGGCATTTGACCCTGGGCCCAGGGCCCTCCTATATTGGATCTAGGGGCCCTATTGTGACCTTGGCAGGCTGTACGGGGGGCCATATCAATGTCTTGCCCTGGGGCCCTGTGTGTAATTGTTCCGCCTCTGAGCTGAGGTGTGTTTGAGGAATCATGGCCGACGCTGTAACCAAACAGCAGGCAACAGGCAGGCAACAGCAGCCTTCAGGCGGTGTGTAATGATTTGGATAAGGTGTGTTAGACTGGCAACAGAGGTGGTGGTGGATGCTGAGTGTGTGTGTGTCTGTCGTGTGAGCATGCGTGTCTGTGTGCATGTGTGTGTGCCTGATGGTGTGCATGTGTGTGCTCGCATGTGATTCTTTGAGTGTGTGTGTGTGTGTGTGTGTGTGTGTGTGTGTGTGTGTGTGTGTCTGTCGCGTGAGTGAGTGAGTATATGCACACGTGTGTGTGTGTGTGTGTGTGTGTGTGTGTGTATGCACGTGTGTGTGTTTGTGTGTGTGTGTGTGTTTGTGTGTGTGTGTGTGTGTGTCTATGTGTGTGGTGTGTGTGTGTGTGTGTGTGTGTCTGTCGTGTGAGCATGCGTGTCTGTGTGTGTGTGTGTGTGTGTGTGTGTGTGTGTGTGTGTGTGTGTGCGTGCGTGCGTGCGTGTGTGTGTGTGTGTGTGTGTGTGTGTGTTTGCATGCCTGCATGTGTGTGAGGAGTATTGTTAGATAGAATTACTTCAGTGAACCTGTGGAGACATTTCCTCAACCAGAAGCTGTAGTGGAGCGCAAACAAAAAGAACATCATAATCTCACTCCCGCTATGCAACACAGGTATTTCTATTGGAGAAAAAAAAGCTCACCCACATCTCCGGCTGGTCGAAATAAATATTTAACACAAAAATACGGCTTCCAGTTTCCAAAGTGAAAAATCTCTCTGACAGTATTCCCCCCCCCTCTTAGTTCGTTTCTGTGTGAATTGACTGCTGTTGTGTGTGCATGTGTGTGTTGTGTGTTGTGGCACTGGAGCCGTCTCCACAGCTCTATCTGAGAGAATAATGGTAAAGTTAGGGCTCCCTGGTGAATGGAGGCTGGCTGTAAATACAGCTCGGTAAAGGCAGCTGTAAACACATGAGGCAGGAGGGAGTCACAGACAGCGGTGATAAGAGGGAGCCTGGGGAGGGTCTGGTGGGGTGTGGAGGGGGTGTGCGGTGGGGTGGGGTGGGGTGCTGTGGGGACATATTGATGCTCCAAGCAACAGATAATAAGCCTGATATACGACCACATTGGTGCTAAATTTCCTTTTGTGTAGTTAAAGCAGTAGTGAATAGCTTTTTGTCTTCAGTTGTCTAACCTACTGGTTAGAAACGGAATTCCGCATTCTACAGGGATTCACCGCAGTCCTCCAAACAAGACAGGGGTGGTAAGAGTGTGTCGGGTTGTGAGGTGGGGTGGGGTGCTGTGGGGACATATTGATGCTCCAAGCACAAGATAATAAGCTTGATATACAACCACATTGGTGCTACATTTCTCGTCAACCTCCTTTTGTGGTGTAGTAAATAGTTTTTTGTCTTTGGTTGTCTAGCCTACTGGTTAGAAACAAAATTACACATTGTACAGAGATTCACCACGATTCCCCAAACAAGACAGGGGTGGTAAGAGGATGCTGGGGGGTGTCTGGGTGGGAGTGGCATGGTGGAAGGGTAATGTTGGGACATATTGATGCTCCGAGCACAGATAATAAGCTTCATATACAGCCACACCTGTACCATATTCGCCACAAACATGATTATTTTCATTCGATTTCGTCTTGCATCACCGGGTCTACAGGCTAGATCCAGAATTACAAATGACACAGAGACAGAGACAGTACTGCAGATGTACTACAGTAAAATAACCATGATACAGAGATGCTGCTACGGTCCTCCAAACTTATTTAGTGTGGTTAGAGCTAATGGAGAGGTGGAATAACAAATTCAGAGGATGGAAACTCAGAAGTATCTCTTGACTTATTTGGAAACATTATTTTAAGGTTGAAAACACTAGGCCAGGGATACTCAATTAAAAGTCCCCGAGGGCCAGTTTTTCAAAATTTCTCCCATTAAAGGGCCAACACGAGCCACGATAACAAAAAATGATAACGCCTTTGTAAGCACAAAAACAGTGACAGGATGGGGGGGAAATTCTCTCATACGACTACAGGGCCTGGCCTGCATTTTCCTGGTTGGGTGAGGTGCCTGCCGTGCTCTCATTGCCACCCTTCATTTTTTTTAAATGACACAAGATTATTTTTCAGTCTATATTTGCAGACTACATCCATAAATATTGATTTCTTAGTGAGAAAGCCAATAAGCCTGAAGATAACACTTTTCAAACAAATGTTGCATATGATGACTTTGTTTATGCAGCTCTCACATAAATACTGCATAATGCAATAATATCATGGACCCAGCAAAGAGGAGGACACCTCAGGTTTTGCCAACAAGAAAATGGCACATTTGATGCAATGTTGATTACATGCAACAGCCAATAATAAATTGTCAAGTTGCTCATAACTTTGTTTGTAGTCTTAAGAGGGGCTTAGCATTCCAAACGAACTATTTGGGGGCTGTTTAAAAGTGTGAAAAGTTTATCAAGCAATTCGTTTTTAAGTAGGCTACCACTAGTTAGCTGC
>NC_085864.1:18629875-18639875 GCF_034702125.1 Engraulis encrasicolus | reverse complement strand
TGGGGTTATGCTATGAGGGTCTCTGTTGTGCTGTGTTAAAGGTGCACTGTGTAATGTTTTTAGTCGTTTATTTCCAGAATTCATGCTACCTATACAGAAATGTTACCCTTTTCATGAATATTATTTAGCAAGTCAAGGGTTAGGGTTATTCATAGACAGATCAAATTTGGTAGTAGACAGGACCGTTTTAATGACCAGCATTGTTGCAATGCCTACTCTGTGGCAATATTCGGTTTGGAGTCGTGTAAATTCTTAATTCTTAATTCATTCCCAAATGTGTCCGTGTTCAGTGAATATTCCAATTGTGCTTGCACACATGTAAACAGAATATGTACAGATAGTAGAGATTATTGTTAATAATTGTCCAGTTATGTCATCTGGTAGATATTTTATCCCTGAGACAAAGTTAGGGAATATGGGTGCGTGGATGTGTGACAACTTTCTGCTTCACTGTGTGTATGTAATAGGTCTTTGAGTGGTCACGCGCCTATTTCAGAAGACCACACCCATCAATCATGCTCTCCCTCCTGCACATGCAGCTGTGTGATGGGTTTTCAGTTTTAACACATCTTTAGCCCATGAGATTTTAGCACATCCTCTGAAATGCTCTACAAACAGCTATAAATCCCCATGACTCCATGACTCTGACTTTGACTCGGTCTCTGACTCATCGCTGCAGTAAACCAGTAAACACTGCAGAATGCTCGTCCCTTGCTCTCTCTCTCTCTCTCTCTTTCTCTCTCTCTCTCTCTCTCTCTCTCTCTCTCTCTCTCTCTCTGTCGCTCTCTCTCTCTCTCTCTCTCTCTCTCTCTCTCTCTCTCTCTCTCTCTCTCTCTCTCTCTCTCTCTCTCTCTGTCCTGTCTGGATCTATCTCAGACTGTCTTGTTAGCTGCCTTTGTGTCCTTCCTGTTGTAGCTTGTTTTTTAATCTACAGATGTCTTGCTGTGACTGTTTATGTTTGTCTTTATCTCTGTTGTCTGCCTCTCAGTGTGTGACTGTGTATCTGTCACCATCTGTATGTCTCTGTCTCTGTCTCTGTCTATGTCTATGTCTATGTCTATGTCAATGTCTCTGTCTCTGTCTCTGTCTCTGTCTCTGTCTCTGTCTATGTCTCTGTCTCTGTCTCTGTCTCTGTCTCTGTCTCTGTCTCTGTCTCTCTCTCCCTCTCTCTCTATCTGTACTTGTGTTAGTGTACAATATGTATGCGCCTTAGGAGTGTATGCCGTTGTGTGTGTGTCACTTGTTGTGCCGAGAATGTGAGCACGTCGATCGGACCGCTCAAAAATCTAACATGCGGGGCACAGTCCGCCGGTCGGTGAGTTGGTGGGTCGTTTGGCTGGACGATCGGTCGGCCGGGGGTTTCGATCAGTATGGATTGTGGCCAGGTGATGGGGGTTGGGGGCGATGGTGGGGTGGGGTGGGGTGGTCAGGGGATGGAGGACGGGAGTGCTGGGAAATGGGATCAGAGGAAGACAGCCTCTTGGCAGACCTCTGGATGCCACGCCATTAATCTTCCTGTCAGGCATGCGTCACTCACCGCTGATGGGGGTGGGGGGTGGGGGCAGCAGTTGGGGTGAAGGGGGGAAGAGGGTTAGGGGAGGAGGAAGAGAGCGAGCTGGCCGGACCAGAGTTGGGTGACCGTTTCGTTAACATACGTACAGCAAGAGTGACTTGCATTCAGGTAGATGATGAAACGCATACAGATTTACACACGCACACACGCATGCATGCGCACGCACACACACTCGCACACGCACACAAAGACACACACACACACACACACACACACACACACACACACACACACACACACACACACACACACACACACACACACTGGTCCACTTGCACATTTGCATACACAAATAACAATACACCCACTTTCCACTTCTCTCTCTATCTCTCTCTCTCTCTAGCTCTCTCTCTATCTCCCTCTTTCTCTCTCTCCATCTCTCTCTCTCTCTCTCTTTCTCTATCTCTCTCGTTCTTTCTCTCTCTCTCCTCTGCCCCTCTCTCCCTCTTTCTCTCTCTCACCCCCACACACACAAAGACACGCGCACACACACACACACACACACACACACACACACACACACACACACACACACACACACACACACACACGCACACGCACACGCACACACACACACACAACACAACACAACTCCCATCCCACTGGTGTCCATCTACCCACTGTGTTTGCTTGCTCGTTGCTCGTTTGCTGGTAGCTCCGTAATGACAGCACTGCTGTGTGTCCTCTGCTATGCTAATCAGTCCTAGCGGAGGTGGCTGCTGTGTCGGCCCAGCACTGGAGGACTAGCTGGCTGCACGCCAGGTCACCTCTCTCTCTCCTCCTCTCTCCTCCTCTCGCTGCCTCTCTCTCTCTCTCCTCCTCTCTCCTCCTCTCGCTGCCTCTCCTCCTCTCTCCTGCTCTCGCTGCCTCTCCTCCTCTCGCTGCCTCTCTCTCTCTCTCTCTCTCTCTCTCTCCTCCTCTCTCATCCTCCTCCTCTCTCCTCCTCTCTCTCTCTCTTTCTCTCTCTCTCTCTCTCTCTCTCTATCCTCCTCTCTCCTCCTCTCGCTGCCTCTCTCTCTCTCTCTCTCTCTCTCTCTCTCTCTCTCTCTCTCTCTCTCTCTCTCTCTCTCTCTCTCCACTCCCTAGTGCTGAAGGGGACAGAGCAGTCACTCCAGCCCTGCCTAACACAACACAGGCTGTCAATTAGTGCACTTTCATTTAATGGACTTCATTACTTCAGTTAACAGGGACTTCGTAGCAGCGGAACAAAAATGTGAATCTGTTTTTGTGCACGGACAATGGTTTCCAGCTGATGTTCCTGAGTGCTTAAAGGAAGGAAATCACAAATTACACACAATAATACATCGTCTATTACACATACTGTAGTTATAGACAAGACATTTATACAATGCAATAAGGTATTACAGTTACAGCAAAATTACAATACTGCTCGAAGTTCACCTGGGTTGTAAAAGAACAAGCAGAGAAGATATAAAGAATGCAAACTAGTACGCCCACGTAGGATAGAATAATGCAGTGGCAGAATTAATATTCAAGAAGTTAACTTCAGACCAGAACAACAACACAAAAAAGATCACTACGTCTCTGCTAGGCATACAGTACATACCGTAATGCTTTTATTTAGTCTTTAAAAAAAAAAAAAATTTAGACAAGCCTGAGCGATCACAGGAGCGATTACACCTCAGCCCTGTCCTTATGAATAATTGAGAACAGTTAAGACCTGTACAAGCTCTAATACAAGGAAGTCCCCAAAGTCTCCAAATCCCTCAGTCTACTGTGTATACCTTTCTCCACAGGTCTAAGATCAGCGTCTGTACTGTAGTTTGCGCACCCCTGCTGTTCTGTCCAAATGACCTACCCGTCAGTTTGGTCTGCAATACTGCAAAACTGATCCTGGATCAGGGGCTAGGAATAATAAGTGTTCAGCATTGAGTTAGGGTTGTTAACAGGATAGCGGTAGATCATTTGGACAAAGCAGCCCATATTTTGACTGAACACCTGCTGTTCTTTTTAGTAAAATGAGATGGAAATTTGGCAATGTAGATGAGATGAATGGATTTCTAATACTGTAGGAGGGCTTAATACAGTGCCTTGGACATTGACTGAGAGGGGAAAAAAGAATTCTCTGTTCGAAAATGAGAAATGTGTAATTAAGTATGGTATTACAAATCGGCTCTATGTAAAGAGTCCAGAGGAAAAAATCATGCTGAAATTTAATTATAACCCGAGGCAGGCCGTCTGCTCGGGCTAGGCTCTCTAAATGTGGAGATATGAGAGAGAGAGAGAGAGAGAGAGAGAGAGAGAGAGAGAGAGAGAGAGAGAGAGAGAGATGCAGAGGAGACAAAGAGAGGCAGACCTAGTGTGTGAGGGGGGAAGACAGATGGAGACAGACAAGTGATGAAGCAGACAAGGGAGTAGAGTAGACTCCTGCCTACCTGGAACACGAGATGGTGGGAGCTGGGGTGGGGGAGGTGGGAGCTGGGGTGGGGGAGGTGGGAGCTGGGGTGGGGGAGGTGGTAGTTGTACGGCGACAAATAGGCATTGGACTACAGGCAGGAGAGCCTGGTTAGTGATTGGGACGGCCATGACTGCATGGTTGTCTGTCGCGTCTGGAGACATTATTGGCAACATGCAGAGTGAGCCGCGTGAGCATTAGGCTTCAGATAGAGGACTTCTGGCACTGACAGCAGAATGGGAGGAAGGAGAGAGGAGGTGGAGGAGGAGGAGGAGGAGGACAGTTGAGAGAAAGAGAAAAGGAACAGGGAAGAGAGGAAGGAAAAGATTGGAGCGCAGAACAAGTGAAAGTAAAGTAAGGTCGAGAAAGACAATATGGAGTAGGATGAGGAGGAAGAGAGGAGAGGAGAGGAGGAGGAGGAGGAGGAGGAGGAGGAGGAGGAGGAGGAGTAGGAGGAGGAGGTGGAGGAGGAGGAGGAGGAGGAGGAGGAGGAGAGGAGAGTAAATACATGGACGGCTGGAGGCATAGTGAGCTGAGAGGTGAAAAGCATCTCCTGTGACACGCACCAGACTGTGCTGACACAGGTGATTCCTCCCATCCTCCATCCATCCACACTCAGACCCACCCACACAATGACACCCACACAATGACACCCACACACACACACACACACACACACATACACACACACACACACACACACACACACACACACACACACACACACACACACACACACACACACACACACACACACACACACACACACACACACACACACACACACACACACACACACGTGACCCCCATGTCACCAGCCTGAGGGGTCGGGAACCATGTTGCTGAGACACCCGCTACCCCCCATGAAGTGATGAGTGAGAGCCCCAGAGTATGTCAATGTCATTGTCAGCATGAGCAAGTCTTAACTCATAGGGCTACAGCCACATATGCCATCTGGAGTCATACAGGGCACATGCACAAACACATACAGTATTTTCACTATGCCGTAGTAGGACATGTACAAACAACGACATGCACAATTTAGAAATTCAATAGAAATGATTACAGCCCTGTTTGTGTGAATATTTGTGTCCCTTGTATATACAGTATTACTTGCCTTTAGTCACACAGTACGAAAATACACAGGGCTGCAGCTATCCCACCCCCAATAGGCTACATGGAATGCCGTGGGCCCGTGACAACTGCTACCTTTGAACCTGTCGGATTCCCTGAAAATAGAAGTTTAGTATGATATATGTGTATTAGTATTTTGCATAGGCTTAACGGATACAGTGGTGTAATATATGGGAGAAGAAAAGACAAGAAAGTGCAGAAAACGATGTACTATACAGGACACTTAATCAGCAACTTATTCATGCAGACAGCATATACTATGTGCATAGTTTTATCTGAAAACTCTCAGCACAGGACACCTTGACTTTGACGCTTCTGTTAGCGTTTAATGTTTCCCTGTTTTTTTAGTCTTTTTTGTTGCCAGGTGGCTTTGATGTGTTTGAAGTGTGTTTAAAGGCTTGGCCATTTTAGATTTTACGCCACATGGTTTCATAGGAGCCTTTCCCGGATAACAGCAAATTTGTTGTCAGCCCAGTTTATCAGTTTACCTGGCGCTGTAGTGTATCACTGGGAGATAGAGAGGAAGCATCCCTCCTTCCTTCTCTCTGTTCACCCCCCTCTCTCTCTTATTCGTATCCCCTCTCTTTCTCTATCTTTCATTCTATGACCGTCTCTCTTTCTTCATTCCATCCCTCCATGTCTGTCGTCGTCGTCACCTTCTTTTTCTTCTTCTTCTTCTTCTTTTTCTTTGTCCTCTCCCCCCCTCTCTGTCTCTCTCTCTTTCTCTCTCTCTCTTTCTCTCTCTCTCTCTCTCTCTCTCTCTCTCTCTCTCTCTCTCTCTCTCTCTCTCTTTCTCTCTATCCCCCCTCCCTCTCGCTCTGTTTTGGACGTCTGGTCCGGTTGGCCTCCTGCCACAGAGTGGAAGGAGATTAAAAGTGTGCTGGAGTGTGACTGCAAAGCTCGTCTGGTCCAGACAGGATAGTCAGGGGGCCATGAGTAGCAGCTTCTCCCCAAAGCCTACCATAGCCGCCATGTTTCCTCTATTCTCTCTATTTTTCTGCTCTTTTCCTGCTCTTCTCCCTCTGTGTTATCACACAGACAAAAAAAACCTCCATGGTCCTCCACACTTCTCGTCTCTCATTCCCTCTCTCTTCTTCCATTCTCTCTCTCTTTGGTCCCCACACCTCCTCTCTCTCTCCTCTCATCTTCCACTCCCACTCCCTGTCTTTTTCTCCCCTCCTTCTCTCCTCTTCTTCTGTCCTCCCACCGTTCTGTCTGTCAGGTGGAATGCTGATGTTGCTTACGCAGATGGTATCAAGGTCAGCAGTCCACAGCCCAGCCCAGCCCAGAGTCAGCATCCAGAACTTTTCTAATATACTGGAGGACACGGCTGACTTAACTCTGTGTCTTTTTTCCTTTTCTTTTACAGCTATTGTATTGTATTCATACTTGGCTCAGTAGAGTGTCCAACTTTTTTTCCCTTCACAAACACTGTGTGCTTTAGGAAGGAACAGCCACCTCTGTGCATCAGTTAACCTTTTGTGCAAAACAAAATTCAGCCAACAGATGCACTCTCCATACTTCATCCAAACAAGAGCTATGTTTCCATTACTACAGTTGCCAGAGTTCTTCAGAGTGGTGTGTGTGTGCCATCGTCAGCGACCGCCCAAAGTTGAATTGAGGATTTTTATTCCCATGTTGTTGCCAGTTGCTGTGATGTTCGATAGAAAATATGAAATTCAAATCCTTAACTGTGATATACAGTCTGTATTCTGCACAATAAACTAAAAAGGAAACAAAATAAACCACAGAAATGGAAAGGATGACATTAATGAATGCATTAGTTTAAAAAAACTCCTGCACACTGACCATTTCGCTGCTCTTTCTTTAATAAACGACGTTTCGGTACTAGACCTTCATCTAGTACCGAAACTTCGTTTATTCAAGAAAGAACAGCGAAATGGTCAGTGTGCGGGAGTTTTTTTAAACTATTGCTGAGTGACCCATGGTGCCATCTCCGACGCACCTGCCAGCTGAGGTGTGCGAAAAAAGCCGAAGATTAATGAATGCATTACGTGCATTACGTTTATGCATGCTCTCTTATTTAGCACATTTTAGTCTGGAAATAGATATACGTGCGTCACATCTGGCAGCCTGTGTTGTAATTCCAGACTAATCCCAATCAGTTTCCATGGTGCAGAGATTGAAAAAAAATAAATGAAACGATATATTGTGAAAACACACTTAACACCCTTATTTATTTATCTCATTACTAATACTCAATGGTGATCTATGGCTGAAGCGTTGTTGGAAGTCCCCAGGGAGAGGCGCTGTGGATCAATACTGGAGTATATAGAACATGTATAGACGCCAGACAGGCGCACACGTGGGGACAGACAGGACGGGGAGCTGACACACCACTGCATGTCACCTCACGTCACTCACGTCATGCTGCGCCACATCACGCCATGTCACCTCGCGTCTCATCCTGTCACATCAAAATCCTGGCGGCCAAGGTGACAGCTTTCACGAGTAGACCTGGTTTTCTTTCTCTCTGTCTTTCTCTCACTCTCTTTCTCTTACTCTGTCCCTGTCTCTCTCTCTCTCTCTCTCTCTCTCTCTCTCTCTCTCTCTCTCTGTAAGTGTATGATTGAAAGAAATAGAAAAAGATGGGAAGAGTGTGTGCATATGTGACAAAGTGTGAGAAAGATAAAATAAGGGCAGCAAAAAAGAGAGATTATGTGTGATTTTAGTGACAGCTTCAAGTAGACCAGGCATCCACTGTGTGTTTGTGTGGATGTCGCTGTGTGGGCAGGTAATTTTGTATTTGTGCCTACGTCTATGTGTCTGCAATCGCATGTATGCGTTTGTGAATGTGTATGTGTGTGTGTGTGTTTGTGTGTGCGTGTGCATATACGTGTGTGCATGTATACATGATTGAGTGTGTGTGTGTGTGTGTGTGTGTGTGTGTGTGTGTGTGTGTGTGTGTGTGTGTGTGTGTGTGTGTGTGTGTGACACGCAGCGCGACAGTGAGTGTGGCAGCGAGATAGAGCAATCGAGTGAGTGACTGAGGGCCCCAGTCGCAGCAGTGCAGTGCAGATACTCGTTTTTCACCCCTCGTTAGTTCCCATAATAGCGGCAGACAAAAGCTTGTCCCCATCACAGCGAGATGAATTGATCTCATCTCCGGCGAAGCTGTGTTCTCGTATAATTAAGGACGAACGCTGTCAGTATAGGACTTCAGAGGATTCTTCTGGCTTAGGCATGACGGGGGCCGAGAGCCGAGAGCGAGGGCCCTCGCAAAAGGCTGAAAGAGAAATCAATATTTATTTTGCAACGGATCCATGCAAGAAATCAAACCCACCCGCGGCGGCGGTTGCGGCTGCGGCTGCGGCGGTCCGATATTTTGTCTCTCAGCAAGAATGCAAAGTGGCTGTTCTGTTTTGAAGAACATGTCATTTGTCTTTGTGTGTGTGTGTGTGTGTGTGTGTGTGTGTGTGTGTGTGTGTGTGTGTGTGTGTGTGTGTGTGTGTGTGTGTGTGTGTGTGTGTGTGTGTGTGTGTGTGTGTGTGTACTATGTATGTATGCGCCCTTAAAGCTCCGTAGCGGTGGAATCCATCCTCCTCTAAGCATGTCAACGTATCCACCCTCATGATTGCATCACTGGAGTCCTACGCTTTGGTCTCAGCGGGAGCCCGCCTCCTACACACACACACACACACACACACACACACACACACACACACACACACACACACACACACACACACACACACACACACACACACACACACACACACACACACACGCACACACGCACACACACCCATCCATCCTCTTTGGTAAGGTATTGGGTCTGAGTTGCATTGATTTGCTATCAGTCTCAGGGCTACTTTGGTCAACCCCGCCCAAAAACCTCCCCCGCCAACGCACCCCCTTCAAAAAAGAAGAATAATCCGCATGTCAGGGCCTTAGAATAAGCAGTAAATTGATAAGAGGGAAATCGATGGGCTGCCTCTGGCCGTTTGGCCACCACTGGTTCCCATTCTCCCGGCATTAGAGTCCCATCATGAACGTCTGCCTCCGGAATGCCAATGCAGTTTTCCCTTTTCCCTTTCCATATGGACCTACTGTAATTGCTACTAAGACTGTAATTGCAAATGATTGACAAAAGGCATTGTTTTTTCCCATACAGTATAGTTTAAGTGATTAATTGTATTGATTAGTTGATTAGTTTGGTCAGGTAAATTGGAGATCTCCAGGCTCATCAATATTAGGTAAAGTTGCTTGATGAAGGTCAGAACACGGCAATGTTGCAATTAAAACAACAAATGAGGACAGTGTGCAGTTTTCGCTTTTTAACCCCATTTTAACCAAAGGCACCTGCAAACAAAAAACATGAAATAAGTTGCGTTGTAAAGCTAAGATCCTCATCTCCATTTAGCTCTAACGTACCCACATTTTTAATAAAGAATCTCAAATCTCATGAGCTCCAGACGCCAAGGTCAATGCTGTGCATATAAGACAAATGAAAGCTTTTCGCTTGTTACAGATCCACCATATTGACACCAGGTTCGGAACCAGCTTTCCATCAAGTTAGTATTTTTAAAAGTTAAGATCTACCTACCCTATGAGAAAAAAATGTACTGTTCCCAGACTATTTCTCACTGACGATAACCTGGCCCATAGTCCCATGCCTTTCTGTCCATTTTTCAGTATCCTTCATGAGGACCTACAATGGAAGCATGCTCCGTCTCCAAACTTCACTCTCTAAAACACCCTCTAAAACTCCACCGTCTCCTTGCCTTCTGTTTAAGATTCTCATTATCCAGGTAAGCCGGGCGAAGGGCAGATTCTTTACGGCAAACGAACGCTGATGCGGCTAACAGACGTGGAGCTTAAAAAGAGAACAGCTGTGCTTGCTGACAGCAGATGTC
>NC_085864.1:18624994-18629775 GCF_034702125.1 Engraulis encrasicolus | reverse complement strand
CGAGACAGCGTAGGCTACATTGCGTGAAAACTATAACCTATTAATAACATCTTCGTTATTTGATCTAACCGAGTGGTGACATGCGGAAAATAATTACAATGATCTGTTTGTGCATAATTTCAAACTTTTAACGGGTACGTCAAAGTGAAATGAAACTGCTAGTCTAATGGGCTTCCGGGTGCAGTGAAATGCCTTCCGGTCACACTGAAAAATCCTCGCGCGCTCTGTAGCAACCCAATGTAAGTAGGCTGCCGGATGTGAGTGCCCGGATATCCGCCCGAGTATTTACGTCTATTTTACCTCAGCTACTCGATTCCGGTCGTGTATTTACGACAGTTTAACCTCAGCTACTTGATTTCGGTCCGATTTGAGTCTGACTGAAGATGGAGGGACATAGGCCTAGGTGCCGTGCGTAAAGAGCCCACAGCACATCGCCGTTTCGGCGACGCCAGAGAGTTCCTTGATCTCCCAATCAAAAGAATAGGCCCGGTGACCAATAAAATCAAAATAATAATACAAATAAATAAAATGAAATCATAACTTAAAACCGAATTGATTTGGGTGTGAAAATTAAACTGTCTCAACCGGGCACCCAAAGGGAATCCATCAAAAGATAACGGCGTTACTTTCTCGTCGGCATTATTTTGTTTTTATTATCCAGGAGGACTGAGCTGAAAACTGCAGCAGTCACCTTGCACAGTTCTATCTGCTCTGAAGTACGTGCGTGTCTAACAAATCATCCTGCCTATTCGCAATGTTGAATAAAAGGTTTTGCACAAGACTATAGTCTAAAATAGATACACTGTCACAGACACTGGAATAGCCCGTTTCGGAAGCCATTAAAGTCACGAGTTTACCCAGTCTAAATGTAGCTAGCACTCTGAAAGTTTCTGAGTTTTACTATTAGTGAAACATAACATCAGGATATCCTACAAGTTAAAAGAATAGGCCTATCTGGGCATAGCCTTCTCTCTGAGTTAGAAAACAGCAGCTATGCCGCACATTGTGTAGGCCTAGTTATTATTTGGTGGTGCAAAAACAACACGCGAAACCATGCCGCATATTGTGCCATTATTATTGGTGATGCCGAAACAACAAAGATAACATAGCCTACTCATTTGATTCTGCCATGTACATTGTGTCAGTGCAGAATTAAACTGGGCGCTGAATATAAATATCGGAGTCATTCTCCCTCCTTGTCAGTCAGAGGCGCGCGCGCACTCTTATTTCTGTATTATATGAAAATATCCTAAAACGGTCACAACATCAGAGGACCTTCGTGGTGGAGGATACTTGCGGCGCGGGCCGAGACCGAGTTGTTACGGGACACTCTTAAGATTATTGAAGGGACAGACCATGCTCGATACTTTACCCGGGTCTAAATGTAGCACTCGAAAAGTAAAAAAAAAGTTATGCCGCATATATTGTGCAGGATTATTTGGTGGTGATGCCAACAACACGCTGTGGTGAAACTAGGCACATTGGAGACTAGAGCCTATCATTTGAGACATAGCCTATTCATCTTGATTGTGGCTACGTAAACTTAAAAGTGTCAGTACAGAAATCAAACGGGACGCTGAAATATTGGAGCCAGTAACTTCGTATAAAAGTCGTCCGGTGAATATTGTGCAGTGAGGTATGTGTGCGCAGCGCGCACACAACACAATTTATCTTATCTCTTTCATGACCTGCAGCTCGCTCTTTGCTATCACCTCCCGATCTCCACACGATCCTGAAACGGGCAAACGGAGCTCAGTGTCAGGTAACTGTTTTTACACGAGCTGTTTAATAATGTCCACGTCTTCATGACATGGCATGGTTTGGCCCACCCTAAATTCAACATGACTGCATTCGCACATATCTGTATTTAAACAATCCATGATGGAATTGTCACTCTTAATGTGCAAGTATTGGATATGAAAAAAAGATCCTAAACGGTCACAACACCAGAGGACCCGTGGTGGTGTGGTGGATATTTGCGGCGGCGGGCCGAGGCCGAGTTGTTACGGTAGGCTACAATCATATTATAGAAGGGACAGTCAGGCGACACAGCGCGACTCACATAGGGTAGCTGTGGTACCGCAAAGCATTCCTGATGGTGGAAATGAATGCAAATGCATGCAAATACTCGGGCGGATATCCGGGCACTCACATCCAGCAGCCTACTTACATTGGGTTGCTACACGCTCTCCCCGCTCTCGCTCTCGCTCTCCTTCCCCATTCTTTCTCTCTCTCCCTCGGAGCCTTCCGGTCGCAGTGAAATGCCTTCCGGTCACACTGAAAAATCCTCGCGCGCTCTCCCCGCTCTCGCTCTCCTTCCCCATTCTTTCTCTCTCTCCCTCGGAGCCTTCCGGTCGCAGTGAAATGCCTTCCGGTCACACTGAAATATCCTCGCGCTCCCCCAACCCCTCTTAGCTGGGTTTCTTAGCGTCCAAAAAGGGCCTAATCGTTACGCGCTGGATAGAAGCACCAAAATCGGTGTAGACCTTCCTTAGGGTGTTCTCCATCATTTCAGAAGGGGTGCCCCAAATTTCAATGTCATTAAGGTCATTTTTATGGGGTAAATTCAAGATGGCTGCCCAAAACCAGCCAATAGTAGTAAAATGCTGTACTGCCTGGACATAATGGTGTTATGGGCCAATCCACCTATTTGTGTGTGATGTATACAAACTGAACTTTGAAAATATGTGCAAAACTTACCATAAAAACAATGTTATATATGTCTTATTTAGATTCAAAAACAGGAAAATCATAAAAACCATTGTCAGAATGAGATCACTCTACAATTGAGAGCTCATTTCTGGGCATTTAGGAATTGAACCAACATTCATTAAGAGTTTTAAAAATTTGCAGTGGGTCATATCTATAACATCCAAAAAGAAAATTGTGGTTAGAAAATTTAGGGGAGAAGAGATAAACCCTTGAACTGGGCCACACATAACTGTCCCAATGTTAGCATGCTAGCATTAGCAGGTTCAGACACTCAGTCTGCTCTTCAGATAAAGATGGCAAACAATAATTGTAATCCCACTTACACATGCGCGCACACACACAAACTACTACTACTTCCTTAGGACCCCCTCAATGATTTAACCCTAGGAGTCTCAACTGAAATATATTCATATCAATCAAGTCAATAATACATGTACATATCAAGTGTCAGTGACAGCTGTCAAATGACAAATGTATGCTGATTAATGTTCAGATATGTATATCGCAGTCCTAAGTGTACAATGGAGTGATAAGGGCATTTATGCTTAGGAAATTATGAATAATCAATATGCAATACACCATACATACAGTATATTGACAGATACTTTGTTTTAAAAGAGCAAAATGGTAACATGCCTGTTTTTCCATCTACTTTTGGCTTTAATCTAGATGACATGTTGGCTACCTAACCACTTAATTTATTGTTTGCTCGTTATTTTTTATTTGTGGGTGTGGTCCTTTGTTTAAAACATGTCTGCCTGCCTTCCCTCTCTCACATAGGCTACTAAAATAGTCTTTCAAAAACTTAAAACAACAGCATGTGGAAATCCTATTGGCTTTGGAGGGCTAACGTCTATAAGACTATACTGTACTCTACTGTATTGCACTGTACTGTACTGTACTGTAATGTGATATACCGTACTGTACTCTACTGCACCGTGCAGTATGCTACTGTACTGTACTGTACTGTACTGTACTAGACTGCACCGTACTGTATGCTACTGTACTGTACTTAACTAGACTCCACCGTACTTTATGCTACTGTACTGTACTGTACTTTACTGTACTGTACTGTACCGTACTGTATGCTACTGTACTGTACTGCACCGTACTGTATGCTACTGTACTATACTGTACAATACTGCACCGTACTGTATGCTACTACTGTACTGCACCGTACTGTATGCTACTGTACTGTACTGTACTATACTCTACTGTACTTTATTATACTGCACCATTCTGTATGCTACTGTACTGTACTGCACTCCACTGCACTGCACTGTACTGTACAGTACAACTATAGAACTGAAACATGTAGAGCGGTGGTGCTCAAACTGTGGTACGCGTACCACTGGTGGTACTTGAGACATCTCTGGTGGTACTTAGAATACCATTATGAACCTCTCCTGTACTGACTGGCAAAAGTGAATATGGAAGGCCTTTACTGCGATATTCTAATGTTGGTTGTCAAGGTGGTACTCGGAGAGCTCAATATTTTCTCAGGGGGTACTTCACACAAAAGGTTTGAGAACCACTGATGTAGAGCATTCTGAGGACATGTACAATATTATGCAAAACGGTGTAGTGGGAATGAGTTATGTTACTGTTACCACTCAAAATCTTGAAGGTTAAAAAAAGTCGTGTGGCATTTTGTTTGGGGGGGGGGCGGGGTATGATCGACTATTCTTCCGCCCAGACTATTTATGTGCCTTGCATATCAAGAAAATGAGTCCAGGTAATGATTTACTTTCATAGTATATACCATATGAGAAGTGTTGTTCTATATAGATATTTCTCCTATGGGTAAGGGTGGCAAAAGACCTACAGTACATGTTGTCCATCAGCTGTCAGTTTTGATAGCAGTTTAAGTACTCAATGATTACTGAGTTAACTAATACAACTTTTGACACAAGTACTAGGTGAGGACTTGTCTGCAAATAAACATTTTTTTTATCTCTGTCTTCTTACTCAACATACACTAAGAAATCATTCCCATTTAATTTGAACTGAAGCCATACTGTGGCCTACATGTAGGCCTATATTGAGTAATCTGTAATGCCATTCTAAAG
>NC_085864.1:18617494-18619994 GCF_034702125.1 Engraulis encrasicolus | reverse complement strand
TCTGCTTAAGGCACAAAGCCGAAGACCTGTTGAATGTGTCTTGTCCAATCATGTATTGCAAAATGTACGGATGACAGGATCTAACTGTGAAGTTAGAAGGATATTATAAAGGTGTTTGTCCTCCATACGAACTTGATAACTTGAGGTTTGGGAGGTCCTTGAAATTAGGATTTCTTGGGAGGATCTCAAAAAGAAGAAGAAACTCAAAAAGAACAATAAGAAAAAAAGAGACAGGGGAGGTGGAGGAAAAAAAGAGAGCGAAAGAGAAGCAGACATGGGAGACAAAGTGAGAGATAGAGAGAGGAGAAAGGAGAAAGAAAGGTCAAGAAACAACTATCTTGTTAAAGCAATAGAGAGAATCTTTAACGAGACTGCCTGGCTCCCCAACCTTGGGAAGAGTGACCCTGTGCGTGTCAGTTGTGAGGCTGTTACTTGGCCTGTAATGAGAGGATTCAGTTATCGGCTTTCACTAAACCCACTTTACTGTTCCACAAAGAAAAAAAAGAAAATGAAATCCGGCGAGACTGTAAGTTGTTGCAGTGAAAGCATTGCTAACATACTTAATTTTCACCTGACCTGTAGATAACAATATTGTACTGTGCTGGCTTTTTTCTTTCTTATTTTCCAGTCTTTCTTGGATTCTCTCCTTCACTCTTTTTTCTTCTCTCTCCGTGTTTCTTTCTTTCTTGTTTTCTTTCTTTCTTTCTTTCTTTCTTTCTTTCTTTCTTTCTTTCTTTCTTTCTTTATTTCTTTCTTTCCACCTTCTCAAATTTCCACTCTGCACATGATGCTCTTTGCATTCATTTTCTCTGTATAATTTAATGTTCAGGCTATCTCTATAATATGCTATTTAGTTCATATTAGAAGAGAAGTCACCATCCTTAGAGACAAATGCTGTCACCTCCAGCCATTGTGTGCATAGGATTCCTGGGTGAGATATTGCCTTGCTGGCTCAGTGTGTTTGTGGCTCATTACTAGATAATAAGGTTACATTTCAATTTCTTTCTGGTCATTTAAATAGTCCCCCTATCTTTGTCGCGAGGAATGTATTTAAAATGTATGAGGATATAGCTGTATATTTATCCATAGTGTGCACTTTCTGTATCTCGTTCTCTCCTCCTCCTCCATATTCTCTCACTCTCTCTCTCTCTCTCTCTCTCTCTCTCTCTCTCTCTCTCTCTCTCTCTCTCTCTCTCTCTCTCGTCCTCCTTCCCTGGGGTAGCCAGTGAGTAATGGCATCCTCACTGTTTATGATTAGCCGGTGAGGTGAGGAAATAATCTTTGCCTACAAGTAAGCTGTGTCTCCTTATGCATACAGGATAAACACTGTGTGTGTGTGTGCGTATGTGTGCATGTGTGTTCATGCGTGCGTGCGTGCATGCGTGCGTGCGTGCGTGCGTATGTGTTCATGCGTGCGCGCGTGTGTGACTGCATTTGTATATTTGTGTTGGGGTGTGTGTCTGAATATGTGTGTGTGTATCTGGGTATCTGCATTTGTATCTGCATGTGTGCGTGTGTGTGTGCGTACGTGCATGTGTGCGTGTCTGAATGTTTGTGTGTGTATCTGGGTACCTGCATCTGTGTGCATGCATGTGTGCGTGTGTGTGCATGCGCAACCCTATTCTTCCCCTCCACCTTACCTCATCTAGAAAGATCTTCCTCTCAAGTGGGTTTGATAAATGACCGCCAGTTCCGGAGAGAGAGCGAGAGCTCTCACTAGACCGCTAAACCCATTCCGCTTCCCCAGTCCCGTCTCGCATCCCGCCCTGCCTCACAAGGAATAAACAATCACCCCTTTCCTCGCCGCCACACATCTGGGTGGGTGAGGGCATTGGACGGAACGAGGAGACATTAACGTCATGTCTATGGCTTTTTCAGATGTAGGTCTGGGTGTATTGCGTGTGCAATTTTTGCGGTTGGAGCGGGGGAATCGGCGAACGGCGGCGGTTGACGTTGAATCTCTTCTCGAGTTGGCCACATGTGATAATAATGACACGATACATCCCGGCCCGAGTGCAGGCTTGGAAATTGCTTTTACTCTTGAGTCTTCCTGACGGGGGGAATGTGCCATATATCAGAGGCTATGGCTGTGGGGAAAGCGTTCGGTGAGCGTTTAAAAAACGTTTAAAAAGCGTTATCCTCATCCAAACTGCAGCCCAGGTGACACTCAGTCAGCCATCTTGATTATTAAAAATGCAGCGTGAGCATTTGTGACAAGACATATGCCACTTTGTCTCTACTTTCCCTCTACCTCTCTTTATCTATCTATCTCCACATGTCTTACTTGGGCCTTTGCTTTTTAAAATTTGCTTCTTTCACTCTTTTTTCTTTCTTTCTGTCTTTCTTTCTTTCTTTCTTTCTTTCTTTCTTTCTTTCTTTCTTTCTTTCTTTCTTTCTTTCTTTCTTTCTTTCTTTCTTTCTTTCTTTCTTTCTTTCTTTCTTTCTTTCCCCAGTACCCCCCTCTCTCTTCATTGTTATCGCTCTGTCTTATTTGGTCCTC
>NC_085864.1:18604994-18612494 GCF_034702125.1 Engraulis encrasicolus | reverse complement strand
TCCATGAAGCGTATCACCCTATATCACCTCTTTCTCACACACACACACACACACACACACACACACACACACACACACACACACACACACACACACACACACACACACACACACACACACACACACACACACACACACACACACACACACACACACACACACACGTCACACACACACATTCTCTCTCTCTCTTTCTCTCACACACAGCCCAAGCATAAATGTGGGACATTACAATATTAGTAATCAGTCTGGTTCAAATATATCTTCCCTCCCTCTCAAACTATCTCCCACCTCTCTCTTTCTCTCTCTCTCTCTCTCTCTCTCTCTCTCTGTCTCTCTCTCTCTCTCTCTCTCTCTCTGTCTCTCTCTCTCTCTCTCACTCACTCACACACACACACACACACACACACACACACACACACACACACACACACACACACACACACACACACACACACACACATACACATACACACACACATCCACCACCCTCTCCCACCCCCCACCATCCTCTTCCTCACTCCAATGCCCAAACTAATCTCGCTCTCCTCCATACCCCCCTCATACCCTCTCCCACCCCTCCCAACACATCATCCACACCCAGCAGTCGCACCTCTGGCATGGGCCACAGACTTCGGCTAGACTCCCCCCTCCCAACCCCATTCCACCACTCCACCACTCCCCACTCCCCACTTCCACCCCTCTTTGGTATGCGCCGAAAAAAATTCAATCAGTTTCTTAATTACATCTTAACACGGGTTCCTAGCAGCTGGCTTTATTTCCCCTACTCCTGATTAAAGGGATTAGAAAAATGAAATTTAACAGTGGATTTGCATAGTGCTCAAAGACAGTATGTGTGGAGAGAAGGGAGGGCAGGGCATGCTGGGATACTGGAGGCAGGGCCGCTGACAGGGGAGGGGGGACAAAAGGGTATATTGTCCTGGGCCCAGGGAGAGAGGGGGCCCTGAATTGGGTGTTCACGTCATTGTATGTATTGAGAGGGGGGCTTTCAGATGTTTTTGTCCCGGGCCCTGTCAAGGCTGTCAGCGGCCCTGACTGGAGGAGTTTGGTTGCTGGTGGTTGATGGTTGATGGCTGGTGTTGCGGAGAATCAAGGGACTTGCTGGGTGGTGGTTGTGATGTGTGTGTGTGTGTGTGTGTGTGTGCGTGTGTGTGCGTGTGTGCGTGTGTGTGTAATAGCTAGCAATCTCACGTCCTTTCCTCAGACTCTTTACTTTTCTTTTTCTCTCACCCTGTGTTCTCTCTCTCTCTCTCTCTCTCTCTCTCTCTCTCTCTCTCTCTCTCTCTCTCTCTCTCTCTCTCTCTCTGTCTCTCTCTCTTTCCCCCTCCCTCCCTGTGCACTCTCTCTCCATCCTGTGTGCTCTCTCTCTCTCTCTCTCTCTCTCTCTCTCTCTCTCTTTCTCTTTCTCTCTCCCCCTCTCTCTCCATCTCTCTCTCTGTGTGGTTATCGCTCTTCTCTCTCTTCCCCATTGAGGTGGAGATGAGATGCTCCACTGCCTCAGCCACTGTACACAGCGGGAACACACACACACACACACACACACACACACACACACACACACACACACACACACGTTGCTCACACCACAGCACACACACAGTACACAGCGGACACAGCCAATTACCACACTGTGTCATCACGCCGCCCGCACTGCTGTTTACCCAGACCCCAGAGATGGAGAGAGAGAGAGAGAGAGAGAGAGAGAGAGAGAGAGAGAGAGAGAGGGAGAGAGAGAGGGAGGGAGAGAGACCTGACTGCATGGAGAGATGAGGGCACTGTGCAAAGCAGGGAGTTTAATAGTTGCAGATGCAGAATGCAGAACAGAAGACTTAACAAGGCAGACGATGAGTTTTTCAGAGATGGCTTTTCAGAGGTACTTCTTCTTCAGCACTTTAATCGTGTGGAAATTGTGCTTTGTAGCAAAGCTTGTGGTTGTCAATCAGACAACCTGCATATACATGTACGTGCTGATTGCAGGGCCGCTGACAGCTTAGGTCGGGCCCTGGACTAAGTCATCTGAAAGGACCCACCCACCCAATACATACAATGGTAATGGGGGACCCAATTTTGGGCACTGCCTCTCTCCGGGACTGGGACAACATACCCCTTTGTCCCCCCTGTTGGTTTCCCTGACTGTACATTCTCCTCTTGCATTTAGAAGGCGTGCACAGCATAATAATGACATGCGCAGCCTTGTAAATGGGCTGAGTGATCAGAATACTACAGTTCAAGATCACTGATAGAAGATCATTGAATTTCCAGCTTCCAGATATTTCAAATTTCTTTATTGGAGGATAGCCTCTTGAGATAAAAATCTCGTTTTCGAGAGGGTCCTCAAATATTGTGACATATGCATATATATGTGCACATGTGCTTGTATAATATTGAAATATACGTACAGTACATGAACAAACCAACCAATATGTTATGATATACTCTGTCTGAAGTGAGTTGGTATTGGTCCTGCATCCTTTGTAGTACACAGGACCCTTTAGATGTTCTGTAGTACCTTGTAGGGGGGACCCACAGAGACATGTCAGTAGGGCTCTAAATTAACTTTTTCCACCACCAGCCAATTTGGCTAGTAGACATTTTTTCTTACCAGCCAAACAGAAGGTCAACTAGCCATTTTTTTTTATCTCGCCAAAATAAACTAGGCTATGCATTAGGCTAGTTATGTTTTTTTTTTTCTTTTTTAATCATGGTTATTTTATTCAACTATTTCCAAAACACATAAACACTATAGGCCTACATAGGCCTACTTAACATAATAAGCATATTATATACACTTTTTAATTACTTTTTAACTTCTGCTTTATTTTTACCTCTGAAAACAGTGAATCACATCACTCAAGCCACACAACAGACCTTTAACATAGCCTACAACCAAACACACAGCCAAACACTACAAAACCTCACATCTGTACACTCCAAGGAAGGAGAAGAGATGAGAGGAAAAGAAGAGGAGAGAGGAGGAAAGGAGAGATCAACACACACACACACACACACACACACACACACGCACACGCACACGCACACGCACACGCACGCGCACGCAATAATGGGTATGTCTGTGTGTTTATGCTGCTATAGACACCTTCATTTCCTCCAGGAGCTCTTCTCTACCATGCGCAACAAAATGACAAGAAGCACGCTATGTTTAACTAATATCACGGAAATGTTTGCTTCCTTTCCATAGCGTCGCCGTTGGCAGTTTTTTTGCTATTGATTTTTTTTCACGTAGCCAACTTGCACGGGCATGCAAGGTCTGCTCTTCTTTCCGATGGCTTGGGCTTTCCAACTTAAGTTGTGCCAGGACTTAAAGCATTTCAGAAGACAACTGACAGCTACGCGCACACTACTCTGACAGATAGTTATCATCCTCTGCCCTTGTCGCAATTTCTTTCCACAACCACTCCTTTTTAAAAACGTCACTACTATTACTGTTATTATTACTAGGCCTATTCGCCAACACAGAATCTTGCTCTAACCACCACCACAAAACATACAAAACAGAAATAGGCATATTCCGCGTCATGTCATTAAAACTCTTCGGTCAGGTCCTCGCAGCTTAAAAAGGCAGCCTGTTAGAGCAAGGTTTTATGTCGGTGAGTGCTAATAGTAACAGTAGGCCTAATAGTGACGTTAAAAGTGGTGGAGCGAAAGCGACAGAAGCAGAGGAGGAGAGTTGCCTGTCAAAATAATGTGAGCGTAGCCGACAGTAGGCTGGTCGTCTGAAATGTTTTCTGTCGTGGCGCGCGCAACAGCAGCATGGAGTAGCCGCTGCCAGAGCTGCTTCGGAAAGCCCACGGTGGGAGGCTACGTCATGACGGTAGTGTTTATGGGTAATGTAGGAAATCTCGCCGTATCGTTGTCATTCAAGCAGCGGTTTGCTGTTCATAATGTACTACTACTCGGGCACTACTCGCCAAATTGGCGGGTAGGTAATTTTTTCTACTAGCCAAGATGAATTCTCACCCGTGTTTGGCGTGTTGGCGTGTGTTAATTTAGAGCCCTGCATGTCAGTATGCATGCAAGGCCTGCAAAGAAGACATTCTTTGATGCGCTCTACTCTCTGTGAACAGGTTTTGGTCTTACCTTCTGCAAATACAGTCGTAGATGTAGAGGTCCTTTGAGATATTATACCTTAGACTTCAAACAGCAGCACAGTGTGAGCCTCTAGTGCTGAATGTGTTTTTGTGTTATTAGAGCATTTCATTGCTGTCCTACCTCACTCCAGTACAGCTAGGCGTAAGCACTAACAGCTTTGGCCAGGCCCGGGACAAAGTAATCTATAAGGCACCCCCCATCAATGCATTGAATGTAGCCAGCCAACCCAACTCTGGGCCCTATCTCTCTCCGGGCCCGGGATGACTGACCTCTTTGTCCCTCCCATGTTGGCTACCCTGGCGTAACATATCTATTTATGTGCTCGTCTTAATCTTCTGGCCTAGTGAAGCTGAACTAAGCTTCGTGCTTCCTTCTTCACCTCACCACGGCCCTCTCTATGGCAACCGTGTGTTTTTTCCCCTCTACATTATCAAGTGCTGTTTCATTTTCAGTGGATATACACTCCTACGAACGAACGTACCTAAAAATATGGCATAAATGTCCCTCCTTTGTCTTAATGAGTGCCACCAGTAGCCAGGGGCGTAGCAGCCAACTCTGGGCCCTAAATGTACAGTCAGCTCCAATGGACCCCCCCTAGCCATATAACTCTGTTTGGGCCCCCTGTATAGAGTACATGGGGCCCTGGTAACTCAGTCACTCTTTACCCCCCTGTGTCATACAACTGCCAGTAGTGATTGCCACTAAACTACAATGATTACCAAGATAATACCCATGCACAAAACCAGGGCCCTAAATTAACATTTTTCTCCACCGGCCAAAATGGCTAGTAGATTAAATCTTACTAGCTAAACACACACTCACTAATGGGTCAAAGTGGATAGTAAGTTGTTCTTTTCTACTGGCCAAAATTACATTTTACCAGCATTTGGCCTGTTGACTGGTGTTAATTTAGAGCCCTGCACAAAACACAGCCTAATAGTTTTTCTGGATGATCAAGTGCTGTTTCAGTTACTGTATGGATAGTGACTCGTCTAGGCCTATATCATATGTGTCTGTCTGTGTTCATTGCCATGTTGCCATGAGGGACACTGTGTGCACATGCCATCATTTAGTGAGGTTACCGCAATTAGCAGCACAGTTCTAAGGGGTCATTTTGGATTTAATTTGAGAGCAAAACTGCATCAATCATAAACCCTCAGCTCTTTTTTTCTGTGATGAGGGCTACATGCTGCAATTAGTCCCGTTGAAGTGCAACAGTGAAGTATTTTAGACAGTGGAGCTGGTGGTGAGCAGACCTCAGTGACACTGACAGCAGAGACAGCGGCTTTCGAGTGTGCTGAGGGTGTGGATGCATAGTCCTACACTGCCCTCTACTGGCGTACATGGGTACTGGCACAGTAACCGACAATCTACAAAGATTAGCCTGCATAAGGAAGAAGAAAAAGGATTAGACAGATGTTTTTGATTTGGGATGTGTTCTGAACTCCAGCACAAGCAATCAGTTGAGACCAATCACACACCACATCAATTGTTGAGTCCACCATTGCATTCCATGACAGATGTTGTGCTGCAAAGTTACTGTCAGAAAATGAGCACATCCTTTATTTATTGTGAAATTGGAGTTGTGAACACACTACACATCACTACACGAAGTCCTTAATCCAAATTAACATACTACAGAGTGTTTAAATAAGCTACAAAGCAATAAGACAATTCATAGCTAAGTTAACCCTTTGAAGAGTAATGATTTCCCCCCGTTCCTCTAGAATTTTACACAGACATTCAGCTCCCATATAACTCTGTGTTAAAATCCTGCACAGTGGTTGTGGCCTCATTGTGAAGACTTGTGAAGCCAAAATTCAAATCACATACACGTATATACATAGTGCATTGCAGGGAAGTCAAGGATGGCTGATTATGTACAAGCTGATTATATCAGTGTCCTCAACAGTCATATTTGATGTATCCCTTCACTGGCAAAAAGGTATGTGATCAAATAGCCCTCAGAACAACATGTGGGAAGGAAGCCACATAATAATCACAATCTTTGGCAAACAGGCCCGTCACATGAAAATCAGTTTAACACCCTGCTCTTAGAACACGATGAGGGCAAACTCTTACATGTCTGCTCACTCCCTGTTTTATAATGTCTAGTATTATGAAACAGCAGCATATTTGATGTTCCTCACTTTTGTTTTCATGCTGTGCGGATCTGTATGCAGAGATCAGAAGAGGACTGAAATCAATAGCCACATCCAGAGATCTTTATCCACCACCACTGATGTGCTCTCACTACCATTTTTATGGGTGTTCTTTGGTGCTACGTATGGTCAAACACCGCCATCTGCTGGTTGAAGTGGGGACGGCAAGAATTTGCGCTGCAAGGCACTGATGTGTGTGAAAACTGGAGTGTAATCTGTAGTCATAAAGGAACACTAAGATTGTTAGAGTGTCTTTGACTCTTTTATTTAAATGCTAATATGTGTTAATTTCCTTCAATTCGACGCAGTATGTTCTCTCGAGAGATATACTGTGTTTGCTCTGTGGAATGGAAAGCTAGATATGACTGCCAGTCAGAGTGATCTGCAACGTCTGGAGATGGTTTTTGATTTCGGTCCAAAAATTCATCATTAGTCCCATTTGGCAGAGGCAGACTTGTGGTGTGACAGAGCTGGCTTAGGAAAATATACAGGAAAAAGGACATGCACACATCTTTCTCTTCTCTTTCTGTCACACACCATAAAAACACATTTATAACTCATGAAGAGCAGAATACATGAAGAGCAGACAGTAAACACACACACACACACACACACACACACACACACACACACACACACACACACACACACACACACACACACACACACACACACACACACACACACACACACACACACACACACACACACACGACACTCGACAAACAACACTCCACTCGACACATGCGCATACTCTCTCCGTTCATGCTGTATTCATGTCATGTTGGACTTGTGCATGGCAGGAGACATAGCCTACTGTATGTAATATTCAGTGGTTCAAGCCACCAGCATTCTGCATGTGTCTGCTGAAGGGACAAGCAGATCATTTTTCAGACCTATCTTAGCTGTGAAAGGCACACGCACTCGCACACGCACGCACGTACGTACGTACGCACGCACGCACGCACGCACGCACGCACGCACGCACGCACGCACGCACTCACGCACAGACCTGGCTACACATAGCACAGCTCATGTTTACACAGAGTTACTTTTTTCACAGTGCACACAATCACTGACACGCGCACACGCACACACATACTAACACGCCACTATACATATACAACACATGCAAATTAGTGTTGCGTATACAGCATACAACATATTGCATTTCAACTGTAGTTGTTATGATGTATGGGTAATTCAA
>NC_085864.1:18592494-18594994 GCF_034702125.1 Engraulis encrasicolus | reverse complement strand
GAGGCGATTCTCACGCTTGCATGGAGAGGTCACAAGAAGAAACGGGGACTGCTGATGTATGTTATGGTTGGACCAGGTCATTGGCTCACAGGCAAATAGGAGGAGTGTCTGAACTGAACTCAAGTCAGTATTCTTTTCGTTTTGGTGCTATCATGACCAGACGCAGGTCACTTGAGACTCGCTTGACACAAAATGTATAGCCGTCCCATCATAAATGTCTTATCAATGTCAATCTTACCTAGTGCCCGCTACTTAATGTGATAAGCAGAATAGCATAAGGAGCGTGGACAAGTGGTTTTCCATCCCCTGCAGCAGCTGAAGTTGTGTTTGAAGCAGGTTTGGACGCCATCTTGTCTGACAGTGAGTGATCTGCTCACAAATGTACAGTATTGCAATGACGTGATAACCATTTATAACCCTCCTGTGACAATGGCATGAGGTAGAGCAGTATAGCATTAGTGTCGTGAGTGGCACAGGTGGTAGAGGAGCCTGTCTGGCAACCAGAAGGTTGCAGATTTGAGCCCCAACTCTGCCTGACCCCATCGATGTGTTGTTGAGTAAGATACTTAACCCCTTAATGCACGCCGTACTTCCAGTGGTATGCTGTAGTCACTGAAAAGTTAACTACTACCATAGTAGGTTACTACAATACTATGACATAACACAGGGCCTTCAGTGATGCACTACAACTTGGTCATTGTCATTCTGGTAACAAGGTCAAAGACGTGCAAAATGGCTTTGTCATTCAGTGTAACGGATGCCTTCTGCTGACTGTAACTGTAAAAAAACATGACTCTTTTTATTTATTTATTGTTACAGGGAATTCATGAAAGCCTCGGCTGTCATCCATTCACTTAAAACAATTAAAAAATCATGTTTTTTTGCAGATACAGTCGACAGAAGGTGTCCGTAACACTGAATGACAAAGACGTCTTTGACCCAACAGCAAATTTATAATGCCATGTCTTAACGGATTAACCCCAAATTGCTCCTGATGGTAAGTTTATAACCTGCATGGTAGCCACTGCCACCGGTGTGTGAATGAGTGAATGTAAGGCATACAATGTAAAACGTTTTGAGTGCTTGAAGGAGTGGAACAACACTTTATGAATTTGCATTTACCAAAAAGTAGGAGGAGTGGCTCTGCGCAGGATTGGCCACCATTTTGTCTGGCAGGGGGCCATGGAAGTGTCCTCTGGTAGTGTCAGGAAGGACAACAGGAAAGACAGGGGACACTCACACAGGAGAGAGAGGAGCCCCACCTGACACATTACTACAACACACATGCATGAACACACATACACACACACACACACACACACACACACACACACACACACACACACACACACACACACACACACACACACACACACACACACACACACACACACACGTGCACACGTGCACACACACACACACACACATTACTGACACACACATGCACACACACACACACACACACACACACACACACACACACACACACACACACACACACACACACACACACACACACACACACACACACACACACACACACACACACACACACACACACACACGCTGTACACACACACACACACGCTGTACACACACTGTACACACTCTGCTGTCACCTGCTTTTTCTACTCTGCCAGAGCCGGAAGCTAATATTGAAACTTAATGCCCAAGAGCTGCTGAGTCGGCTACTTTTGTGTGTGTGTGTGTGTGTGTGTGTGTGTGTGTGTGTGTGTGTGTGTGTGTGTGTGTGTGTGTGTGTGTGTGTGTGTGTGTGTGTGTGTGTGTGTGTGTGTGTGTGTGTGTGTGTGTGTGTGTGTGTGTGTGTGTGTGTGTGTGTGCGTGCGTGCGTGTGTTTATGGCCTTCTGGTAACTCCGTCACCCTTGGCAGTTGTGTGTCACAGTCATTCTCACACCATGTTACAAAGCACACAAACCCAAGCCTAACACCCACCAGTTACCTAATCCACACGCACGCACAAACACACAAACAACCCTACCCACCACTTACCTAATACATAGTCATACACACACACACACACGCACACACACACACACACACACACACACACACACACACACACACACACACACACACACACACACACACACACACACACACACACACACACACACACACACACACACACACACGCACACACACACTGTCAGCTGCTGAGTGCTGTGTGGTGGCATGCCTGCTTTGCCTGTCTGTACAGGTGTTCACATGGTGGCGTGCAGCAGCGACCAAATAGGAGAGGGGGAGAGAGAGAGAGAGAGAGAGAGAGAGAGAGAGAGAGAGAGAGAGAGAGAGAGAGAGAGAGAAAGAAAGAAAGAAAGAAAGAAAGAGAGAAAGAAAGAAAGAAAGAAAGAAATAAAGAAAGAAAGAAAGAAGAATGACAGAATGAAATAATGAAAGAGGAATGATAGAAAGGGACATGTTGACAAACAGATAGAGGCAGAGTGGTAGAGAGAACAGAGATGGGACCAAGTCACTAAT
>NC_085864.1:18579994-18582494 GCF_034702125.1 Engraulis encrasicolus | reverse complement strand
ATGTTTTGCCCTCTTTTTCTGTCTATACCTTACTCATTCTTTCTCCCCCACTGCACTCTCTCCCTCTCCATCACCTTCTCTCTGTGTGTTTGGGTTTCTGTGTGTGAGACCTGACCCAGGTCCAGATGCCCCAGACCCAGCATGTGGAGTTTTATGTGCAGGTGTGAACACCATGCGTATACCCGACCTGTGTGTCGCCCTGCTGCCTTGTGAAAGGCGCCAGGTGTTGCATTTATTCTCGCCTGTCAGCTTGACCTGTTTCTTTTTCACTTTCTCTCTCTTTCAAAATGGCCTTTACTTTTTATTTTTTTATAGGGGGGTCAGTCGAAAAGCAGTAAATGATTTATCATTGATTCAGGCCGGACCCTGTACAGCGTTGAGAGGAAAAGTCTCTGACATCTTTACTGGCGTGGTTGCAGTGGCCTCGCTTTTTTAGTGGTGGGGTGTGACCCCGGGTCTGGATGTCTATCAAAAGATTGGTTGCCTGCCCGGTTAACCTGCCCAGCCAGTCCGCTAAGGGGCCCTGCCAGACAGGCACACACAGACAGGAAGATAGACAGGGGTTATATTCCGAACACAAGCCAGGCAGGGTCGCTATGTTGTATTCCCTTGCGCCTTATTCACCACAAAAGGGTATAATATCCAAGTAAAGCTCACGACGTAGTGGTTTGTTGATTTGTTAAGCCCTGCTAATGTGATTTTTTTAAATACATTTATTATTTACCTTTGCAAAAGTGCATTTGGTTCAACAGCAAATGGATTAACATGACCACAACGGATACTACTTTGCCTACCACACAAACATTTGAAAATACACAAATTATTCAAAATGTCAGGCAAATCAATGTTCTCTTTCAACTGATCATATGCGACCTCTGCTGATTGCAATGTTATTTAATGTGACTGTGAATGTCCTGTAATGTCCACTTCCAACTTGAACAGAATGGTCCATCTTTCCAAAGGGGAAAGAAAGCGAGCCTCTCTCTCTCTCTCTCTCTCTCTCTCTCTCTCTCTCTCTCTCTCTCTCTCTCTCTCTCTCTCTCGCCTCATTGGCTCACTGTCGGTCCCCACTGATTGTGACATTGCCAGCCGAGCCGTGCCCGCTTGACCGGCGCGCGGCCATTCGCTGCCAGCCTGGGTGGCACTAATGGCATGTGGGGGCACAGCTTGCCCCTCAGTTAAAATAATGTTGTCGAGCGGCCGGGTCGAGGCAGCCATGCGGTTACTATTGCTGGGGAGGAAGAGACTTCCTTGTTTGCTTTTTTTTGGGTCCAGTGAGTGGAGAGATGGTAAGCTCTCTCGACCTCTCTCCTGCTCCTCTTCTTTCCTTTTTTTTCTAGCTTTTTTTTCTCTCTACCTGTCCGTATCCCTCTCCAACTTCTTTCTGTCTCTCGCTTTATTTTTTCGTTTCCTTCCTTAACCCCCATCTCCCTTTTTCTTGCTCTTTCATTGCCCTCCATCTCCCAATCTCCAGCCCTCCATCTCGCTCTTTTTTATTCACTTGTTTGGCCAGACATGCACCCATTGCCTCGAGCTCCGGTCACACGCTGTCATCGCTAATGGTAGAGAGTGCAAGACACTTGGCTGCTACAGGTCCTCCAGCTGTCATCAGCAGGGAAGCCGACAGGGGGGGGGGGGGGGCACAGGAAGAGAGGGGTTGGTGCCTGGCAGTGGTGCCCTGATGCCGTTCACTGTTTGTCTCGGGCTCAGGGGGAGATGGTGAGAGGGGGGGGGGCAAAATTGCATCTTCGTTACATTGTATGTATTGTGTGGGAGGCCCCTTCGGATGACTTTGTCCTGGGCCCAGCCAAAGCTGTCAGCAGCGCCTGGTCATCAGGCACCACTGTCTGCCTGTCCAGGCTGCAGACAGAGATCCATTTTAGCAGGCACAGCGGATGGGGTTGGGTGGCGAATGTGTGTATGGCGGGGAGGCTTTCGTGTGACCCAGGTGCCCATCTGAATCCCAAGGAGGGAGTCGGACTGTGGAAGTAGGGGGAGTAGGTGGTAGGCGGAAACTGATAAATAAAACAAACTGGTGTCTCCTCCTGTAAAAGTCTGGGCTGCTGCTCAACCTTCACTGTGTCCTTGTGAGAAGACGAGGGAGTGAGGGAGGGAGGGAGCCAGTCGGAGAGAGAGAGAGAGAGAGGGAGAGAGAGAGGAGCGAGAGGATGCTCTCTGGGAGTTTGTTTGTGTGTGTGTGTTTATGTGTTTATGTGTTTATGTGTGTGTGAGTGTGTGTGTGTGTGTGTGTTTGTGTTTTGTGTGTGTGTGTGTGTGTGTGTGTGTGTGTTTGTGTGTGTGTGTTTGTGTGTGTGTGTGTGTGTGTGTGCGTGTGTTTTTTGTGTGTGTGTTGTGTGTGTGTTTGTGTGTGTGTGTGTGTGTGTGTGTGTGTGTGTGTGTGTGTGTGTGTGTGTGTGTGTGTGTGTGTGTGTGTGTGTGTGTGTGTGTGTGTGTGTGTGTGTGCTTCATGCGTGCGTGTGTGTGTTTGTGCAAGCGTGCG
>NC_085864.1:18567494-18572494 GCF_034702125.1 Engraulis encrasicolus | reverse complement strand
AAAAAAGAAACGACAGAAGGAGAAAAAGAGAGAAAGTTTACTTTCTGGTCACGGTATGGAAGTGGAAAAACAGGTGGACGCAGAGAGACAGAGAGATGGGGGGGGGGGTGGAGGAGAGAGAGGGGAGGGGGTGGAAGAGAGAGGCGCAGTCCATAAATATGGGAGGGGGAGGGGCTTAGAAAGGGCAGGTTGTGTTGGAGGGAAGTAGAGCACAAGGAGGCCGAGGGTCCTAAGGAGTAGTTGGTGGATGGTGGGTGAGTGGGCTAGAGGAATAAGGGGAAGAGGAGTTGATGGTGGGTGGTGTTGATGGTGGGTGAATGGGGAAGAGGAGTAACGCTAGGGACACATAGACGCGAATTTGGCCAAGCGAAGCAAACTTCGCCGTCCATTCTTATGAGGGAGGCGAAGGCAAGTGAACAGGAGTGAAGCGAGGCGAAATTATTCAACCAAGTTTAATATCATACAAATGAGGAGCGAATTTCTCCTGTGACGGCCAATCAAATCAACAACATAACTGTTTCATTCCATTTGATTCAAGGCAGCGACCTGATGACCTGATTGGCTGGAGATTCAGAGTCTAAAGAAAGGGTATGGTTGGCGTGGGTGGATAGTGGATGGGAAAGTGAGAGTACATTACATTATTAGGGCCAAAACATACCAAGGCGGAACGAAACGGTCGCGGGACGAACGCGGTCTTTCTGCTTAGTTTCGGCCGGCGTGTTTTTCTCTGCCTTTCACACTGAAAGCGTAGGCGTGCGCGGCCAGTCCTGTTCAAAACCCTCCCCACAGCCAAAGCTAACATGCTACTTTGCCATTCATTTGAATGAGACACCGCCGGTCGCCGGCGTGAAAAATACGCTTGCGTTCTATTTTCCAAATGCAGCGCGGCACGGAGCCGGCTCCCGCTCGACTACCGCCGGTTGGTGTGTAAGGACAGATATGTTTCAATGTATTTTCATCGACTCCAGTAAAAAACGCGGCCGTTCCCCTTACACTGCAGTACGCTTAGTTGACGCCTTTATCCAAAGTGACTTACAGTTCTACACAGGGTATTGGTTACTGTCCCTGGAGCAATGGGGGGTTAGGTGCCTTGCCCAAGACCATTTCAGCCATGGATAGAGGTGTGGGAGAGGTGAGGGTTGGTAATCGAACCTACAACCCTCTGAACTCAAAATCACCTCCCCAACGACTAGAGTAGGGGCCTGACTGGCTGGAGGTTGAGGGTCCGGTACAAAGGAGGGGTTGGTTGGTGTGTGTGTGTTTGTGTGTGTGCTTGCGTGCGTGTGTGTGTGTGTTTGTGTGTGTGTGTGTGTGTGTGTGTGTGTGTGTGTGTGTGTGTGTGTGTGTGTGTGTGTGTGTGTGTGTGTGTGTGTGTGTGTGTGCGTATGTGCGTGCGTGCGTGCGTGTGTGCGTGTGGCTGGAGGATGAGGGTCCATAGGCAGTGTTGGTTGGAGTGTGTGTGTGTGTGTGTGGAGTGGGTGGATGCTGGATGGAGAAGTAGAGGAGAGTTAGGGCTCGAGTGATGGAAGGGAGCAGAGGCAGAGGTTGAGGTTGGTCCAAGGGAGGGGTTGTTGGATTGTGGGTGGATGGGGAAAGGAGAGGGAGAGTATATGGGCCTGCCTGGCCCCGGAATGGGGGTCACGGGGTCCTGAGGTCAACTCCAGACTGGTCCCTCTAGAGGTGTCATGGGAGATCGGTGCGGCCCTACCCCTTGAAGTTTGATGTTTTTAACTTCCATTTCACTTCACTTCCCCCCCCACTTCCCTCCCCCTCTTCTCTTCTCTTCTCTTCCTCCTCCCTTCCCTTCCTGTGCGCCCCGTTTTCACACATAAATGCAAGCAGAGAGGGGCGCGCTCGCGTGAAAGCGAGAACAGACATCACCTCCAGCTCTGCGCTCATCGTTAGCCCATGGCACTCCCTCCCCACTCGCCCACTTGCACCCCACTCCAAACACCAGCACTTCATAGAAATCACATTCACACATACCTCTCACCCTCTCAAAAAGGACTTCTTGAGCGCTCGTGAAAAGTCATAGCTCACAGTTCAGTTTTTGTGGCACAACACATGCAGGTCATGTGCAGTTCCAGCATCTGCCACTATAGGCAGTAGAGAGTCTGTCTTACAGTAATTTGTGTGTGTATGTATTGTAATGGACTTATAAGATGAACACAAACACACTGTATATCCTTGTATTTGCGTGTGTGTGTGTGTGAGTGTGAGTGTGTGTGTGTGTGTGTGTGTGTGTGTGTGTGTGTGTGTGTGTGTGTGTGTGTGTGTGTGTGTGTGTGTGTGTGTGTGTGTGTGTGTGTGTGTGTGTGTGTTGTTGAATATATGGACTCCGCCATATTACATGTTCGTTGAATTCAAAAAGGAAAAAAGGCAAACAGTCCGAATTATGTCCCCAACAAAATCCAAGGATTTATTGTCTCCAAAAAATATATTACAGCAGTAGTAACCGATGCTATCTAGAACACTGGATACTACACAAAAAGCATAAGTTATACAAGCATTCAGAGCTCTGGAGATTTCCTGACCTAAATACCCCTGACCGATAACAAAAGTTAATGCAGTTTAGGAGAGGTTAGGTAAAAAGAAAACTGCCCTTCATTTCCCTGTTTGTGTATTTATACTTTGGATATGTGGGTGTGTTTTGTCAATGGATGGGTGCGGTCGTGGGTGTGTGCCTATGTGCCAATAGGATGCTATGAGGGTGTGTTTTGTCAGTAGATGGGTGTGTTTGTGGGCGTGTGTCTATGTGCAGATGATCCTATTCTGGGATGTCGTGTGGTTCCGGGGCGGCCATTTTGATTCGTTGTTCTTGATTGGCCATCTTCATCCTGTGGTCTTCCTCTTTGCCATCTTCATCCTGTGGTCTTCCTCTGTGTCCCCCTTTAACCTGTGAACGACTGGGCATAATCCCCCATCCCCAAACATCAACCATTTCTATAGGGATTAGGACCCCGGGTGGGGCTGGGCCGTCCTGGGAACATCAGGATTACCCGCTGAACAGAAGGCAATGGTTAGGTGACCATTAAGACACTGCTGGAGTTGGTCTCTGCAGCCCTCAGACTCGTTCCTATGATTGCTCTGGAGAGAGGGGGTTAATTGCTTGAGCCATCATTCAGCACTTGAACACTCATTTAGCCATCAGCTACCTGCGAATATAGAAATTAGTTACAGACCCCTAAAATTGACTCAGCTTCTAGCATTCTCAGTAAACAAATTATGTTTAGTCATCATTGCAATCTTTATTATCAAAAAATCTTATTAAAATCAACTAACAAACCCAAAGTATATTTAGTTATCTAAAAGCTAGTTTCTACTATTGTACAATATCTAACAGTGTGTGTGTGCCTTTCTGTATGTCTGTAGGTGAGTGAGTAAGTGAGTCTCTCTCTGTCTCTCCCCACATCCAACCCCACCCCACCACACCCCAGCTCCCTGTTGGCGCCTGTGTGACAGATACCATTCAAAAGCAAAACAAATGAAGACTGACAGAAGAGTGGCAGAACTGACAGCTAGCAGCTGAATGCAAAATGGCCGCAGCCTTGAGTGGGCCTTTTCGCCTAATGACATGTTAATGACAGACACAGGCCCCTTGAGTACAGCAGACAGGAGGCATATGGGAGGTGACAGGGCACAGAGCTGTTTTCCAGAGCATCACCAAACTCATACACACTACTACTGCCGCTTTGTTTTATACCCATATCAGGTCATGTACGTGTATCTAGTGTATTTATATTTACCATTGGTTGTTGCATCCATTTAGTTTCCTTGTTTATACAGAAACAAAAGTTTTTCACTGGATATGTGTAAGTGGGAAAACAATAATGAATGTGTAGATTTGTGTAAAGAGTACTTTTCTTCTTTTCACTTTTACACTGTTCTGAAGTAGTTCCATAACACTACAACGCTGCTTTTTTATTTAGAGAGTGTTGAGCAAGCACCGCAATACCTGAGATAAAAAGAAGCCTTTGCAATTCCCTGGTACATAGATAGCAATGCTTTGTTTACTGTCAAGTGCTTCCTTAGGGCACTTCTATTGTTTATATGGTCTGCTATCTGATGTGGGATGCTTCAAGGAAAAGCGCCTCATTGTAGAGCAATTATATTCAATGTTGTAGTGTTATGTCTGTAAATTTAATGTCTAAGGTTAGTATAATGTTCATGAGACTGTTGCCTTTTTATATATTTGCCAGGAGCTTTAAAAGGTATTGTAAGATTGTGTTGCCCTAAGCATAAGGTTTGGATTGCAGTTATGGAAGAGAAAAAAATAATCTGTCTGAGAGTTGCGTGCTGCGCTGCGCCATGCCGTGACAGCTCTGTGGCTTGGCTGAGGTCCACTGGAGTCTTTCATTTGCTACACGAAAAATGTATTGATAACCTGTCTCACACTGAGTCTGAAGCCTACACGCTACAGTACTTTGTAAACAAAGTTTCTTTGCCTTTCCTTTGAACCAACGGACTGGTTGGACTTCTTTTTCTTTTGAGCTGTCTTGGCTTGGTTTGCTTGGGCATTTGTAATTGAATAATTCATAACTTGAAGGAGGAACGTGGCTTCTCAATACTCAAGGTCATGTTAGTTCATGCACATTTAATAAGCCAGCAGAAAAAAAAGAAAAGATGGCCGCTGATTGGGAATATATTTGGAGAGGCCAAGACAAATCCACTGTGTGCCCGTTTGGCGCGACAGACACGCTGCCTCCATCCAAGGCAATGTTTGTGCAACTCACCTTCAAGCACGTCACCCGCCTGTCACCGGGAAAGCTGTGACCACAACATGGGCCAACATAGGAACTGTGTGCTATAGAGGACAACCAGTATTTAACCCTGAGTTCTTCACGTGACTCTTTCAAGTGCTTAAGTGTCTCACCCTTACAGCCGCAAACCACGACAGGGACAAAACAGTCCAGTTGGTACAGATCACAGGGCACCGGTCTTTAACCCTAAATTCTTTAGGTTAAAACTTTTTAGTGCTTCGATTTTCACCTCTAAAGCTA
>NC_085864.1:18549994-18562494 GCF_034702125.1 Engraulis encrasicolus | reverse complement strand
TCTCCGAAAAATTTACGGCAGGCCCAGAACCCTTTGGCTCTCTCCGGTGCCGTAATTTCTGAGCGTTTGTGGTGGTGGGGCTACCGCCGAATGGCATTAAGATAATCCATTAGACATTCCCCATACTCCCGGCCTGCCTGCGGTGAAGGTGTGTGTAGGTGTGTGTGTGTGTGTGTGTGTGTGTGTGTGTGTAGGCCTGTCACGATAACAATTTTTGCCAGACGATAACGATAACAAGAAATTATTGCGATAATCGATAATATTGTCTCTCTCGCCATTTTCAAACAATATAATGTGCAATAAAAAACACTGCTATGCAAGGTGCGGCCTCCTTCTTGAAACATTGAATGTAACATTTGGGCCAGCAGACTCAGAGGTTTAAATAATTAAGATTGACGCCTGCTCCAAGAAGAAATGTGTCAAACAATATAATGACGTAAAAATGCAATAAAAATGTGACTACACCCCTTCACATTTTTAAAGCACCACGGCAGGGGGTATATATATGTTTTTAAATACATCCTCATGGAGCACAATAGGCTCTAAATAGGCTTTTTTGTATTTATTATTAAGGTAAGTTATATAGTCTTTCTTTAACATTTTCTGCTATTTATCTTTCTCAAGCACACTGAATGGCTTATAGGCCTATCCATGGTGTGATGTAAAATAACCTACTGGTGGGGTATTGTTAATTCACAAATTATCACTTAGACAGCTTATTTCAAACAAATGCACGTTGTTACTAGCTAATTGTCAGTCAAAACCCAAATCAGCCCTGTTAAAGGCATTTCAACATCAGTAAAAAGCAAAAGAGCATGAACAGATGCACAAGTTCCAGCTCTCTCTCTCTCTCTCTCTCTCTCTCTCTCTCTCTCTCTCTCTCTCCGATACCCTCGACTGGAACAAATTGCAATTCTGCGCACTTTAAAGTCCTTTATGAACGCCCATACATTGATTCTTATGAGTTATGAGTCGCCATGCCTCTGTTTCCCCTGTAGCGCGCTCAACCGTTCACATTCTCCTGGTGTGACAGATTTAAATCCACAAATCTTATCTTCATGATTTGCTTGCGGACTGCCTACTCATATTGTTAGGTCTAAATAAACAAGAAATATAGCGAAAATCACAAAAAGAACAGACAACGAACGTCGGGGTAGTAGGTGCATTGAAATAATAGCGAGGTTTAAAATAACAGCCTCAGAGTAAGTTTATCACGACGGCACCACTATTTCATGTTTGTACAAACACGTCTTCGTCGTGGATATTGGGTTGCTGCGCATGTTTCAAAATGAACATTTGCCTCCGTGTTGGAGCCTCCGTGTTGGAGCTGTTCATTCCCCTCTCTGAGGAACGTTGCAGATGCGCTGACTGAGACTGGAGGAATATTGCGCTCCTAGTCTCTAGCGCTGATTCTTTGTCGAGGCTTATAAGCGACGCGCGGGAACACCAGCGTTCTATTTCAAAGACGCAAGTAGCCAGATCAATGCACTTTTTTCCAACCAGAACTGCACTGAAACTTAAAATTACACCAACATTTAAGCGTCATTGCGCTGCGTTGGCCTATAACGCGCCATTAGTAGTCTTACGGCTATGGTAGAGAAAGGGAGAGAGGGAAAACAAAACATCACGCAAATAACTTATCGTTACTTATCGGGGCCAGAAAAGTGATCGTTCTTGTAAAAAGTTATCGTCCGATTTATTGACTTATCGTATATCGTGACAGGCTTATGTGTGTGTGTGTGTGTGTGTGTGTGTGTGTGTGTGTGTGTGTGTGTGTGTGTGTGTGTGTGTGTGTGTGTGTGTGTGTGTTTGTGAGAGAGAGAGAGAGAGAGAGAGAGAGAGAGAGAGAGAGAGAGAGAGAGAGAATGAGAGAGACGTGTGTGTTTGTGTGTGTGTGTGCGCATGCATATATGTCTGTGTGTACTCATATGTGTTGAGAAAACCTTCATCGAGAAATTGTTTCAAGCCTGTCATGATCACGCCTCTTTATAATATAATTCAATATATAAGACATGACTATATTTATTGTCTGTGCTCTATATTATGCAATGTACAGTATTATGCGCTGTAGTATTATGATTTATCGCTTTTTGGCATTAAATACCACATAATAATATAAAATGAGGGTAAGGAGGACATTAGTGAGGGCAGTAAAACCTCATGACGAGTTAGAATAGGACAAGCCAAATCATCAGGTGTGTCTTACAGTAAATAACTGCTGCCATGATAAATTGTTGTTCTGAGCACTATTTATGCTGTCCATAAATCAGTCGTTATTTACTACACCACTTCATCATATAATCACATTTTTCTTTTCTTCTTTTTTTTGCTATCTTGGCGATGATATTACTCCATCAGATCACTTAATCAACATCAGGCTTGGGCTCCCAAGGCATCTTCAAAATGTGTGGTGTAGCCTGTAATTACGCTGTCATCTGCTTTCCCCTCCCTCTGGTGCCACAGTCAGGTGAGAACAAGCCCTCTGCAGTGTTACGACATAACCGGATCAGAATGGCCATGGACAGGGAAGTTGACAGGGAGGGGTGGGCATAGGGGTCATTTGTAACGGGACCAGGGAGATGGGGCGCCCGGATTTGGGTGGTTTTCAGATGGTTTCGTCTCGGGGCCCCCAGCCACTGCTGTCAGCTATGGCTACGGTACACGCCTCATCCTGACAATAGCACATTTGTCGTATCATTTGATTTATGTATTAGAGTTTATATCCTGTGGTGCTGGTGGCACATAACTCTTCGAAAGTGTTTTGTTGTGATTGAAGGAAGGGTCATGCACCCGTGAACTGTAGATGCTGCAAAACGTTTCTGTTTTTGCAACAGTGGTTTCGTTTGAGCATGAAAGACACTTGGGAAACTTTTGGAATATATTTTACTCAGCCTATCTTGGGGGCATTCTGTGAATGCCAATGTGCTCGTTATGAACCATATTTGGACTTTGGAGCTGTCTGAGAGAAGTGATGGCGATATTGATCCAAGATGACTTTGTCCAAGGTCACTTGTCTCTATTCTACTTCTTCAAAGTCAGATGCTCACACATGGCTCCATATCTTGAGTTATTTTTCTTTGTCTTGTCAGATTCAATCAAGATTGGCTGACTAATCCCTGATCAGAGATTATAATGAAATATAATGAAATGACATGGAATGCGCCCTTCTGAGTAAATGCTTTTCAGGTGATTTCCTCTGATCAGCACATCTCCTTGATCTGCAACACGCGCTTCGCTTTACAAGGCCCTCATGTACAACAGTCAAAACTATAGCTTGATGAAAAGCTTGCCATCAGTTGCAGACAGACATCCCTTTTCATCTGCTAAGCCCCCAGGCTCTGCACCTTTGGTTTAGCAGACTGTTACCTATGTACGTAGACTCTTAAGAGAGACTTGATGGTAGCTTGGGCTGTGGTAATTGGACTTATTTGAATAACTTGAAACAAAGTCAGCTTTTTGAAGTGCAGGTGAAAAACAAAATGCTTGAAAATACAATGAATATTATCAGGAAAATATTATAATTATAGACAACTTTCACTACGAAAACCTGGAATTGCACATGCAATGACTGAGGGGCACCAAAAGAAAACGTGCCTGTTTTAAGTACAGAGGGTATTGGGTTCATCATTTCTAATGTTTAATTTTCCGTGGTACAAATTGAGGGTGATGACACACAGGGCAATGTTTTGAAAGTTGTTGCTAGGCAACATGGTCAACAGATGTTGTTTTGGTGTTTTCCTACTAATATTACCGGCGAAGGGATTCTTATCGACAGTGCATAAATCATCGTCTGGCAACCTGCCATGATCATTTTTTTTATCAGAACATCAGGAGCCTCTCGTGTTGCTGCTTGGCAACATTGCTCATGAAAAACTTACAGTACAGCATGCTCCGTATCACCACCTGAATCTGGTGTGATCAAACTCAGAGTTACGCACTCTCTGTATTCAAATCTGTTCCTTCTGTACTTTATACTCCACAATAACGAGTGTCAGCAGCGTTCACCAATGAAAAGATGTTTCAGTTTAGGCAGCGTCTTACAGTGTAGCACTACAGTTTGTGCGCTGACTTAGATTGAGTCTATTCAACCTCAGCATTTAATCTTACTTTACTCTCCACATAAGGCCTATACCAGAATGTACACTATTGTTCACATGGACATGATGACACTGTGCAGAAATGTTGATATTATTTTACGCAGCAGACACAATGCACCTATTCTATGTTTCAGCTGTTATGTTAAATTCTAGTTAAATTAAATTAAAGTGTGGCTTCCTCATGCTACAGCTACCAACAAAATACTTGAACTGTATAAAGTAAACTATTATGGAAGGAAACAAATAATTGCTATATGTTTCCAAGAGAAAAGCATTACGTGCTGAAGTTGAACAAGTACACTTTACAGCCAAGGCGTTTTCCAGTTTGTATATTAAGTGCAGTAGCAGAACACTGCCCTCTTCCCAGTTCTATAGGGCAAGCGTGGGAAGGCCTGAAGATGTTCCCTTTTCTTGCAGAATGTAAATGCATCTCCCAGCAGGCCTAGCTGTAGCTTCTTTTCCCACAGGCAAGCAAGTAGACTCTAGACAAGCAGGCAGAGAGGAGAGGGCTGAGCTGAGGTTCAGTAATTTGCATCGCTACACAGTATGTTGTTTTGTGTTCAACCATCATCTAGACTAGAGAGTCAAATTGAATAGTCATGGTGTTGAGCAAACTCATTTCAGTGCTGAAATAACACTGCAGAAATAGTGCTTTGTACAATGCTGAGCTGTGTAAGTGAGCGAGTGAGCAAGCGGGGTGGTCTGATGAGGGCAGATAGGGGTCTCGCTGTTTGTTCAGCTTGCCTGACCTCAGATCAGATGAGAAGCGCAACTGTGAAGGAGGCACTTGACGACAGGATGGAGTGCAGAGAGAGCGAGAGAGACAGAGAGAGAGAGAGAGAGAGAGAAAGAGAGAAAGAGAGAGCGAGAGAGACAGAGAGAGAGAGAGAGAGAGAGAGAAAGAGAGAAAGAGAGAATGAGAAACTCTCCCTTAATCGTATCTGATTTATTATGTAAATACTTCCAGCAGACGTGGCCCTCTCCGTCTGCTCTAAGCGTGACTGATAAGGCTGAAACCGCACACACGAGAGCTGTGTGGCAGTAATGAACTGCAGCAGAGAGAGAGAGAGAGAGAGAGAGAGAGAGAGAGAGAGAGAGAGAGAGAGAGAAAGAGAAAGAGAAAGAGAGAGAGAAGGCAGAGGGCAGACGCGCCTCATTATAGCCCATGTGTGCAATGACTTCTCTTTTTCCACGGTCAACTCTGTGGGAGTGTAGGTTTACTTCCAGTTGAATATTGTTTTATCCGTTTATAATCGTTTGAGATTAGCCATGCCCTCGCTCTCCCTGGCTCTCTCTCTCTCTCTCTCTCTCTCTCTCTAAATTGTAAATTGTTTGTGGTTGTATTTCGTTTCACCATGGTGGCGGTGTCATGGCGGTTGCAGTTTTGGAGGGATATAGTAATACATAATAATAGTTTACGTCAACACCTTTCTGTCTCTCGCATTTGTCTTTCCATCTCCCTCTTTTTTCCCCCTTAACTTTACTTCCCCTTTCATTATTTTCTAATTCGGATTCTACCCTTCTTGCCCCATACCCCCCCTGTCTCTCTCTCTCTTTCTCTCTCTTGCTCTATCCGTTGGATTATTTTTCTGTATTGATAAATGTGTTGATAGAAGTTGATAGGTTGATAGGACAAGAGTTGATGAAACAAATGGTGCTGTTTGTTGCATACACAGCATGTGTGTGCAGTGTGGTAAAGTAACATGCACTGCTGTAGTGTTGTGCTGAGTATTATTCATGTACCATTGACAAGTGAATGACGAAAGATCTTTTAAGATAAATGTGCTATTCCTGGCCAGGCTGACGCAAGAATAGTTGTGTGTGCCAGTGTTATAGGGGAATACTTGTGTGTGTGCCATCCGTGCCATGGACCATACATACCAAACGGCAAGGCACCCACCCAGACAGACTCTGTTCTAGCTTTGTTTAGCCCATAACACCATGTGCGACTCAAACCCTCAAATCTCTGAGTGCGCCAGCGAAGCTACTCGACAGTGGTTGTCATCAAATCAAAGACGTCGCGCGGTTGAAATTAGAGGAGGCCCAGGCTCTCTCTCATTCTCTGTAATTAAAAACCTCTTTAAGAATTCCCCCTCCCGTCCGGGCATTGTCCCGCTCGTCAACATTGTGCAAATGACAGAGCTAGCTGCAGGCTAGGGTTGCGTTCAGGTTGCAGCCGCTGAGAGGTGTTCAGGTGTCTGTTGTTATTGTTTCCTTTTTTTCTTTTTCCTTCCTCTTCTCCTCTCTCTCTTGTCTATCGAGATCTGTTTGTGACGCATGAGGTGTTAGTGTTTGTTCAAGTTGACAGAAGTCTTTCAGCACCTTATAGTTTATTAGCTTCATTAGCAACACATTGACGGGTAGAGTTTGTTTTGTGTTCTTTTTTTTCGCGAGTCATAATACAAAGAGGATGATGATGAGCCTCTTGTGGAATTTAAGCCGCGCTACTTCAAAACGTAAAGCTCTCCCCTCTCTCTAAAGTCATTTAACAGGAGTCAGGAGGGAAAATCCATGACTTCATTTTCCAAAAACCCACACAGTGCCGTGGCCGCCACTGACGGGCCTTTTTCAAGGCAGCTATGAGGATGGCGGCTGACTGGTGCCGTCCTTAGAGACGGGCAAAGCTTTTTTGTGTCCATTCAAAGGCGGCTTAAGCCCCATTTCAAAAACGTTAATAAAAAAATATATAAAACTTTTGAAAGGATTAGCAGATAAAAGAGACTCTGTATGCTCAATACTTTTTTTAACGATATTTTTTCTTTTACAGTATGTGTGCCTACTCGTAAATTGAATAATGGCCTGATGGAGTGCGAAAGTCGTTGTTAGAAACTTCTTGAACGGTAGTGTTGAGCTCCTCCTGCTGCTGTTTATGCTGGAAGTGGAGCGTGAAAGTTGGGGAAGGTCGCTCGTTTGTCCTTGCTGACAGCTCCTCCATCACTCAGGAGCTGTAAACTCTCCCTGCTCCACTTCACTCCACTCCACTCCACTCCATAGGGCTCGACTCGGCGGAGGCAGAGGCAGGGATGGCGGCTTGTTCGCTTTCTCCACGCATGCAACAAACAGCCTAGTCTGGCCTGATGGCTCCCAGACCTGGTCTCCACTGCTCCCCAACATGCACGTATACATGCACGTATGCACGCACACACACACGCATTCACACACTCACGCATACTTGTTCTCTCTCTCTCTCTCTCTCTCTCTCTCTCTCCCTCTCTGTCACACACACGCACACACACAGACACACTCAGCTGACAGGACCCTGCTCGCCGTGGGAGGCCTGTGGACCTCAAGAGTGTTTAGACAGCAGCACTCCACTTCTCCTCCTCCTCCTCCACTACTCCTTCTGTTCTCCTCCTCCACTTCTCCTCCTCCATTCCTCCTCCACTCCTGCACTCCGCTTGATGGGTAATGTCAAAGGCAAGGCCTCTGATGGATGTCTGAGCTATGACATGTCCCAATACACCTCTCCTTTCTCTTTTCTCTTTCTATCTCTTTCCCTCTGTTTTTCTACCTCCCTCTCTCCCCTCTCTTCTTCACTGCCCTGTGTCTTTCTTCATCCTCTCTCTCTGTCTTCTTCATCTGTTACACTTTCTTTACTCTCTTCTCTCTATCTCTCCCTCTCTTCCTCCTTTTGGTATCCCTGTGTGTGTGTCTCCCTATCCTTTAATTTTCTCTCTCTTTCTTAAGTTTTCTCTCTTTTTTTTCGTCTTCTGTCTTACCCACCTTCTAAGACTTCTCTGTAGCTATTTAAAAGCTGGCCCTTAGACAGTGTGTGTGCGCGTATGCGTGAGTGCATGCATGCATGTGAGACATAAAAGGAGTGTTTGTGGTTCTATTACGTTGCTAGTGGGTTCTAGCGAATTCTTTACAGCCAGGCGTGTGTACTCATCCATCCTCGGCTGTTTTTGAATCCTCACATTGTGACAAGCCCTTTTCTTTGCATGTGTGATTTCAGTCACCCCATCTATATAAAAGACGCTTCATGTCGGTATGCGTGTACTGTATGGACTCACTGTGTATTTGCCGCCAGTCCCTGAGGGACTTGGTGTTTGTTTTTGACATTTCCAGCGTATGGATGTCTGGCAACCTGTTGACCCCTATGCCTCTCCAGAATCTGTGCAGCTAATCAGTGCTGCTTGTTCTGGTGCGTTCTTCTTGTTGTTCTTTCTTCAGTTTGTCTTTCTCTTTTTTGTTTATTTTTCTTTCTATCTTTTTTTTGAGTGTGTTTCATTGTGTGGTTTCTCTGTGATGTGCTCTAGGCTAATCTGTCACTGAACCGATTAGATTCATTTCTTTTGTTAAATATCCCTCCTCTTACCACTTGTTGCTCTTTTTTTCTATTTAATTTGCCACACAGTAATCAGCTAAATGAGTGGTATGCGGGAAGCATCATGATTCACGGCGAGGCCTTTGAAAGGCATAAGTATGACATGTTGTTTACTTAAAAACTCATAACCTAAATTAGCCTCTTCAGCGAGGCACCCAGACAGTATGTACACAGGCCTTTCCCTCCTTCTTTCCCTACCCATGTGTTTGTCATCCCTCAAAATGGCTCCTGTCACTTCAAGGGAGTTTTGATTGACATCAATGGAAATGCCACTGTTTTCACACAGGGGCGAGAAACGCGTTGGCAGTCACGGAGCGTACTTTCAACAGCAGGCTGCAAAGGACTGCAAGAGTTCAGAGAGACTCAGAGATTGTGTTTTTGTACCCATGGTGAAACCGCAGTATTTATTTATTCTTGCAGAACCTGTCCCCAGTGTGAGTGCTGTGGATTTGAGTCAGATGGGCTGTGGAGGGCCTACAGTATAATGTTGTTTTTTAGCCATTGGCAAACCCTGAAGCAGACTACTCTCTCTCTCTCTCCCACTTTTCTCTTTGTCTTGATGTTGGAGCTGAGGTTGGTCTCTGCAGTGCCAGGCGATGCCACAGCAATGTTGCAAAAGAGAGAGCAACACAAACGGGGGCTCCCTGTTGGTGGACTGGGATGATGTGAATGGTAGATAATGGTCCAGTAGAGGTTTTAAACAGTACAACAATTTGTATTTTGCAGTGCACACACATACATCATTTAACTCTAAGTAACTCCAAACTATAGGCACATAGTGGCATGATAGCATGGTGTTTTATGCACAATCGTACATGAGTACTTCCATGCTTGCATGCATGCATACACACTTATGCAGACTAACAACGGCATGCTGTTGTACACACACACACATACGCACGCACACACGCACACACATACACACACACACGCACGCGCACGCACACACACACACACACACACACACACCCAAGCCATCTGTTTCTCAGATTCCCACTTCGCCGATCAACTTACCCAGGATGGGTGTATACTGAAGTGTAGGGGAACCAGGCCCAGCCATAACACTTGGCCTCTAGCTTGTCTAGCGTGTTGGCGCTTCTGTAACATTACCACCATTCAATTATCTCTTCGTCCGTGGCCGAGGGAAGTAGGAGTGCAGGGATGGATGGATGAATGGATGGATGGAGGGATGGATGGATGCATGGATGGATGGATGGATGAATGGATGGATGGAGGGATGGATGGATGCATGGATGGATGGATGGAATGATGGAAGGGAAAGGACACCGACACCCGCACTGTCAAAAAATCAGCATGGTGTAACTTGAAATTGCATGTTTGCCAGATGTCTCAGTATTCCTAGTTATTAGTTAATATAAATCCTTTTGGTAAGTTGTGTGGAGCTTTGAACGCAAAGCTGAAATTTACTGTAAAGCTTCACACAACTTACAACAAGGATTTAACTGAACTTGGAATTCTGAGGCAGCTGGTAGACCTGTGATATGTTTTACAGTGCAGTCGCCTGTACCCTCATCAGGCCTATCAGGTGGAGGCTAGTGTTACCCGAAGATTAGCTCCGAATCCTCCAGCTGTCTGGAGCACGCAAGCTCCTCCGCGCATCTGCCCTGACCCCTGTGGGTTTCGCCAGCCAGATCTAACTAACTAAAGCCAGTGGAACAATCGCCCGCACAAAGGGCGCTATTCACAGCTTAATCTAGTATCTGAGCTATCTGCAGGCCCGCTGCCAGCTTTGGCTTTGCCAGGACACCAGTAATCGAAAAGGGCCCCTCTAACCAGCGCTCGAAATTAACGGTGTCCCGACGTCCCGGGGACCATAAAAAATGTTGTGGGGACACAAAGTTATCATTTCTGGGACAATGCCGGGACCGTCCAAAAATATAAATGAAAAGATTCAAAAAGTAGGCTATTATATTTGCAAAGCCATCACACTGGGACATTAGCCTAACTCAACACCAACCATCAGCGAAAATAGCAACAGAAAACTTTCCTATAAACGCCCGCATTGTGTTCTAGAATGTTGATTAAGATTTCGCAGCTGCGACTGCAAGCGCGTGTTTCTTCGGACTGCTGCTGAGAGGTTGTCCCGTTGGTTATGCCATTTCACCCTGAACTAGAAATGCTCTCAGAGAAAACGGGCTCTGGATTGTTGATTTTTTAAGCCAACAAGGATATATTCCAGTAGACATGGTTAAGCTGTGAGAGGAATGGAGTTCGGTTTTGCTAATATTTCAGGTAAGCAAAGCAACAGCCCCAAACAATGCGCAGTTGTCTGTGGCCACCTGTCGCGTGCTATCTGCCCAAAACACCAGAAACGCGAGCTGGCTCTAAAGTAGATTAACCCTCATTCATACATATCAGAAACTGCCTGTAAATTACTTTCCATTAACAAATAGTTAGGGAAACGGCAAGCAAGCTAACAGAGGTAGGCCTAGTTGTTAGCCAAGAACGTCAAGCAGTTTCATTCAAATGTGGCTGGAAATGAAGGCGCTATATTCTGAACATTGTCATACAAACGCAGTTATTTAATTAATGTTGAAGTATCCGTGTTATTGTTTCTGTGCTGGTAAAAGCAGAAATGCCTATTAGCCAAGGTCTAATTGAAAAGGGAAAAAGTCCACCTTGACTTCATTGATTACAAGCACGAAGAACGCGCTTCAATTTTACAGCATTGCCAGCGCATTTCTCTCCAATCCCTCTCTTTCTCCCCCTCCCCTCCCTCTCCATGCTAGCCTATCCCCCTCTCTTTCTCGAAAGTGAGGTAGGCCTAAGTGTGCGGTCGTAGTTTTTTCTCTTGTGCATTTATTTTTAGGTTAACTTATCAAATTGTCTTGATGTCAATGTCAAGTGAATTTAAAGCGGAAAGGAAACGTCTTGCAATGCGTTGTCATACTCCTAATGCGGCCCCAAAACCTACCGCATCTTCTTCCACCTAGCCTGATTATCATCGACTTTCACATCTCTTCGAGACTGGCTGAAGCTGTTGCATCACTAGGAGGGCACGGCCTGGCTATCTTCCACCGGCATGCCCATCACAACCAGTGGCCAAAGTCAGACTAGGTTAGACTATTGCCACTTTTTAACTAAAGCTAAACAGACACTGAATTGTTATTGATATGTAGTAGACTAAATGAAAGCTTTTTTTTCCTGTAGGCTAAATAGGCTACAACAGAGTAACAGGCTGGCTGCAATAGAGTCTACAATAGCCTACATGATGGGTAGGCTATATTGGTGCATAAAGCAATCAGTTTGACAAATATAATGTCATTGAATGCAGATTTCCTCATATCACCATGCTCATATATTCTTGAAAAACGAAATGTGCACGGTTACTCAAGGCATTTTTCTATATAAGGCACAGATGTTCATGATTTAACACACCCTAATTTTTTCTTAAAGACCTGAATTCACAGTTGCACTGCAAAAAAAAAAAAAAAAACCATAATCACACATGAAATTGAACGTGGACATAATTTACCACTTATTTAGGCGCGAAAAAAATGGGGACACTTCTGGTTACATTCGGGACAATACAAAGTGGAATCCGGGACCATTGCGGGACACAAAGGAAAAAAGTTAATTTCGAGCCCTGGCTCTAACCAATACGTACAATGTAATGATGACCCAACTCTGGGCCCCCTCTCTCCCTGGGCCCAGGACAAGTGGTATGTTTGTCCCCCCCTTTTCAGCTTTCCTGGCAGTGTGTACGTTACAGTCAACGGGGAGTCCGTTGTCTCTTGTGTGGTTGACACACATAGTTGTACACCACGTACAACCCTCAAAGAAGTGCTTTTGTTTTCATTGTTCCTCCATGTTAAGCGTCCCAACTGTCCAAATATTTGCGAAAGGGTTAATTCAAACATTTGCCATGCGCTGAAATGGCCTCTGAGTGTGTTTCTCATTTGTAAAAGTTAGTGCTGCTCAATGAGGTTTTTGAATGAAGAAGGGACGTAACAGATTTGTATTTGTCTCAAGATCAAAGTAAAGTCTTTCTGTGGGCCAGACCTTGTTAAACCAGCTCCTGCAGTCCATGCTCATCTCTCATCTACCCCACCTCC
>NC_085864.1:18527494-18542494 GCF_034702125.1 Engraulis encrasicolus | reverse complement strand
TGTTCAAATGCACGTGTGACCATGTGTGTGTAAGCGCTGCAGTGTGTTCACCGTCCATGCGCATGGGCGTATGGACACCATGCCTGTGTTTGTGTGCACTGAGAAAGTGACTTGTTTGTGTCAACAACACTCGGGGTGTGCGCTCTTCGGCTTTGCGCCAGGTAGTAGGATTGGCCCTCAGCGTGAGACCTCTTGAACCGTCACAGCCTTTTGCACTAATCGCATCACGGCTGGAGTGGAGGAGCACGGCTCCTTTCACTTTCCCAATCAGCCCTTTGACTGACACAGCCTTCCTTCTCTTCAGCCGCCAGGATTTTCAACACCAACACCAAAATTGCTCGTCAGCCTGGAAAGGTGTTGTGGCTGTGAGTTTTCCAGCTAAATGAAGAAGCACCTACCCAACTCCCCTTCCTCTCCTCTCCTCTCCTCTCCTCTCCTCTCCTCATCCTGACTGACGTTTATTGAACTGGAGGTTTGGAGGGGAGGGTTTGGAGGATGGGGTGGAGTTGGAGGGAGACGGGGGATGGGGAGGTGGGTCCTGAGAAGGAGGTCCTGTCTTATTCTCTCTGCACACTTCAGTGAACCTAAGTACTCTCAAATGAACTATTCTGCTGTGTGCCCCCCCTCCCTTCCTTTCGCCCAGCCAACCCCCCCTTCTGTCATTTAGACCCAATGATGCCACTTCTCATTCAGGAAACAGACACTTCTGACAGACGGCCTTGCAGTCATCTGGACAGTTTCGATGGCCTTTCATTAGCTCCCCCCTTCCCCTTCCCCACTCGTACTCCCCCCCCCCCCCTTTCTCCTTCCCCCTGCCGCGTCCCCCCTGGCCTCCCCCCTTTACCAAATTAACCCCTTGTCATTGCCCCACAATAGAAGTGGGCATGGCCCAGCTTGATTTATCCCACGCCCAGGCATCAAGAGGGCACAGTTAGCCCCTCTGTCACTACTACCCCCAGCACCACCACCCCCACCCCATTTTCCTCTCCTCCCTGACACCTTCTCTCTCTCTCTCTCTCTCTCTCTCTCTCTCTCTCTCTCTCTCTCTCTCTCTCTCTCTCTCTCTCTCTCTCTCTCTCTCTCTCTCTCTCTCTCTCTCTCTCTCTCTCTCTCTCTCTCTCACATCTCTCTATCTCTATCTCTCCGTTCCAAATGTTCTTTTCCACCCAGTCTCCCCATCCTGTCACTCTGACGAGGGGAGACAGAAAGAGAGAGACACATACACACACACACACACACGCACAGGGAGGGAAGTGACACAGTCGATTGAGGCGACTGATTGCGGTCAATAGGTCTATTTAACAACAAATCAGGCTGGGGTGTCAGTGTGCGTTTGTGTCTTCAGCCTGCAGACATCCATCCACCAACATCAGCATCACTTGCCATTGGTCGGCAGAGGAAGATCACTTGGAGCTCCCCATTTTCTGAGACAGGAACCCAGGAAAGAGTGGACGACGGACAAGGAGGCATCCAGTCCAGTCCAGTCCACAATTTTACCCCCAGACGTCACATGCATCTGCCCCTGAAAAGAGGCTCTGTTTTCACTTTGAAATGACTTGGAGTGGAAACTCAAACTGCACTGACCTGAACTGAAGAGTTTCTCTCAAAAATAGCAGAGGCAGAGGATTTTTTTTGGTGTTTGCTTCAACTTTAATACGTATGCGGCGCAGCCATCCATGGGACCCCATCAGGACCTTGGCCTTCATCCTGCTCTGTGGTCTATATTCTAATTCCTGCTCTCTGAGTCGCTGCCTGGGGACCATACAGGGCACTGACTTGCTTACACTTCAAGCCTCTTGCCTCCCTCTGTGCATGTGCGTTTGTTCCCCCATCAGCAGTATCCAGCACAGGGTCTTTGAGCAGAGTCCTCTGAACCTCCAGGATGGGAGTCAGTAGGATGCAGAGCATGGGACTGAGGGCTGGGGGCTACCCTGGAAGCCTGGCGGCCGTGATGTGTCTGCTCTGCTGCTGCTGCAGCGTGTGTCAGGTCACTGGGGTTGGGGTCGGGATTGTGGTTGAGGTTGGGGTTGGGGCGTTGGAGGTCAAGGGCCATGCCGACGGGGTTGCGGATGACGGTGCGTTCGGGGACTCAGGTTCTGTGATGTTATTTCCGACAGACCCGGGCGTACCTGTACAGGACAGCGGGGCCACCAATGACGGGGCCACCACCACGCCTGCGGCGGCCCCTGCCGCTGCTGCTCCGGCTGAACATGCTGAGGATGACAACTCACTGGGCTACACAGGTACCGCTGCTCTATTTCTTGGTGATATAGATGCTCTCTGCTTCACCATCTGGCTCGGGACCCAGGGCATCTGGGGTCTGGGAATCACTCACACTGCTCATGGTTATTGGTCATCCGGTCATCTGGTCATTTCTCTCATCATGGTCATGACTTATTTATTTCTTTTCCTGTGATGTTTGATGCACCAGGATTGGGAACTAGCGTTCAGGGCATTACTCTGCCCCGGTCATTGGTTGTATTCGTTCATTCGTTCATTCATTCATTTGATTCATTCATTCATTTAGTTTGGTCAAATCCTTATTTATTTATTTATGTATTTCATTTTTGTTTGTTTGTTTGTTTGTTTTTTTATTTATATGTTTGTTTATTTGTTTGTTTTAGCTCATTTTTTGTTTGTTTATTTTCTTTGTTTCACTTACTTTAATGGAAAGACACATCACCTCAACTTTTTCACATGCTCAACTTTGTTTTTCTGTAGCTATTTCTCTCTGTCAATTATCTGTTATGTCTAGTCATCTGTCATCACCAACATAGAGTAGCTGGAATGTAGTTATTAGAAATCCATTTCTAGAGCCATTCATGAAGATTTTTCATATAATTGTTCACATTTTATCGTTTTGATTAACATTTAATGGACATTGGGCTTCCTGTGGTTTCGGTAACAATACAAAATACTTTTGAGGTTTTATCCACTTTGTTGGGCATTTCAGTGATGTAAATGGCGCATTGTGTCTTTGTATTTGGTTGACATGGGTCTGATATCTGATACATCTCATTCTATCCCTGACCATTGTCTATGATTTTGATAACTTAATAACTTAATATAATGCTGGTGAACTGTAAAATTTGAAGTGGTACCCTTCTGTTCAACTGCGCCCCTGACTGCGTATGCTAAACTTGACCTAGGTTAATAGGTCAACCAGGGGACTGTTAGGCGAGAGAGGCTTTTGTTTGTTTATTTATTTCTCTGGGCCTCAGTGCTCTTTAGTGGTGAAAACGGCCTGCTCAGCAGGAACTGCGCCCCCTGCGCTCTCCTTGGGAGATTTAATGAACCCCACAACCTTTAGAAGAAGCTTTTGTGTTGCCATCCAGCCGAGAGAGAGAGAGAGGAAGAGAGAGAGAGAGAGAGAGAGAGAGAGAGAGAGAGAGAGAGAGAGAGAGAGAGAGAGAGAGAGAGGGAGAGAGAGAGTGTGTGTGTGTGTGTGTGTGTGTGTGTGTGTGTGTGTGTGTGTGTGTGTGTGTGTGTGTGTGTGTGTTTGTGTGTGTGTGTGTGTGTGTGTGTGTGTGTGTGTGTGTGTGTGTGTGTGTGTGTGTATGTGTGTGCATGAGTGTGTGTGTGTGTGTCTGTGTGTGTGTGTGTGTGTGTGTGTGTGTGTGTGTGTGTGCGTGTGTGTGTGTATGTTTGCGTATGCATGCATTTCTGTGTGTGTGTGTGTGTGTGTGCGTGTGTTTGTGTGTTTGTGCATGCGTGCGCGCGTGAGTGTGTGTGTGTGTGCATGCGTGCGAGTGTGTGTGTGCGCACTAGAGAGGGAGGCAGGATGTCCAGATGGATGCTCTGCTCAGCTCATGGAGAGTAGGCCATTACAGAGCCTCCCCCCCTGGAGCGATGAGACACCCTTTTAGGGCTTTACCAAGCGACCTGCGGTGGGCCTAGCGGCCCTTTATGGACCTTCTGACTCAGATGTGCAAAACAACTCACTTCCTGTCGTCTCCAGCCTGAAAGTGTTTTGGGATTGGATTCCGCTCAAAGCACTTCTGAGAGATGTAGAGCTGATTTTCCGACAACACGTGTAGCCATGTGTTGTTGAGGCTTGTTGTTAAAATATATGAAGCAGCAAATCTAGCAGTTGAACATTGAAATGGATGAAATAGCAGGACAGCTTAAAGGGTCAGTGTGTAACATAGCATATTTAGTAATAATTTCCAAACATGGCACAAGCTGTTCACAAAAAATGTTTATTTTCTATGAACATTTGCTACCACTACCAATTCCACATAGTCTTGTTGGTTTTGCATTAATTTGAGTATCAGGGACATACACCGATCCAAAATTCTTATTTGCTTGCTATGACCAGAGATGTCAACAGCTAGGTTCGAACCTAGAAAATATTTCCTATGACTGTTGCTCACAGCAGCTATAGATATTGCTCTATGACTTTTAACAAGTTTTAAGAAAGCAAGGGAAATCTTTCCAATATATTTTGACCTTTGATAATGTAAGACCTACTAGCTGTGGATAGCCAAATAGACGAAGAAATGAGAGGCCTGCTTTCCGCAGAGCCTGTGATGCAACCTTATTTCCACCAATGATGGTAATGTCTAGTTTAAAGACTCTTGGTAATGTCATAGCAATGTTGTTATAATGTAATTGAGCCTTGTCAACAGTGAGTGAATGGACCATAAGCACAACGAGGCTAAGGAGCACATGATCACTAGAAGGCCTACAGGTAGATGAGAGGATCTTGTTTTTTCGGCAGGCTAGAGTGATCCATCTAAAGAATTTAGCCTAGAAAATCACATCAGTCATGCTTGGGCATAGGGGTGAATCAGAATGAGAAATGTGTATGTCTTAGCTTGGAATGAGAATAGGAGAGAGAGAGAGACAGACAGAGAGAGGGAGAGAGAGAGAGAGAGAGAGAGAGAGAGAGAGAGAGAGAGAGAGAGAGAGAGAGAGAGAGAGAGAGAGAGAGAGAGAGAGAGAGAGATGGAGTGTGGAATGCGTGTGTGTGTGTGTGTGTGTGTGTGTGTGTGTGTGTGTGTGTGTGTGTGTGTGTGTGTGTGTGTGTGTGTGTGTGTGTGTTTGTGCGCGCGTGTGTGCGCACGCGTGCGTGCGTGCATATACGTGTGTGTGTGAGTGAGTGTATGTGTATATAACAGAGAGGGCTCTGTGTGCGTGTGTATAGGTGTGCGTGTGTGTGTCTCCTCATTACCGTGCTTGAGGAATGGCTTGGCGGGCGAGGACTCTTTAATCCAGCATTTTAATCCCATCTGTGCTGGCGGATGAGGGGGAATCGATCTCCCTTAGCCACCGACGTGGAAATGAAGCTAATGTGTCCTAATACTCCGGCTAGTCTTCTCTGCCGCCAACGGTAGGCCGAATGAACCGCAGCCAGCGACTCCATTTCCCCAGATTGGATTCACTTAAATGAGGTGAAACAGCAGGATTAGCCCTCCGCTGCTCATGCTTGCCATTTTCCCCTCCTCTCTCTCTCCCTCATCACTCTATATCTCCATCTCTCCATCCCTCCATCTCTCTCTCCACCCTTCCATCCACCTCCTTTCTTGTCCTCTGCTATATTGTTCCTCCTCTCACAAACAACCCCACTCCCCACCCCTTTCCCCTCTTTCACTTGCCAAAGTGAAAACTGAGTTCACCTTGAGTTTTCCGCATGCCCCGTGATTCAGGCTCACCTTTTCTTATCGTTGGAGCCGTCTGGCCTGGGCGGCTGGCTCTCAGATGAGGAGGCCAGTCAATATCGGAGATGGAGAGATGCCTTTCACAGTGTGCAGGGCAGACTGATGATGCCAAATCAAAACATATCCACTGTATATATTTTTATTTCCAATGCATTTTTCTAGCTATATTGTGAATAACCAATGTGACATGTGGCAAAAGAATTGCTGTAAGTAAGCCATTCAGTGTTAAAATATTAAGAGAGATGCCTATTGTTAGCATGTATTTATAAAAAGGGAGGGGGAAAAATCAGATTTTGAGGACATGCGTAAACATCAGGCATGCACTTTGACTTCCCTGACCTTATGCCTAATAATGATAATGATATAGCGAGCAAGTGCATAAGTGAGACAATACCAACTGGAAAGGCTCTGTGAGACATCCTGCACATGTCCTGAAAGGCTACAGCATCTCCAATTATAACAACAGAGAATTCCCACCCCCACACCACACCACCTCCACCACCCCACCATCACTCCCGTAGAGAAGGAACAGAAGGAAGGACAAGTATCCTCCCTTGGATTGCTCTGAGAATCACTGAATAGCCCACTGGTGGAGGAGTACTGTAGGGAGTCAAGTTGGAGGTCAGGGCTGTGCCAAGGACAGCATAGATATTTGTGTTAATGAGGGCCAGGAGGCACATGCTAATCGCACTGGGATCACGTTATTATTACTGTCTTGGCATCGGGTTGCTCCTTTTATGACTTGGGGGCCTTGATTAAAATTTTATGTGAGCACTTTGTAATGTCTTTAAGAAGTCCACATCAAAACCGAAGCTGAAGAGAACTGCTGCGTACATCACTGTTAACCACAGTGTAAGTCTCAGAAGTGTAATTCCCAAGACTTTGACATGGTGAGTTGTTTAACCAGCAACTATTATAATGTTATATGAAATAAACAAATCATCTGGGGTATGCTATACTATATTTTAATATACTATGCTATGTTACAACATGCTGTTACGCTATGGTATGCTTTGTTATTCTATTCAAATTCTATACTATACTCTACTATACTCTACTATACTATACTATACTATACTATACTATACTATACTATACTATACTATACTATACTATAGGCCTACTATACTATACTATACTATACTATACTATACTATACTATACTATACTATACTATACTATACTATGCTATACTATCCCATTATATTGCTCCACCTAGCTGACCATAATTGTTTGTGAAAAACACATGTAAATGGATTTCAATAATGAGCCGCTTCCCACTTATTAGACTCTACTTCAGAGACACTAAGTCCAGAGATATCTGCCAGACTTATGCGCCCAGTGACATTGGATGAAAGGCCAGATGTCCTCTCTTCTCCCCGTTCTATCATAAGTGCTGCTGTTCTCCTCTCTCCACCGCGGACAGCTCACAGCACATCTGTCAGACACGGTGAAGTCGAAGGCAAACGCTCCTGAACAGTCGAGTGCACCAGCCTCACTTCGTCTCTACCGTACATGACCCTGGCATTGCGGAAGAGAGGGAGGGGAGAGGGAGGTGGATAGAGAGAAAATTGAAGGTCAGCACTTCTTTCTTCACAACACCTCTGCAACGTGACACATAGAGAGGTGTTGTCTAGACAACTGCCGCATATCTCACACTCGAGAGTGTCCCTGAGCGTCGGGACTGTGGACATTCACTGTCTGGCTAAGTCACGTATTGACAGACAGAACCATCAATGCCAAGGCTGCCTCACTATAGGAAATGGAAACTTAGTGTTTATTGCAGAGGGTCAAAGGTCAATGGTATACCAGCCAGGTGAAGATATCATCTCTTTTAGAGTCATCATCTCTTTTAACTTTCTCCCCATCTCAACATCTCTTGATTTTCTATCTGTGAGGTGAGGCGATGAGGTGTTCATGCCTGTCGAGGACAGAAGCGCTTGTGTTCCACTCAGTGAACATTATATTAGTGGACTGTCTGGTACTGTGGAGTGGAGGCACAGTACACAAAGTTCACGGAGAGTATTTTGTATTTTTTATTGACAATTACTGTCGTGCTTTCTCTAGTTGACCAATAAGCCATGACAGGCTGTGGGTTTGTGTTCGCTATCAACTTAGGCATAAGTGTTTAACTTAGATGCGCATAGAGTCTTCGTTTGGAATTGTGTTTGATTACTCCCAATTTACTATGGCTTGGAATAGGCAATCAGCCAATAAGATCCAGATTGCACAGTGTTAAATCACTCTATCTATGTATCTTTATGTCTCTCTCTATCTCTATACTGTCCATAGTTGTAGACTGGTAGAGATGAGTCAGAGTTGTGTAGGATAAGTTCCTCTACTTTTCCCATTGGCATTACAAAATGGCCCTCATAGGTAGCTCTTGGAAGGATATATTCAGTGCACTGCTTATGTAGGATCATCTCTGACAGTGTGGATGGGGGACTGTGGATGACATGACAAAATGTACTCTGCCACCTGCGTGGAGAGTTCCTCCAGTGCTACAGTCTCGTCTTATTTAACCACTTAGCGCAGAGCCTATGCTATAACCTTACTGTCACCAGAAATGTAATGTCTATGTCTTAATCTGTTACTTAAGGCTCTCGATACTGTCATAGCAATGTTATGATGTTTTTGAGGATTGTCAGCTAATAGTGAATAGGCCGGCTGGCGACCCCATCTGCAGTAAGAGGCTACGGAAGTTTGGAGCTGAGTGGGGCAGGCTGCCTGTGACTGGGGCCTGGCGCTGGGGATGGGGATGGAGCTGGGGCTGGGGCAGGGGCTGGGGCTGGGGGACTGGGGACTGGGGCTGGGGCTGGGGCTGGGGCAGGGGCAGGGCCAGAGGCTGGAGATGATGCTGGGTTTTGGGCTGGCAGACTGTGACTGGGCTGGGGCTGGGGCTGGAGTTGTTTCTGGGGCTGGGGCTGGGGCTGGGACTGGAGCTGGGGCTCAGGATGGGGTTGGGAGCTGCTGGTGCTGGGGATTGGGATGGGGCTGTAGCTGGGGCTGGAGCTGGGGATGGGGATGGAGATGGGGCTGGGGATGGGNATGGGGATGGGAATGGGGATGGGGATGGGGATGGGGATGGGGCTGGAGTTGTTTCTGGGGCTGGGGCTGGGGATGGGGATGGGGATGGGGCTGGAGCTAGGACTGGGACTGGGGACTGGGACTTAGTGTGTCTGGCTGGCGGGCGCAGGTGTGACAGAGACAGAGCTCTTCATCTGCTCTCCATGCTCACTGCCATCACCACCCACACAACCAGTGGTACCACCATCAACCACCCACCACCCTCTGTGCCTCATTATGTAGCCCCCAGCCTGGCCTTGATTCCCTGACCTTTGAGACCAGGCTTTATCTCTCTGGTCCCACATTCATAATTACTAAACCCAGACCGACCTGTTTGTGTGTGTGTGTGTGTGTGTGTGCGTGTGTGTGTGTGTGTGTGTGTGTGTGTGTGTGTGTGTGTGTGTGTGTGTGTGTGTGTGTGTGTGTGTGTGTGTGTGTGTGTGTGTGTGTGTGTGAGTGTGTGTGCGTGTGCGTGTGTGTGCGCGCGCGTGTGCGTGTGCGTGTATGTGTGCGCGTGTGTGCACGTGTGCGTGTGTTTTTTCATGTGTGTGGGTTGGTGTGTGTGTGTGTGTGTGTGTGTGTGTGTGTGTGTGTGTGTGTGTGTGTGTGTGTGTGTGTATGTGTGTGTGTGTGTGTTTGGGTGGATGGGTAGGTGGGTGTGTGTGTGTGTGTGTGTGTGTGTGTGTGTGTGTGTGTGTGTGTGTGTGTGTGTGTGTGTGTGTGTGTGTGTGTGTGTGTGTGTGTGTGTGTGTGTGTGTGCGTGCATGCGTGCGTGTGTGCGTGTATGTGTGTTTGGGGACTTTGGGAGTGCAGACCGCTTCTCTGCCCTGCGCTCCTCTCATCATGTTCACTAATGCCCTCACAGCGAGTGACCATTAAGGACTGGCCTCATATTGCGTCTGCACATCTATATCACCGCCGATATAAATTGGGGAGAGGAGAGAAGGAGGGGTGGGGATAGTGCAACCAAAAACCTGTCATCGCCCTATTGCTACGCACGCACACATGCATGTGTGGATGCACACACACACACGCATGCACACACACACACACACACGCACGCACACACGCACGCACGCACACACACACACACACACACACACACACACACACACACACACACACACACACACACACACACACACACACACACACACACACACACACACACACACACACACACACACACACACACACACACACAGCCCAAGAGACAGGCAGTGGCAGTGGCAACAGAGGGTCTGACAGCGCCTGGAGCAGAGTGATCTCACTCGAGATATAATTACCTCAATCTCCAGACTCTCTCTCTCTCTCTCTCTCTCTCTCTCTCTCTCTGCTCTATCTGTTCTCTCTTCCCTGCCAAGCTCCCTCCAGACCCGTCCCTCTGAGTTGGGGACAGGAGGTAAGGGACAGTTCCCCTTTCGTCTTTGTCCCAGAGCTTAACTCGCTGCTGTCTGAGGAAATGGGTCGATTAACTGTTCCTCTCAGCGGCGGCAGCAGCAGTAGCATCAGGCTAATGCAATCTACTGGGACTCCAGAGAGGTGTTGAGGAGGCGATTTGGCGGGAAGGGGACAGGAAGTAGTGGGATATGAGAGTGGGAATGGCAGAAAAAGGGGAAAAGGGAGAGACAAAGAAGAAATGGTACAAAACAGGAAGAAAGCTATAGTTAAAAGCCAAGTCTATCTGTATTGTCTTGCGAAAAGGAAGAGAAGCACAGGCACATATCTGAGGTTCATAAATTAAAAGTCCTGCCAAATTTCTGTCTCAGTCAGTTCACACATCTACTGCTCTGAACTTCAGTCAGGTAGATTAGCAAATTAGTGAAATAATAATCAGCGCTGACCATTCAGGCAGAAAGAACACTTGGCAAGACTTCTAACAGTTTGAATCCAGTTCATCTGCCCCTGTCTGAGTCGTATTCATCATCTCTGTTATGATTAGCATTAGTGAAAGGTTATGTTAGCATATCAAGCGAGGCTAACCTGCATTAGCATTCATTCCAACCAATCCCTGCCACCAGTCCCCAGCAGACCTCATGTTTAGACAACAAATGCTGGCACATTTAACTCCCCCCCCCAGAAAAAAAGCCCCTTCTCTTTTTTTCTGCATGAATCATAAATGTCCTTTTCTTCCCTCTTCCCCATCTGTGGTGCGTGCGTGTGTGTGTGTGGGTGCGGGCAAGCGTGCGTGTGCGTGCAAGCGTGTGTGTGTGTGTGTGTGTGTGGTGGGTGTGGGGGTGGGGTCTGAACTGCACGCCTCCCTTTTGTACTGGTCGGATGTCCATATGGTGCCACCATGACTGTCAAGCAGTCACAGGACCTGGGATGTTTTTTATTCCACCCAGTAATGCAAAGCGAGAGGCGTGCAACATTAACTAGAGTGATTCTCTCATGCGGGGACACATTGGCTGTCTTTGTTTCATCATTTTATGCCTTTCTGTTCGCAGTGACTTTAATCAGTAATGGACTTGGCATTAACACAGTGTCCATTCGTTTTAATGGCACACAGTTAGTCATGTCAAGGGCACAAAGGCGAAGATGGTGTTTTCGGTCCAAGATTGAAGGGCATTCGTGTCTTTGTAGTAGGAGTAATTAGGCACCCTCCATTTTAGCAAACATCTCATAAAGTTAAGATTGATATGTAAACTACATAATGCTGGTGATATAAGTGGTGTTTGATATTCTTTAAAAAGCAGAGTCTCTAACATGTCTAACTAACATGTTGATTTGTTCCCGAGAAAAAGAGACCTGGATTCCATATTTTTTTTGTTTTTGTTAGAGCAGGCATTTTTGCCCGTTTCATTTGGTGTGTTGCAATTGCCCCAGCACCATTGAAATTGATGTCACTTGTGATTATTTTCTTCTCGCAATCAACATCTGGGGCTGTGAATTGTGTGTGTGTGTGTGCGCGCGTGTGTGCATGCGCATGTATTTGTGTGTGCGTGCGTGCATGTGTTCATGAATGCATGCGTGCGTTAATGCCTGTGTGCGTGTGTGTGTGTACTGTATATGTGTGTGTTTGAGTGAGAGTCTGCCTGCTTGTGTGTGCGTGCGTGCGTGCATGCGTGCGTGCGTGTGTGCGAGCGTGCGTGCGTGCGTGCGTGCATGCGTGCGTGCGTGTGTGCGAGCGTGAATGGGCACACATGGAGTGGACAGCTTGTCTGCTGACATTCCACATTTTTTTAAAGAATCACAACAAGTTTCTGGGTGAAACATCGGTCAGCCCAGCATGTCACATTTGCTGACAGTTTATGTGTTACCTCATTTAAAACTTTACTAGATTATAATGTCCTTACAAACAATGTCGTTTTGGAATACAGCGGTTTATACGACATGCACAGTGCTCGGAAAGCCGCAGCTATAGACTTCTATGGCCAGTTTATGAGACCAAATGAAGCAAAGCTATGTCATGCATGTGCACAAGTATTTCTGCAGCCAGGCTGTATAAAGGTTGGAGATGGTTTAACAGTTTATGCTGTATTTTGACAATAATGACAAACTTGCCCGACTTAGGAAATTGCAGAGAAATATGACGTTTCTACACCACATACATACACTGAACATATTGCTTAGCATTTGTTGTAAAACGAACATAAAAGAACAAACACCAAGTCATTTGTTCTGGATCTTTTATAACTCTGCTCTCCGTATTCTGAGGACTTCTATGAAATGCACTTCTTACTTCTTACCATTTCTTTCCCCTACTCTGTTTTTTTTATTCTCTTGGTTTATAAATGTTTAAAGTGATTCCGCAGAAGAAGTACATGTGAATCATCAGTTTTATGAAACATAGAGTTGATATTCCCAGATGATATTCCATTTCATCTTCATTTCACAATACTTTTTTTATGTCTGGACAACTGGTTAGCCTCTGGGAAGACTCTTTTCCAAGTTGCACCAAGAGAATTGAGTGAGCGAAATCAAAAGCTTTTGCAGCTAAGGCTTAAGCCCCAAACAGATGTAAACTAGAGTGTGCAAGGGAGTATGCAATTCCCACTTTGTCACTAGAGATATGCCTCTTGCTCGCATATGATACAGTGCAGATGCAAAGCTTGCCATATATACAGACATTCTATATTCAGAAATCACATTTTATCTATTGTGCGCACAGTTCACATCAACTGAAATGCAGTGTTATGCTTCATATAGTGAGCACAGCTGCAGAACCAAATGAAATCTAATTTTACACATGCGCAGAAAACACGTTTCCCATCATGCCTTCCAGATAAAAATCATTTCATCTGCTGTCCGATTGTTTTGGACAATTGTACACAATAAAATCGAGTCAAACCAAGAGCACAATTGCGAATGGACTCTGTTAGACTGTGGCTTTCCACATCCAACCTCATCACAAGGAATAGCTACAAGCCCACATCAGCTTATGGTTATGTCCCGTCAGTGTCATGCTGTGTGAAAGGACTGAAACAAGTTTGAGATGAGAAAAAAAGAGGTTAGCTGGTGAAGAGTCATCTGGCTTGGAACTTCAGGGAAGTACACAGTAAAAATGTTGCGGTGCTAATTTAACACTTAGCGAGAGTAGCACCAACACTCACAGTGTTCAGTTCGACTCCCTGAGTGCTGAATTAACACTGTGTTGGACAGAGAGAGATCTAGCTGGCTGTGGCCAGGGTGGTGTGGTCATTCTCTGTCTTCGACAGCTGGGACTAATGTTGTGTTTCTCACATGCCTGCTGTGCTGTGCTGTGCTGTGCTGTTCTGTGCTGTGCTGTGTGCCGGATGTTTCGAGTCTGAGTGAGTGTGAAAGTTTGTGTGGGTGGATGGGGTGTTTGTGAAGAAGGCTGTATGTGAAACTGCACGTATCTGTGCTTGTATATACAGTATGTTTGTGTGTGTGTGTGCGTGTGCGTGTGCGTGTGTGTGTGTGCGTGTGTGTGTGCGTGTGCGTGTATGTGTGTGTGTGTGTTTGTGTGTGTGTGTGTGTGTGTGTGTGTGCGTGTACTGTATAAATTGTATATCTTTGTATGTCTTTCACACAATCTACTGTGTATTTATTTCCTCATCTCTGTCTATCTCTACTCCTGTATTTCTCTCTTCTTTCTTTCTGTCTGTCTGTCTGTCTCTCTATCTCTTCACCCCTCGTAGCCTACTTAGGGGGACCAGATTTTTGTAGTCTGAAACCGGGACACTTCGTGCGTGACTGAAGGACAATATTTGGCGGGCGGGTCTGGGGGTCCTCCCCCAGGAAAATTTGTACTTTTTAGATGCCATTTCCTGCATTCTAATCAATTTTAGAGGGAGGAATGACAAATCGCAACTGACTCCTTCAGACTTTCTATACAAGCGCTGGCTGCCATTAATTGTGGCCGGTAAACATGTAATCTTTTCCATATATTTACCCCGATAGACATGGCGCAATGTAGTGGGTGGCCAAAACCGGGACATATTTGTGTCCCGAGAGGGTTTGCTCGGGACCTGGGACACACAACTCCAAACCGGGACTGTCCCGGTCAAACCGGGACGTCTGGTCACCCTAAGCCTACTGATAAATTGTGAGTGCTAGGTTAGCTGGGTACTGGGGCGTATCCATAGCCATATGTTGGTGGATGTCTCTGCATGAAAAGCGGTGTGCTCGGCTAGCTGAGTGATGTGTCTATGGTGCTATAGTTGTATATGTCTCTTGCTGTGTTCCATTACCCGTACTTACCGCCCTTTCCGCACTGTGTTTGGGTACGCAGGGTGTTCCATTTCTAATCGCGACGGTAAAGTGTACTGTAAATTACCCGGATAACGCCCCCAAAACGGCCATTTTTCGAAGTGTGGTGTTACTGTACACTTTTCGCACTCAACGGCCGCCATGTTTGTGACGTAGTTGAGTGCCAGATCTGTCAAACGGTTGAATCTCCGTGATAACAGCATAGTTTTGATTCCAAAGACAATCGCCATGTGTATTAGAGGCAGCGGTAACTTTAAGTAAGGGTTAACGTTCGGCGAGAAGGTCGCTACCGTGGAATAGCAGCACGACAGAGAGAATCTTTAGACCCCGACGCGGAGCGGAGGGGTCTTGTTCTCTCTGAAGTGCTGCTATTCCACAAAGCGACCGACTCGCCGAAAGTTAACCTGCTTATTATATGGATATACTTAAATGATTCACACATGCGGGGACATTTCTTTAGACCTATTTAATGTTAAGATTGTTGCTGCGCAAAACAAAACAGTGCCGTTGTGGAACATGCACCGCTAGGCAACAGCTAGGTAGGCTAGCCAGGACAACAGGTGTTGTCTATCACAGCAGCTGATTAGAGTGACAAAAGACC